>NC_140481.1:12115000-12655000 GCF_051167445.1 Perissodus microlepis | reverse complement strand
CTTTTGGACATCTGCAACGGGCGCATGCATATCACACATATAGCAAATACACTCACATGCACACGGGCGCCCAGCATTCTCAGATACCTGACAGCAAACAGATGGACTCGGCACAACCTCTTTCAGACATCCTTCTCGACTTTAAAAGAGTAATCATAGAAAACTAAAAGCTGGCGCTCCCTCAGGCTAGGTTTTTTTTTTTTTTTTCCCGCTGAGCATATGAGTAAATTCTTTTTGGAATGATGAGAGAAAAGAGAAAATCAGGTGTTTATGAGCTTACTCAGAAGTGTAGTCAGTTGTGACTTACCATCTTGTGCACGCACTAAAAGAAACAAGCATTAAATTTGACAGGTGTGTGCTTACCTCATGAGAAACAGCACACTATACCATTCACTTGGTGTTGAGTGGCTGAATAGTAATTAAAGTTACTAAAGCTAAAGAAAGCTTATGGGTGAGAGTTTCATTATTAGCATTATTCTTATAATCATGATCATCATTATCATTATTATTGTTGTTGCTGTTCCCCTGATTGTAATATAATTCTGTTAGCCAAAACGCTAAACAATGATCATCCTCAAAATGCCCTACAGTTTGGCCAATTCAGTGACATAGTTAGTGTTACCAGTTAACAATTTAAAACGTCACAACAATTTGACTCTGAAACTGAACCAAACAAATTAGCTGTAGCACATCCATCATTTACAGAGCTTTTGAAATGAGAAGAAGAAGAAAATTGTTACACTTTACAAGTAACTATAGCAATTCTCCGTTTTCTCAGCAATTGCATGGTATGAATCAGAGTTAGTATAGTTTTGCATTTTCTAATTAGCTTTTATTTTTTATGTTGTTTTGACTTTTTGTTTTTAATCCAGCTTAGTTTCTTTTAGTTTCCAAATTTTTTCTTATTTCAAGAAAGAAGGTCCTGAGTTCAGTTCCACAACCTGGCCTTGCTGTGTGCAGTTTGCATGTTCTCCCTGTGTTTGTGCGGGTTCTCTCTGGGTGTTCTGCCTTCCTTCCACCGTCCAGAGACATGTAGTTACAGGGTTAGGATAATTGTAATTCTAAATTGTCCATAGGTGTGGATATGAGTGCAAATGGTTGCCTGTCTCTCTGTGTGAGCCCTGCAGTACACTGTAAAAAATGTTTGTGAAATTAACAGTAAAATTGTGCAAAATCTTGACATCAAAAATGTGTAAATAGAAAAAACAAAAAAGCAATGTTTAATTTACATCAACATTTTATAAATAATACATATATACCTGAACCAAATAAAAGTGTTAATTTTACAGTAGGAATATGTTTTAAATATCAAATGTCCTTGTTGAATTTACAGTTTACTGTTTTATAAACACTAAAAAATTGTAATTTAAAAGTCAACACGTACAACTGAAACGGTAACAAAATAATGTTAAAATTACATATTTTGTTAGTTTTTGTTTTTTTTTAATTCAGAAAGTATCTGTATTACATTTTACAAATTCATTCAAACTCATTTACAACGTTGGTCACATACAGACCACTTTTTAAGTGGGCCAGACCAGTACAATTTCTGTCAGTGTAAAGAAGTTATCAGAGATATCTTTATATGACAGTACAATTTCTACATTTTAAAGACAAACTGCTGTAGTAAATAAATTAAATCTTTCAGCATAAGTCTTTAGTCTTAAATTGTAATAAATAAATGTTAAAAATGACCTAAAAGTTATGACAGCCCACTGGCCAGACTGTCATGTAATTATAAAATAGAAAGGTTTTGTTGATTCATAGAAAATGTCCTTTTTTTTTTTTTATAGACAGTTAAAAGACAGGAACTTTTCTTTCATTTAGTTGTTATAACTTTGGTGTAGTATGAACGGCTATGGGGGAGGTCTTTTTCAGTGGGAGAAAAATCCAAAACTTGTTAAAATCCAAATTTCCAAAGCTGGCCAGTAGGCCAGACTAGAGTCTGTGCTGGGCTGATTATCTTTCAAATAGACAGCTGGTCATCTCCTCCATGTTAGTCATTTCTTTAATTTTGCACAATCAATTTTAGCCAGATTTAGTAAAAGTTAACTTAATCATTTGCTCAAATGTTTATTTTTTTTAATGCCCAAAGTGTCTTAGTATTTAAAAGTACACGAGCTCTACCTTGGCAAATCACTGATTGTTTCTGTTCTTTGATTGGACTACTTAAATTATTGCGGGAGTAGCAAGCTTGGCGGCTCGTGCCATTACGCGCTCAGTCTGCGAGCAGAGTGGTGGAGATGTGTATACGTTGAGATATTCAGCTATTTTAGCACGAGCAAAAGTTTTGGTAAGCTAACACTGCATTTTCTGTTATCTTTGAATACATGAGAGCATGTTTTCCAGTAATAGTATTCATGGCGTCTGACCGAGCGATAGGCTAGTCCTATTTTTTCAATGCTGTTTTCAAGCAGTGGTTATTGAAAGGTCATAGGAGGTTAGTAACCTAAAACAAATGTGCTGTCGACAGCTACAATGATTTCGTGCTCTTTTTGCAACAAAACGCTGAAGACGTTGAGGGGTTATGTGCTGCATTGTAGAGTTCACAGGAATGAACCCCATCATTTTTTCAAATGCGTCGGTAGTGAATGCAGGCGTACATTTTATGCTTATGCGACCTTTAAAGCCCATTTCTATCGGGTTCACAATGTACCTGCACCTCCTATTGCTGGTAGCGCCATTTTTACAGACTTAAAATGTGCCACTACACTCTGTTAGCGCCAATTTCACACAGTGAAAGAACTTATATCCCACTTAAAACAGCATATAGTGGAGGGGCGACCTGTGGCATGTCCACACTGGTTGTAAAAGTATTTTCTCTGTGAAATCGTCATTTACTGCTCATATGTCCAGAAAACATAGAGAATGCTCTGTTGAAAGCATAAGCGACATGTATAGGGGGACACTTCCTCAGTCTTCTGCTGTATTTGCAGGTGAAGATGCTTCCCAGAGCTTAAATGAGGCAACAACAAATGAAGGCACTGAACTGCCACAGAATTTCAGTGAGGCCTTCCTTAGGAATGTGTGTTTGTTTTACCTAAAACTGCAAGGGCAGCTCCTTCTTCCAGCTTCAACAATACAGACAATTGTTGAAGAGATGCAAAACATGCATTTGTTGGGCCAGGATTATGCTTTAGGTAAATTGCATTCACTTTTAAAAAATGACTTGTGCCTAACAGATGACACTATTGTTAAAATCTGTGATTGTATTAAGGAGTCAGATCTGTTTTCTACCTGTCATAAGGGCCCACTGAGAACGACATACACAAGAACTCAGACATTCAAAAAGATATTCAAATATGTAGAGCCTGAAAAATTAACATTAGGAAATGATGAAACTATGACACCACGCCTTGCCTACTATATACCAGTGAAACAAACACTAAGCAGCTTATTAGAATCAGAATTATGGAAGAATTCAGTGTCACAGCAGTCTTATGAAACTGACTCTGAGGCTTTTGGAGACTGTGTGTTTGTTTGCAGGTCATACTCCTGAAAACAGCAGCTCATCGCTTGGTGCCTCACCACAACCTCCTGAATCCTCACAATCTGTTTCACCTAAATCACCCTCAACCTCCTCCAGCAGCAGCCAAAGTCCTTGTGTAGACTCGATGGATACCTTCAAGATACCATGGAACAAGTTTCCAGAGGAATTGATGCAATCACTGGAGAGAGGAAAATGGCCACGCATGAGAAGGGAGATGGTCCGGATTGTGGTTTCTGAGATGATGAAAAAAAGCTCTAGGATAAGTAAAAGGAACTCTACTGAAGTTGCCAGAAAGATGGTGGCAAAATATCCCAAATCTCTGCAAGACATAATAGAGGGAGATGTGATTGGTCCAGGGTATCACTCTCTAGTCAAGCAATTGGAGTACAGAATTGACAATGTGAAGCGATCTACGACCCCAAAAATAAGACAACGAAAGCATCACACTGATGAGTCTGACACCGAGTCTGTCCCTTCAAAACAGAGAGCAGCAATCCAAGACACTTATGGGTGCATTGACTGGGATGTGAAATTCCTGCCCCTTGGAGAAACTACAGAAAGCCAGCAACTGAAAAAAGAAAAACTTCAGATGATGTTTCAGAAAACTGATGCAAATCCTGAAGAAGTCAAAAATCGAATGAAACTGACTTTCTACACACAGTGTAAACAAGTCAACCAGGGAAAAACTATAAAATACCTCATGGAAGAATGGCCATTTTGGTTTAGAGAACTTGGCATGGAAGTCCACTTCAAGGAACTCACTGGAATTGGACTTAATGAAACTTTGATACGCAACGTGGATCTGAAGGGGGAACGGCTCCTGAACTACATGAATACTGTTTGTGCGAACAAGAACAAGAAGCTCCTACAGGCTGTAACCAAGCTTAAAGTGGTGTGGGGAGAGCTGACTGGTTGCTCTGAAGACGTCAAAGACATGGTGCTACTTCTGCTGTCCTGCTTTGATGAGAAAGAAGATGCGATGTTCTGTTATGTGGAGGACACATGCCTGGCAGGGGAAGTACAGATGGACCAGCTTTACTTGACTCCCACAATTGTGGTGTGTGGTAAGTTATTATTTTTGGTCTCTCATTCTGTGTTGTATTTTTCTGTTCCCTTTTTTTATTTTTATTTTCATTGTATCTGGAAACAAATTTAAGTTGCACAATGTTTTGTTGCCATAATCCCTTTAAGGTTAGTCAAAGTGGCCTTCAAAGAAGTTATATATCTCTCCCCTAAACCCGCAGATATATTGATATCTGTACTGATCATATTTCTTATTTGCTTTTCAGGACGGTCCTGTTATTCTTCTAAACGTTTTATGCTGAGCGTGGACCGAAACATTGTACACGACAACATCAGTTCCTTCATTTCTGCCCTGTGCATGATGTTCGGGAGCTATTATTGCTTCAACATTCATTACCCATCACAACTGGCATCAACCCTGGAGTTTCTGCAGAGGTACTTCTTCTTGGATTAGTTTAGCCAGCACTTAACTGGAAAAAATAGTAGTTGTTGAAGTGATTACTAAGAGTTATTATTGTATATATTATATAATGTTATTGATGTGAAGTTGTTCTCGATAAAATTCAACTAATCATCTGTTTTTCTTTTTTCCAAGATGTTTTTTCTCCATCAATCCAGAGAAGGGCACTAAAGTGGAGAAGACAAACACATCCCGTCTTCACGTGAAGCCAAGAGTCCTTACCTTGATACAGGAACTTTCAGATTATGAATGGCGTGATGTCTGAACATGGACTAAACACACTAAGAGTTATTTAAGGGGCCACACTCACAGCATGAAGGTTTATTTCAGCCCTTTATCAGGTCAGTTCTTCAAGCTTAAGAGGCACAGAAAAGTTTCAGACAATGTTATTCTGTTCTGTGTGATTGTTGGTTATGTAATTCCTCATTTGCATTCCTGTACCTTAATTTGAAAAATATATATTTTTATTAGTACAATTGTTCTATTTTGAAAAGGCAATACAGTAATTCTTATTGGCTGTTTAAAAATTCTTACATTTATTAATTAAAAGTAGTGCCAGGGGTTCTGTCATTGTGTTTTTGTTTTTTTATGAACGCATTTTATTGAAACAATCAATGTGTTTCAGACTGATGTAACAGTTCATTGTACCACACTAAATGATTAAATTGTAAATTGTCTTGGCCTAAGCTTTTCAATATATTAACTCTTAAACTTATATCTGGATTTGGTTTCCAATTTTAAATGCTTACATTTTGTCCATTGGGTTGCTGCCTTTAATATATTCATTTGGATTTTTTCATAGACCAATAACATTTTAAAGCAATAAATTCATAGCGTTATTTCTATTTTCACTTTGTTAGAAGTCAGAACAGGGTTCTAACTCAACTTACAATGAAAATTTAAAAATAAATTAGATGTTATCGTGACTGTAATGCATTAAAGTTGCAGACCTGCTAGAGGTACAGAACATCAGAAACCTCTTTTGAGTAAACCAGAAAAGACCAGAAAAATTCTGTTAAATAGCAGTTTTATAATGAGGCTTTCTACTGTTGTATTTTTTATTTTGTTTTTCTGCAAAACTGAGATTTAGTGTACAATAAGCTGCAACTTTCTGTAAATCCTACAGGAAAAATGTGTTTAATCGCAGTTTGGCCATGCTAATTTGACATAAAAGGGCTGTTGAATTTGCTGGCTTGAAATGTATTTTTTTTTTGGGGGGGGGGGAATTATAACGGTTTTAAACTGTAATTTTTACAGCTTTTTAAGTATTCTTGTCTCCAGTTCACAGTTTTTTCTACAGAATTATTCTGGCAACCACAGCTGCCAGATTTTTTCTGTAAAATCAACAGGATTTTTTTTTTTTTTTTTACAGTGTAGACTGTCCAGGGTGTACCCCGCCTCTCGTCCTATGGTAGCTGGGATAGGCTCCAGCCCCTCTGAGACCCTGATAAGGATAAGCAGAAGAGAATGGATGGAGTTTAGTTTCTTTTTTTTTTTAAAGAATGTTTAATTTAATTTAATATTTACTTCGGTTTTTATTAGTTAAAACCAGGGGCGATTCTAGGATTAGAGCTTTGGGGGTGCTGAGCACCCAGAGAGCTGCCCAGCAAGGCAAGATAAATCATATGATTCTTAAATTCATCAAGTCTCTCTGTCCCTGGGTCCTCATCTCAAAACATGACATCACTGTTTTGTACATTTTAACACAATTTAATCCCCACATTTGAGAAAGAAAAGCAAAACACTTTTTTGAAAAGTCTGTAACAAAACCATCAAATCTGATAAAGGTTATTTAAATGCTGCAAAAGAAGAATGGATTGGAATAAAAAAAAATACATATCCTAACCTTAATTACTGGGGGAGAATAATGAATGATGCTCATAGTAAAAAGTAAACAGTGCATTTTTTGGACAGAGATTCACTTCTAATGTGTATGTATAATATAATACAGATACATAAAAAACACTCTCACAACAGAATAAATTATTACAAATAATCTTTACTGCAGACACTAATTTTACTAATTTAATAATACTAATTTTGTGTTGTAAGATTTATGGGTTTCATGCTTTTATAGTGGTACTTGATATTTTTATCAGGTGGTACACACTGTAAAAAGTTTGAGAAACACTGATAAGTGTATGTGTGCTTTTGGAAAACATTTAAAGCTGCTGTACAGAATCTTTGAAACAAGCTAGCTTAAAACATTTTTAGAATATAAACAGAGCACTCTGCTTCTGTTTACAGCTCCTCACTCCACCAGGGCACCGTTTGGCACTTTCTGATACTTACTGCGGCAGTCATACAGACAACTGGATGGTCCAAAAGGTGGCCTACCTATTACTGGCTGAGGTTTTAGTAGAGTTGTGGCTGAACCACATAAAAATATATAGTTAATTTTAATCTCCCCAGTCAATTATAATGTTATGTTGGAATGTTGTTAAAGAGGGTCAAAAATGTTTCAACCCAGTTTGTTTTGCAGATTCTGTATAGCAGCTTTCACATAGGGAGGACACAACTTCCAGGTTTTTTCTCTTTGTCAGTTTAACAGTTTCTGTTGTGCCTGTCACTGTTACCTGTCTGTTTTCTTACCTGGTTCTTCCTGACCTTGTACTTTCTCCTCACGTTCCCCTCTTTCCTCTCTCCCTCTTTGGACTGACAATCATACACAAATAGATTGTATTCAATTAGATGAAAAATTACATTAATATGAAAAAATACTATTAAGATCACTAACAAAAAGTCCTCTCTCAGTTTACTTTCAACCAAAAGGAAAATAACCAAACCACATGAACATCTAATAAAGATATAAATATTGAAACACTGATCCAACATTATTCTTGATTGATGGATCATTTGATTTTACACTTTTACCTGAATGTTGCTCCTTTTTTTAAAAAAAAAAAAACAAAAACTTCCTTATATCCATTATGAACCTGGCTGTCTCTCTGTACAAAACACACACACACACACACACAACAGGAGTTATAAGGTTAATGGGCATTCGGTCAGTTAGCTAGTTAGTATCCATTTCTGACAGGACAGTGGTAACAACAGTAGGCTGCGGACAATTTTAAGTTTTAGGTTTTAAATAGGCTGTATACATTTCAATGGGAGCAACAAGGCGGTCAAATGTCACTGATTTTACTACAGTGTCGAAAGGATTGTAAGGTATCAAACATCGCCGGATGGGTGTAATGTTTTTCAGTAAAAAGAAACATGGTCTGACTCCTACCTAACTATATAAAGAGTAACTGAAGGTTAAATGCAGCTAATATGTCCTGTTTTAAGCCAGGCACTAACACCTCCGCGGCGCACCGTCTCAGCCACCAGCGCTCTGGCAGCAACGGCGCTAGAGCCAGAGTATGGGAACGTCGAGCTGGAACAAACCATTTTGGGAGGGGGGGGGGGTTTATCTATACTTTTGTTGTTAAAAATGGGCTAAAATCGCCCCTGGTTTCAAGGTCACCGTGGGGTGTGCCGGTGTGAAGATGAGGTGGACCCAGAAGCAGACACAGTGGAAACCAGACTAAGTTTCAAAAATAAAGTGAGCCTTTATTTGGCTGAAAGAATGAGTAAACAAACAAAACGGCAAACAAGACTCAACTATGAACTAAACTATGACCTTGATGAGGAAAACATGGTGGTACAGGACAGATGGTTTGAAAGAGGAGTGAAAGAAGCCATCTATGTCCACTGTGAGCAACCATCTTTGAACAGAGGCGGTGGTTTACGACACCAACTGTCTGCCATCTATAATCCAGTTTTGAGTTCCCTCCCCAGACGCCTTAACGCCCACTCACATCCTGGGCCATCTGACCTCAGGAATTCGCATGTTTGAGTTTCCCTCTGTGTCTTTCGGTTCTTAGAGTCCTCTGCCTTATGGTTTATGTCTCTGTGTTTCTTAGTTGCTGTCTCCACTGTGTCAAGTTCGCGTCTCTGTGTGATCCTTCCTGTTTTACTTTGAAGGTCCGTGTCTTATGTGAATGCGTCCTGCTTTACTTGTCTCGTCAGTCCTGATTTCTCCCAGCTGTGCCCTCCTTCTGTGTCTCATTCCCCTCGTTACTTCCCAGTGTATTTAAACCCTGTGTTTCTGAGTCAGTGTCGCGTTGTCCCTCATGCTGTGTGTGATTCTCCCCGTGTCTCCTGGTATGCATTATAATTAGCTTTTCCCAGTTTAGTTTTGTGTTGCTTGTGTTCTATTTTCCAGCAATAAAGCTGTGCTTTTGAGTTCAAGTTCTGTCCCCGTGAGTTTGCGTTTGGGTCCAATCCCTGCCTGCCACACAGCCGAAACATGACAGAACGACGCGACCATTACATGGACCCAGCAAACCGCTCTCAGCTGCATGAGCGTCAGGATGCTGCCTTTGCCGAGCTAGAGGAGGAGCTCTGCTTGAGGCCGTGGCGCACTCCTGACTACGGGCGGATTTTCCGAGGAACTCGGCTGGCTCTCAGCGGTCCCCGGAGCTGCCGAAAGCCCCCACCTGCCGCTTCACCTGCACCCAAGCCGCGGCCGCTTCAGGTGGGAATTCTCCGTGTCTCTTCAATTGCCCACGCTCCAGCCTCGGCGTCGCCGTTCTGCACGCCGGAGGCTCAGCTATTTTCTCCGCCCGCTTCCCCTTCCCGTAGGAAGCGGCGCACACGCCGCAATAAGATGGACAATGTTAAGCAACTCCCAGTGGTGAGTTACACTGATTATCCTTCTCCCGCTTCTCTGGACATTAAAAACAATAGACTCACTCCTGATCCTGTCGATGTGTCCCTGATGGACGACGACATAGACTGGGAGAACTTTTTCTGCTCTGCTCCCTCTGAGCTAGGAAATGACAATAGTGTTTTTCAAACCGTAAACCCTATCAGTACAAAACCTAGAAAAACTGTAAAACATTGTGGGAAAGAGGCAGAGTTTATTTTTGATAGGTCTGTTTTTGTGGACCCGGTGGGGATTCCTTTTGAGCCTGCCCAAGCAAAGACTGTTTTTTCTGAGCGTAATTCTTCATCTACCTGTGTTTCTCCTCCCAGGGCAGCTCGGGCCCGGCTTTTCTCTACACCCATTTCAGTCCCTCGGGTGGGGAAAGCTGAGGTCCCGCTGGTCCCTACTCCGGCTCCCAGGCCGGCTGAGGCCCTGTCGGTGCCTGCACCCGTACCAGCTCCTCGGGTGGGGGCAGCAGCTGCTCAGCCATGGCCGGTGCCTGTTCCGGCTCCGAGGGTGAGGGCAGCCATGACTCAGCTTCCTCCTGCACCCATACCTACTCCTCGGGTGGGAGTGGCTGGCGTCCGGTCTGCCATATCACCAGTGCCGGTCCCTGAGGTGAGGCCAGCGAGTACACAGCCTACCTCTGCACCCGTACCTACTCCTCGGGTGGGAGCGGCTCGTGTCTCGCAGATGCCTGCACCAGTTTCTGTGTCCACTGTAAGCTCGAGGGTGTCTGTCCAGCCATATTCTTCATCTTCAGAAGGCTCAGAAGACTTAGTTCAGCCACTGTCACAACTGCCATCACTACAACAGCCACTTCAACATGTATTGCAGTCTTTTGTTCAGTCATTAGCCCAGTTCTTAGCTCAGGCATCAGCTTCCCCACCAGATCAGTCTCTAGCGCAGTCATCAACTCCACCACCTACTCCACTCTCACCACCACCGTTACTACAGACATCAGTTCAGTCCCCTGTGCCAGTGCAGACGCCCTCAGTTCAGTCTCCCGTGCAGTCATCTACTTCACCACCATTAGTAGCTCAGCTCCCTGTGTCTCCAGTAGGTCAGCTCCCCGTGTCTCCAGTAGGTCAGCTCCCCCTGTCTCCAGTAGGTCAGCTCCCCCTGTCTCCAGTAGGTCAGCTCCCCCTGTCTCCAGTAGGTCAGCTCCCCCTGTCTCCAGTAGCTCGGCTCGCACCTGAACCATTGGCCCAGTCCCCCGTAGCAGTTCCGTCTTCTAGCCAGCTTAACATTGAGCCAGGGGTCCCAATTCTCTCTGGCTCTACATCAGCTCCTGCTGGAAGCTTGGATGAGCTCATCCAGCACTCCGCGGCTCCCACGCCGCCATCTACCTCGTCCGCTGGGGGTTCCAGTGAGCCCGGCCAGCACTCCCTCGTCTCTGCTGGGGGTTCAGGAGAACCTCTCCAGCCGCTCCTCGTCTCCGCTGGCGGCTCTGGTCAGCCCGGCCAGCACCTCCTCATCTCCACTGGAGGGTCCGAGGGGCCCGTTCAGCCACCTGTCTCCGCTGGAGGGTCCGAGGGGCCCGTTCAGCCTCCTGCCTCCGCTGGAGGGTCCGAGGGGCCCGTTCAGCCTCCTGCCTCGTCAGCTGGGGGTCCGAGGGGCCCGTTCAGCCTCCTGCCTCGTCAGCTGGGGGTCCAGGAGGACCCAGCCAGCACATCCTAATGTCTGCTGACGGTTCTGGCGAGACCGTTCAGCCACCACCGGCTCCACCGCCTGCAACCTCAACATCCACGCCACCTGCAGCATCAGCATCAGCTTCTGCCTCCGCCCCGTCTGGTCCAGCCTCGTCCGAGTCTTCATCCTCGCCTGGTCCTGCCTCGTCCGAGTCTTCATCCTCGCCTGGTCCTGCCTCGTCCGAGTCTTCATCCTCGCCTGGTCCTGCCTCGCCTGGTCCAGCCTCGTCCGAGTCTTCATCCTCGCCTGGTCCAGCCTCGTCCGAGTCTTCATCCTCGCCTGGTCCTGCCTCGCCTGGTCCTGTGCCCACCAAGCCTCGGCCAGTACGCCTGACACTTGAGAGCCGCTGCCGCCTTCCACGCGGCCGGCCTCCAGTCCCGCTCTGTAGCCGCCGCCATTGCCGTCCGCGCGGCCGGCCCCTTGAACAGCTCCATCGTCTCCTTTGCCGCTGCCGCCTTCCGCACGGCCGGCCCCCGGATCCCTTTCGCCTGAGTCGCCGCCGTTGCCTTCCGCATGGCCGGCTCTGTCACCTGTGCCACCCACCTGGTCGGCCCCCCGACCGTTTGACTTCTGAACTCTTGTGCCGGCGACCTCCGGGTCGGCCCCCCGAACTGCTTCTCTGTTGTTGCCGTCTTCACGGCCGGCCCCCTGAACTGACCTGTGTTTGGGCTGTTTTCTTGGGCTCCGGTGTTTGCTGTGCACTGCTTTTGTTTTCTGTTCTGAGCCCTCCGTCCTGGACCCCCGCCGCCCGCCCTGGGTTGTTTTCTGTTTGCTTTGGTTTTTCTGTGTTTGGGCTGTCTGGAGTCAGCCCTTGAGGAGGGGGGGTACTGTCAGGGTCCTGGGTCTCCTGACCCAGCGTTTTTAGTTCTTTGTGATTTTTGTATTATTGTACTTGTGTGAGTTATTCTATTGTTTCTAGTTTCGATCCCTTGCCCTTCATGTTTCTCTGTGTCCCCTCTGTTCTGTGTAAGTGTGTGTCTGCATGTTTGAGTTTCCCTCTGTGTCTTTCGGTTCTTAGAGTCCTCTGCCTTATGGTTTATGTCTCTGTGTTTCTTAGTTGCTGTCTCCACTGTGTCAAGTTCGCGTCTCTGTGTGATCCTTCCTGTTTTACTTTGAAGGTCCGTGTCTTATGTGAATGCGTCCTGCTTTGCTTGTCTCGTCAGTCCTGATTTCTCCCAGCTGTGCCCTCCTGTGTCTCATTCCCCTCGTTACTTCCCAGTGTATTTAAACCCTGTGTTTCTCTGAGTCAGTGTCGCGTTGTCCCTCATGCTGTGTGTGATTCTCCCCGTGTCTCCTGGTATGCATTATAATTAGCTTTTCCCAGTTTAGTTTTGTATTGCTTGTGTTCTATTTTCCAGCAATAAAGCTGTGCTTTTGAGTTCAAGTTCTGTCCCCGTGAGTTTGTGTTTGGGTCCAATCCCTGCCTGCCACACAGCCGAAACATGACAGATAAGGAACTACACTGGGAAGCAATACACTAGCACATAGAGAAACACACGACCATGAATGAGGGAGAATGCGACACTGAACAGAGGGAGACGTGGACATAAATACACAGAGGTTTAACGAGGGAGGTGGGAGCACACGGGGAACACAGCTGACACAGATAATCATAACAAGACAGAGCAGGAGCAACACAACATGACGCATACTGACGGGAGACTGTCAAAGTAAAACAGGAAGTACACAGAGGCGCAGACAGGAGGAGAGAGGGAGCACGGGGAGAGCACAGACATAACGGGCTGGGGGAAAACATGGAATAAAACACGAGGGGAAACGAGGGCTCACAGATACACAGAGGGGCACACAGGGGGTAAAAGTCACAAGGGGAAGTCAAATAAGGAACAAAATACAAAAATGCATGAAACTAAGAATGCTGGGCCAACATGGCCCAGGATCATGACACAACAAGAACCACAGACATGAAACAGACCCACGAAGCAGGGAGAAGACACAAAAGGATCCGCAAACGACAGACTAGAACAGCAACCTAGGCACAAATTAATAACAAAATACAATACAACTCAAACACTGAGTCACACGGCCCAGTACCGTGACATTCAGTGTGAGTTTAACCTTTTAAATTATTATTATATAGAGGACGTGTCAAAGGGGAGATTAAGGAAAACCAGGAAAGATATTACAATAAAGACAAGCAGACTCACAGTCTTGAAGTCATCTGGAGAAGTGTAATTTTTTTTTTGCAAGTTTCCATTTTTTATTTTACTAAAATGTTTTTTTCACATTTGGTTTTAGCTTTTTTTTTAACCTTGGTTTGACTCTACTAACTTGTGAAAGTTATTATTATTTTGAAATTTGCTTGAAAACGTGTATAATTTATGTCTATACTGTATACACACTGTGCACAATGTAGTACAATGGGCCTGACAAGAGTTACACTACAATACAAAATACTTCACTTGTGAGAGAGACAGCACAAAGAAAAGATAAGAGAATGTCAGTCATGTCACAGTAAATGGTACTTCTGTAATACGGTATTGCTTCTTTGATGCACTTTGAAAATACCCCAACAGAGGTATTGGTTGTGCTTGATTTTTTTGTGTGTGTCTGCTCACCTCATCCATGGCCTCCTTTTCTGACGGTGTGGTCAAACGTATCTTGCACTTCAAGCGAGTCTATGAATTGTGCGTCTGTCAGATCTGTTTTGTGCCGGCTTTCTTAGAGGAAGAAAAAAAGAAAGAGGGAAAATGTAGAGGGCAAAGAAGTATGCGTTTGTTTGTGCGTTTGCCATCAAATCATCAAAAAGTGTCAAGTTATGTCTGCAGGAAGCCTGATGTGAGTGTGATGGGGCCCTCCTCCACCTGTCCCCTTTCCCCTGGTTCTCATTTCACAGGTGGACGAACACATTAGTTCCAGCCCTAATCCATCACCATGCATCCCACCTCACATGTCCACGATGCACACCAACAGACATACATGCGTAAACACAGCACACGTACGAGAGAGCCGTGTCACCTGATGCACGGGACCTCAATGAAAAAGCAACAACAACAAAAAAAAGCGTTGTTTAAAAAGGAGCACGTGTCTTTGTTCATTCATTCTTGAAACGAGGAGAAAGAGGCAATGACACACACATGTACTTACACACACTGCGATGAATCAGACGTTTATCAGCCTGGATTTAAGAGCTCTCAAATTGTCTTGCATTTTATCTCAGCCCTGCCTCTGCACTTCACAAGCATACCTCTTGATACTCACTGCTCTCCACCCATTTACAGATCATTCCATGTCACTGACTGCTGCTAGTAGGTCCTCTGTAAGTACAGGGCACCAGCCTCAGGTGAAATCTTCCATTTTGACATTCACGCGGTTCGGTATTTGTGAAAAAACTGTTCGGTAGCACTTCTGCTATTAAAGATGCTGCACTGTTGTGACGAAATGTCAAAAGGAGCAAGGAAGGGGGAAGAAAGGAGACGGAACAGAGTGGGAGTGACAGAGCATCGGTTGCACTCTTGACTGCTTTGGTTTCATCTGATTCTGTCACCAGATTCTGTCGCCTTCGTAGTGTTCGTATAAGTTAGACTTCCATGTAACCTGCTTATGCACATGCATGTTATTTCTGCATGTTTCTCTCTTTCCATTTTTATAGGTGCTGTATGGGAATTAAAACCCCCAGTCTTACTAAGGGCTAGTATCCCATTTTTTTTAAGGCTGATGTGCACTTAACCTCAAAATGATTTTATAAATGCTCCCTTAATAACACATGCACAAGAAAATCCATCCAATTCTTCTTGCTACCTCTACCATGGGAGCAATTTAATACTTTCTCATCTCAAGGCTATTTATCTGTATCCACACCACTGGGGTTTTTCTGTGCTGTATGCCACACTTTTTTTTTTTTTTTTTACCCAAAATTACTGTGTATTAAAAAGCAGAGTAGGCCAGCAAAAGCACTGCTGCCCACAACTTTGGCCCAAATACCACATGCATTTGCAGATAACCTTGCCTGGTACTTAATTGATAAAAGAATGAGGAAAAGTCAAAAAAATCTTTTATAGCAAGTTATTTACCACACGTTGCTTTTGCTCTTGAGGGTAGAGTCATAGTGGGATTAAAAAATACAAAGAAAAAGAAAGCACTCAGCTTTATTGTGTATCTTCAATAAATCTGCCTGTTTTCACATCTTTAGTCTAACGCTGTGTTCACTGTGTAAAACAATTTTTAAAAGTTTGTTTTTATAAATGATGCATGCCTCTGTCAGTCACAGCTGAGCAGTTCTGTACTGTTTCGTACTGAAGCCTTTGTATCATAATTTGAGCTTTGCACCCCAAGATTCAAGTTCAAGTTTAATTATCGTAGTGCAGAACAACACTCTATGACTAAATTGCTGATGTTGTCCTTTTTATAAAAAGCAAAAAAGCAAACAGAAAAAAGTTAGAAATGAATGAATAAATAATCAAGTCACAAAAATAAAACAGTTTGCAGAGTGGAAAGCGGATTATGAATGAAGCACTCTCGCAGCCTGCCTGAGGTAAGGAGTCTGCCTTCAGCGTCTGGTAGCGCGACAGCTAATATTTCTGTAATGCTTGCCAGGCAGCAGCAAGGTGAACAGGCTGTGTCTGGGGTGGGTGTAGTTTTGTTGAACACACTGCTTTCTCTCTTTCTGGTCAGCCCATTGTCATTTCCTGGGGCATAAAATAATGCTGTTTTATGAGTTATCCACAAGGTGTCATTTGGTGCTGCACTGGGTTATGGCATTAGAGAGACGGGTCTGTCATCTACAAGCCTTCAATTTTCAAAGTGCAGGACTACTCTTCTGAAGGGGTGTATTGTACTTTGAGCCACGATCTTTCCTAAATCTAGCCAAGTACTTTTTAGTGTCTAAACCGAATCAGCAAGTGAAAGCGAAAGAACAAATTGACTGAAAATGAAAAAAATCAGCAAGGGAAAATCAAAGTGCATAACACAAATGTCCAAATGGGATGAGAGCCGCCGTCTCATGAATGATACATCTGTGACATAACTCTTCCACCCCCTCCAGCCTCCCAATGCAGGTTTTATAGGCCTTTAAAATGGGAAGAACCTGCCAGCAGCCAATACTGCTGCGACTATTGTGTTAAGGCACCCATGCTAAAAGACACTTAGTGCATAATGCTGAGACACAGGCAGCATGAAAAAGAAGAATTTGACTCTGGCTTTGTTTAGTGAGCAGCCTCAGATATATACCAGGTGTACTTGGACACAATTTTTACAAGGTAATAGGCAAGTAGGTTGTTTCAAACGTGGTACAGATCTTGCTGCAGGTCAGTGAATTTCCTTTTTTTTTTTAAAGGATCAGTAATTGCTGAAGACATTACTACGGGTGTCTGTGTCTCTAAAAAGTCCTAGACTGTGTCCATGAAGGTGAGAGGGTTCTGGAGGGTTAAAGCAATATCCTACATACCCCCTTTTCTTTCTTTTTTGCTGAACATAATTTGTATTATCTTAAGTTTGGAGTCATTTACTTTTTTCTGCAGAATGAATTTAGGACTGATCAGTTGCAGTCAGTGGGTCTAAACTCTTTTTCTCTCTCTCTCTCATTTATTTTTGCAAAGTATATGAAGAAAACTATATTTGACACCCAGAAGCCCTCATTTTGTAAAATCCACTGAATTTGTATTATAAATCCAGTTCACCTTACTTACAATCTGCCTATTCTCACTTATAAGCCACTGACAAAGCAGGTTCTTTTTTCCACCCCAGGTGGATTTCATTACTTAATTATCATCCTGCTTTGCTGGCTATTTGAATGCACACTAGTTGAACCTATAAATAACTGAATTCCAATGGAAAAGCCTTCAGTCAAGGGAAAGAGGCTACTACTGTTATGTCTTGGATATGATTTACAGTAGATTGTTCACATTTTATGCATGCCCATGTGTACATTGGAAGGAAAAGCCAGAGATACAACAAAAAGAATGAAATGAAGAAAGAAATGTCAGACAGCTGAAGGCACAAGGGAGCTGAAGTTAAACTTTAAAACTCTTCATGGAATATCTGCTTCAACATTATGAATAGAAATAGCCAGAAACAGGTCATCTGGTGTTAAAGTGGTTTTAAGCTTTAGACAGGTGGTGTACTGTAAGTAAACTGCATCTTGTTATATTGCAGCGTTCGGCTTGGAAACTTGGGTTTTGGAGTTCATGTGGATGTTACTTTGCTACATACCATCCATGTGACTGGTCCATACTCTGTAACATGACACATTGTTCAGAAGCAGTTCAAAGATTATTACAAGGTGTTGAGCCAGACTCCAAACCCCCCACATCCCAAACTGATTGAGCATCCACAGGATGTGCCAGAACACGCCAGACACACACAGACCCCCCACCCCATCAATAAACTACAAGACACAAAAGATTAGCTGCTAGATACCAGAAAATCTCCTGTATGCATGCAGTCAGAGCAGTTTTGGTAGCACAATAACTACAGTTTTAGTCAGATGGCTGTGCTGTTGTAGGTGAGTAGTGTATAGGAAATGACTAGCATCTGCATTTATTATGCCAGTACCAATGGCTGGTGGTTGCTTAGTAACTCTCATCTCAAGTTAAGTCTGCAAATGTTGACTTCCTCATATAATACAACCTTTGTGAAAAAAGCAAAAAAGACTTCACAGCACAAACAAAAGCGTACTATCTGTAGGAACACGTGAAGATGTTTTAAGACAAATACAATACAACACTTTTTCTGTGTAGGTTTCTTATGTATCTAGATAGTATTCTTTCAAAGAAAAATATTGGCATCTACTATAGTTTTCATTCAGCTCTGCTCTCCTTGCATACCATCCATTTTTATTCAAGTCAATTTGATTTCACAGTCAAATATGATTTTACATACTACAGGGATCACTAAGGATGCAAACCAAAGAAGCATATGTGTTCAACAAGGAAGATTTGTATTTACTCATCTGGCTACACTTCTTGGTGTTTAGGCTGCCAATCTGTTTTTTACATCACTTATGCTGTCCCACACTGTCAAACTCAAATCTGTCATCATCACTCTGTACCAATTATATCCTTGCCTGCTTTTTGCAAGCCAGTCTGCCTCTGTTTCATGTCCTGGACTCTGCTCTGCTACGTGGCATTGAAGTCTAATTGACAGATTCAGTAAATGATGTTTAGTTCTTTTAAATGATCTCTCCTTATTCAATTGTCAATTGGCCACTTTACAGCTGTTTGCATACTGTATTTATGAATTTAAAAAAAATGTGTTCACTCACCAAGCCAAATCTTTGAATCCAGCCATTTCAATCACTTCTACAGGCCTCAGGTGTGTAAAATCAATTAGCCAACAATACAGACTGCTGCTACAAACACCGGTGAAAGACTGGGTCGCTCTAAGGAGCTCAGTGAATTCCAGTGTATCACCTTGATAGGATGCCACAAGTCCGGTTGTGAAACTTCTTCACTACTAAATATTTCACACTTGTTAGTGGTATTATAACAAAATGGAAGAATTTTGGAAAGAGAGCAACTCAGCTACAAAGTGGTAGGCCATGTAAAATCACAGAGTGGGGTTGGTTGATGCTGAGACACTCAGTGCGCAGTGTTCGATTTTCTTCAGTGAATAGTTACAGACCCCCAAACTTCATGAGGCCTTTAGATTAGCTCAAGAACAGTGCACAAAGAGCTTCATTGAGTGGGTTTCCACGACCAAGCAGCTGTTTCCAAGCCTTAGATCACTAAGTGCACTGCAAATTTTGAGATGCAATGGTGTAAACCATACCAACACTGGACTCTAGGAGAGAAGAGTTGCACTTGTCTGCCTGGAAATCTGATAGATCAGTTTGGGTTAGGCAGTGGCTACGAGAACAGTACTTGTCTGACTGCATTGTGCCAAGTCTAAAATTTTGTGGAGAGGAGATTATGGAGTGGGGTTGCTTTTCAGGAGTTGGATGAGCAAGTTTGATGCGGAAGAAGTTGACTGGCCTGCACAGAGTCCCGACCTCAACCCGGTAGAACAGCTTTGGGAGACAGCTTTCTCATACAACATCAGTGTCTGACCTCACAAATGTGCTTCTGGAAGAATGATCAATTCTGATAAACCCACTCCTAAACCTTGTGGAATGCCTTCTCAGTGGAGTTGAAGCTCTTATAGCTGCAAAGGGTGGGCTGACATCATATTAAACCCTATAGATTAAGAATGTCACTCAAATTCATATGCGTGTGAAGACAGATGGCCAAATACTTTTGGGAATATAGTGTAAGAGGAGGTACATTTCATACTCTAACCCTGCATGTACGCTCACTAGTATTACCCATTAATTTTAATATGAACAAAAAAGTAATGGAAATAAAAAGAACCTTTCATGATTAGGAGAACAGGTACAGTTAGAACAGATGCATTGGGACTGTATCTATTCAATAGTTATTCATGTCATCAGTTCATATTTATAATAATGAATTCAGCTAAGTAATGAAAGGATTATTTTTGTTTAAAAGAATTCGGTGTAATTTGAAGCATAAGTCACCCCACTCAGCACTCAGATTGCGTTTTAATAGTGTTGATAAACAGAAATCACCTGATCTTAGCAATCTGCTTTGTTTTGATCTTTTGGTAGCTGAGAAATTTAAATTAATTAGCCACAAATGGCAAACTAAATTGAATGAAACACAGCAATCAGATTTGTGGTTTAAAGGGAGAAGAGCACAAGGTGATGGAATATGTTTGCAGTTCTTCTAGGCACAAGCGTGTTTCCTGTGGCACCTCGTCCTTTAATGATCGTTAATCCAGATGTGCGCTGAGGGCTTTTTTTTTTAATGCCAAGTGGGAAATTGAATATCATTTATTCTTTTACTGAGGACTAATGTTGTGCCGTTGACAAGTTTGCTTATGTCAACAGTTTCTTAAATAAACCCAGCAATACAACAGCCTTGCTATAAATTCTACAATTATTGAAATTCACAGTGTCATATGATTGACATTTAAAAAAAAACAAATCTGCCCAGACTGTGGATTAATGAGATTTGCTTATGCTTAACATAACATGACATTTTCCCATTTAAAGCATATAATAATGCTTTAAGAACATCTGTTCTATTCAGGCAGGTCAAGCTCAGCTGGCGTACCAGCAAACCTGGTATGCTAACACATCAACACACCCAGTTTGCCTGCTTTGTTCTGCATTGGGTCATGATGATGTATCTGCCTCCCACTTTCCATGTATAGAAGGGTGGAGCAGTGTGCTTTTTCCACCTTATGCATGTACTTTCATAAAATGCCCAAGCCAAGTTGTGGCTAAGCCGGGTTGCTGCCTATATAATCAAAATGTATTTATTATGAGATTAGATTAAGAAATACTTTAATCCCATATTTAGGAAACATTTGAAGTGACTACTACTAATAATAATAATCCATCCATCCATTGTCAGGTATTGGATTCAGTTAAATGTCTGTGTGATTGTATAGGAATTTCTTTTACTTATGTATTAATCACATTATTTTATTGTATAATGCCTTGGTGCCACTGGATTTTAACATGTCTCACACTCATACAGTAAGACAAATGGTGGGAGTCTAGTAAGGAAGTTGGGGGGAAGCAGACAAGTTCACAGGAAGAATCTTTTGTCTCTTTGAGGACTCTGGGAAGGTAGCAAGGGAGTGTGAACCTTAAGGTGTGAAACAGCTGTGTACTGCCTTTTGTTCCTGAAGAAGGCATTTAACTGAGAGCCATGTTAGGCTCGAGAGACTCTGCTGGCCGTCTGCCCCGCGGTCATGCAGGCTCTCCACAAGCCTGGTTTGTCTGTTCTTTGTGTTTTGATTAAAGAATGTTAGCTACCGCTCACCGCTCGTCTGCAGGCTTTATTTAATGGAAAACTTCCACAACAGTAATATTGCCTATAAAGTCCTTGCTGTGTGTACAGCTTTGACAGTCGGATGATGTCTTAATTTTTTTCCGAGTGAACTTTGCTCATATTGATCTACTTCTCTAAACCATTAGTCATCATTTCCAGCAATCATGACAGTGTAAAAATAGATGTGTAAAAAGAACAACACTTATGTGCTGCATATCTGTGTGTTTGTATAAGTGAGTGAATACTCCTAAAAAATCCTAATGTTTTTGTTCACAGCATTGTTTTTTTTTGTTTCCTTGTTTGATTTTAAATATCAAAAAAAATCTTTGAATTTTACTTATAGGTGTGCCTGTTGGGCCTGATGTCAGTGTAGCAGTGTTCTGTCTAATCCACATACAGAACTTTCAGGGCACGGATATATGAGGATTGATGTTCACCCCAGGTGTGGCAATCGACCAGGTCTCTGTCTTTCTCTTTCAGTCTCTTGGTGGAGGCTTATGGTAAAGATGGCTTGTCAGGTGCCTCGTGGGCACTCGCAGCTCACTGCAGCTGAGGAGAATAGACATCTGGTTGACAGCCTCTCATTTTTACTGTGAACAGGATTAGGTCCACCGCCTGGAAATAAAATTGTTTTACTCCACCCAACAAATTGGCAGATGAGAAGTCAGCTATGAAAGATCCTCATCATTAGCCATCTTAAAAGCTTGCACAGGCTTTGTGAAGATTTTGCAGTTATTTGCTGGCTAGAGT
Source organism: Perissodus microlepis (assembly GCF_051167445.1). NCBI lineage: Eukaryota > Metazoa > Chordata > Actinopteri > Cichliformes > Cichlidae > Perissodus > Perissodus microlepis. The sequence continues at coordinate 12,633,098 of NC_140481.1, read as the reverse complement.
TTGTTTCAGCATCACAAACCAGGCGATTTGGATCCATCATTAGCCTCACTCCGACAGAAGATACTTTCAATCCTTTTGCTAAAACACTTGATCTATAGTAAGCTACTGTCCTTGAACACCATCAAGGCTTTGTTTCATATTTCACTTTAATTATTTAAAAAATACATTTTAAAGTTGGTTAAAGTACATTTTTACATAAAACATGTAGGCTAGGTTTTGTTTGTAGTGTTTAGCTCAGCTAAAGTCATCTTTCACTAACCTTTTTAACCGCCTACCCTAACAACACAGTGCATATTGGATTTAGTAAGCTGCACAAGGTTTGATGGAAGGAAAGAGAACTGTGATGTTCTTTAACTGCAAGGTACTGGCAGTTCTGATTTACTTTTATAACAGGGCTTCTCTTACACATTTTACTTTGGCAGGCTGTTCAGGTATGTTTTAGTTTTCTCATCAGTCCCTGAGAGAGACACCAGTAGTGATCGCTGCTAACCAGCTGTCCCTGCCTCTTTCCATCTTGTGAGTCTGTGCCACTGGGCTAGCTGGGCATGCTGCTTTTCAAGTGAGTCTCTCTTGAACTCCAGACTCCATCCAGCTCCACCAGGGAAAATCAAAGCTGGACCTGTTGCAGGTGGAGAACTGCTTCGTGTGTCACCAAGGATGCGCAGCAAAACAAGGACTACCATCTGCAATCGACCTACAAGATAAGAGACTCACTGGCAGGTACCTGGCTATAGTGCTCGATATGTGTAACAAAATACATTGCACTATGGTGTTCTTCTCTCTCTCTCTATATATATATATATATATATATATATATATATATATATATATATATATATATATGTATATATATATATATGTGTGTGTGTGTGTATGTATATGTGTCTCCATGTGTTCATTCCTTGTATGCTAGTATGGTCAAACCCTTCCAAGAATTGGAAGCTTCTTTTCCCATTTTTCTTTTCTCCATCCTGCCCTTGACTGTTACCACGCTTCCCTGGACTAATCAAGCTTTACTTGCAATTGCTATAAAGAGCATCCAGACTGATAATCAGAACAGTTGTGATTTAACGTTAGCATTCCTGCTTGTGTATCTTGTATTTGCAATGTTTGTATCTCTTGTATCACTTGCTGCCTAATACTTAACTTGCCTCTCTTGTGTACTACCTTCTTGTTTGTAGTGAAATGCTTCCGCTCATGGGTATAAAGGTACTCTGAGCTTGGAGATTGGGTCAACTCGTCAGAAAGCTATCCAGCTGTTCTTAGGATATTTAAAAGTGTAACAGGAGACAAAGCATTCAGCTTCCAGGTCCCTCTTCTATGAAACCAGCTCCTAGATAGAATTTAGGAGACAGACACCCTCTTCACTTTTAAGAGTAGACTTAAAACTTTCCTTTTTGATATAGCTTATACTTAGAACTTGATAAGGTGACCCTGAATCCTCCCTATGCTGCAGTATGCCTAGTCTAGTGATGGCTTCCCTTCGCTAATGTCTTTTCATTCACTTTGTGTTTATACACACAAACTCTGCATTTAATTGGTAGTTATAATTAGTCTCTGGCTCTGTTCCACAGTGTGTCTTTTGTCCTGATTCCCTCCCCTCACTCCCAACTGGACAAAGCAGATGGCTCTCTTTGAGCCTTGTTTGGCCGGAGGTTTCTTTCTGTTAAATGGGAGTTTTTCCTTCCCACCGTCGCCAAGTGTTGCCCGTAGGGGTCGTCTGATTGTTGGGGTTTTCTCTGCAATGTTGTAGGTTCTTTATAAAGTGCCTCAAGGCAAATGATGTTGTCGTTTGGTGCTATTTAGATTTAAAAAAAAGAATTTGAATTAAATAGATTTTCAGTGTCAGTTATGTGTGTAATACATTAAATTTAATCTGGGAGAATACTTGATTTGTGGTTAAGTAGTGCCTATTTGACAATTTGTTAATTTTAAAAAAGGAAAAAATAAAAATAAATTTGCAAAATTCATGTTTAGTGGTAGCGCTGATCACCACCGTGATGGCCACATGTAGAGCTGACTCAGCTTGTATTATTTTCTAAAACATCGTAAAAGTAGGACAGAGTATTGTAAAGCTTTTTCTTTCTTTACAAAATTCTGAAACTTGTGTCGCAGCTGTGGCAGAAACAAAATGGCACTGAAAGCAGCTTGTTGACAGAAAGCCAAACAGACACGCCTGCATGCACCAGTTAGTTATTTCTAGGTTACATTTTACTTCAATTTTTTCTCATTCCACTGGAAGCTTGGGTTGGCATAGTGGCTGCTGCCTGCTGGTCATTTTCCCTTTCTCAATTTTGTTGTTGGGGTCTCTTGGCTGACTAAGTGCTCCAAATGGATTCCGCCTCCTGCCAGGCTCCCTCTTTCTTCCTCTATCTCTCCCTGTCTCTTTGTGGCTCACTCCCACCCTTCAGCCACTGCTCTCTCTCATAACATTTTACATGTTAAGAAATAAAATTGGGCCAGTAGACAATAGATGTTGGAAGATGAGTGCGGAGTGAAGCGCATGCACTGGCGCTAATGGCCACCAAAGGACTTAGAACCACGACCCAGAGACAGGCTTTTCATTATCTAGCAGGTCAATATATAAATATAAACTTGTGATTATTAGCCAAAGTGACAAACTGCAAACCATAATTAAATTATACTCCACAAACATTTCAAATTCAAGACTACTGGGTGGTCATGTCACATCTTTGGATGTGTACAAGTGCTGGAATCAACTCAACTTTTTCTTTCTGGAGTGAAAACAAAGTAATGGATGTTGGAGGAAGCAAGCTGGAAAAAAAAAAGGAAGAAGAAAGAGGATTTTAAAGTTAAACTGCAGGCTGATATTTTTGCCTCCTGTCTTTTTTCGTCTGTGATGGGCTGGCAGCTGCTGCCAACGCAGGCTTCCAGTTCAACAAACATCTGGGTGTCTCAGATCTACTTTGCCTGCTAAATGCGTGCAAAAAGAGAGAAGCAGAGAGGAACAAGCTGCATAATAACACTGGTCTAAAGGTGAATGATAAAAATGCGGTAGAGAGGAGAGTGAAAATAGAGGGAAAAGGAGCCGCTGCAGTGCTGCAGTACAGTTTATTGCAATATCATCAACAGTAGAATTTGAATATGTAAAATGTTTTTTAAAAGGGAAATAAACACCACTACATGCTGACTTCACAGAAGATTCTTTAGGCAAGCATCTCAATTATACAGTTTTGTGGGGTTTTTTGTCTTTGTCTTTCCTTTTTTTCCCCCCTCAACCATAATCTCTTGATTTGGATGTCCATATGCAACTCATATAGACATGTATCGATCAGGCTTTTTATTTTTTTCCAGTGTTTTGGTCTTATCTACTGTGCAGCGTTTGGGCAAATGCCTAAATCATCCAGCACGTATTCCAGGTGGTCCACATATCTGCATGATGCTTACATCCATAGTTGATTGGATTCCGTTATCTCGGTAATTGTTTTAATCAGCCAATCACAATTAGCCTGCAGGAAAAATGGACTGAGAGGCAGGAGGAGAGAGAGGCAAGGAGACAAGGGGGTGGAGGGGGGCATTACTAATTGTGCTTTTTTTTCCCTTCTTCTTTTTCTAGAGTGCTTTATTTTCATCCTGTTGAATGACCGAAAAAACAGGCAAACTCAATTCATTTTAACTGAGGTCAGCTTGTAATGAGCAACTGGAAGATCTATTTTTGTCACAGACAAAATTCGTTATCGGCCCAGCTGTCAGTCAGGCATCTGCCATCTAATTGCGTCCTTTTTTTTGACCGAACAATAAAGCCCAATGAACACGAGTGCACTCTTTGGAACATGAAGTGGCTTACATAGAAAATGCTGAATAATGTTAGACCCCAGAGAATTAACTGAATAGCCTTACAGTTCTATTTTTGCATGTAAGGAGGTCTTGCTTTTGGTTACGTGTGGCCATTTTTTCTTCTTTTTGCAAACATTTTGCTGAATAATTATTGAAAAGTTTTCATTTTGTGAAGCATATACCCAAAGTAGCTTAACAATTTTAATCACACCGTTGATATGCAAATCATTTCACTGATTGGTGCAGTGGGAATAAGTTGCCTGTTTTGAATTGATAATGAACTCAATTTCCTCATTTCAGCACCTAAAAAATTGTGATCCCAGGGAAAGGATTATCAGTACTTCTTTAGCTCTGAGTAAGCTTGACTCCTTATCAGCTAATCAGACTACTCTAAGGGGTATTGAGGCAGTAGTAACGTTTTAGAGCCATAATACTTTTAGTGCTTTCTTTTTTCTTTGTTCTTGGATGCTCTTGAAATTCACAGTGAATCTTTTGCTTTAGTTTGAAGCTTAAACATCCAATTCTCCAAAATATTACTCAGTCTAAGGCTGTAATCCATCAGTGCTGCTTGAGCAGTGCTGTTTATTTTAGGACTTTTTTAAAATCTATTGACGCTCAAAGAAGGAATTGATGCTTTTTTGTGTCTCTCGTGTTCAAAGGAGGATTTAATGGGCTGAGAGATGCCGAATGCTCTTAAGCAGGTCTTATTCACTGTGTATCTCAAGTATATCTCAAATTATCAAATCAGAAAGGTAGCAAAGAACATATAACAAGAGTGTATTAATGCATCACCCAAGAATTCCTAGAAAGTTCACAATGAGTTATTTTCATCTTTTTTTGGTGTTTGCATAATCATTGTTAAGTGTTTGTTCATGTGAAATGATTATAGATTAAGTTTCATTTCATTTCCTACTGCACCCACACTGATTTGGCTACCTTTTCTCTTTTATTCCAATGATAACGTTTTACAGTATAATATCTGAATTCAGCTGTACATTAGATTGGATGCCAGCAGCTGTAGCACTGTTTTAGGTCTCCTGCTTTACGGTGTCAATCAGAGCAAGAGTGAAACTGAACTGAAAATTGAATAATCAATCTCTTCCTGATCAATTCTTGAAAAATACAGGTGCCCCACTTTCTCCTATCCTTTATTTTTAAATGTACCTACGTTTATGTTTTATCTGTTGCATCCCATGGGATTCATAGCCAACACTGGCTGCCTACAAAGGGAATCTTTTAATGCTGCGCTTGTTTCCACATTTAAGTGCATAGTGAGTATTTATAGTTTAGTTGTACAAAATACTAGGATCTAATTGCAAAATGGAAAAAGAAGGAAAAATATGAAATGAAAACAGCTTCTGCGAGCATGCCCATACGTTTTCTAAAATGCAGCTAAGCAATCCACTGAAAGTGATGCATGTTTAAGTTAAGCTGAGTGAAATATATTTTGTTATTCCTCAAAGCCTGCGAGCATTAAAGCCAATGGTAAATTAAAGTCTTATATTTATTTATTTAACTTTGTCACCTAAGGCATTTGTGTGTGGCTGTGAGCACAGAGGCACCATTACTGGCCTGTAAGGATTGTGAATCATGCAAACCAACTCCAAGAAAAAGAAATATGGAGATGAAAATAAGCGTGAGTTGAAACTTCCATGTGAAGTAACAGGAACTCGTTTTTTATGGTTTATTTATTTTTTAATTCCATGACTTTTGCTTGCTACTGCTTCTGTTTTGTATTTTAAGCATCACTTTTGTTCTTCAACTAACCTCAAGCCTACAACTAAAATGTATACATATAAAACAAGGTGTATTTTATTTAACCCTAATCTTTTGCAAAACATTAAAGGCAACCTATAACAAGGTTTTCACTGCTGTGAGACAAAGATGCTTAAATTAAGTAGAATACCTGGGATATCTCTGGGGAGGCCAAACTGATAATGTTTGATGGTGTGTTTTTTTTAGTCCACATATGGTTTTACTACAGAGTGTTTGCAGTGTGCTGGATATCACTTGCGTGCTTAAAAAAATAAGCTATTGCTAATGAGACACTTTAAATATGCCGTGTTTTTTTTTATTTATTTCTTTTTAGGACCGACACTTCTTCTTTTGTCCCCCAGCTTTCCAGTTTATAATATACTTAACAATTATCAATAGCATTTTCAAAATAAACTTTGCAAAATACACAAAAATGTGGCTCTTTGGAAGTAAACTTTAAAGAAATGAGGGGCGACTCAAGATTTTAGCACAATACTGTACATCATGGTCTTTCAGCTGACATGATGTGAGTAGTTGAGGGTAAAAGTTCCAGAAGTTCCTGATGTTAAGAGCATACCAGGCTACTGAGAAGGCTGATGTCCAGTCATGTATATGTCCCTTTGCTTTTAACTGTACCAGTGGCAGAATATCCAGTACATGAAAGCATTAAGTCCTTTATCGACTTCATGCCAGTTACATGAAGAACTCTTTGCTAACCTCCCTGCAGCACACAAAGTATTTGGCGTTTATATCTGTCTGCCACAACTCTTTTTTACTGAATATCAATTAGCTTTACCTTTAAACTTTGTTTTCCTCATCTCACATGATCTACCACTTTGTGTGAGATGGGCTGATTTTCTTTGTAGCCATAAATCCCATATGATCTCTAGAAAAAGAAAGAAAAAGATTAAGATGTGTGCAGAGATATCAGCGGTAGAGATAGTGTTTGAAAGGATTTGGGGTAGGAGGGAGGAAAGTGCTTGCGAAGACAAATGTTCCTGTTTGTCCGTTGTTCTCAGATTCAGGTCCATATCGTAGCTCTGTGTTATATAGGCTGCTTTATCATTTCACAGGGAAACAGACTTTTCCTCATCTTTCTCTGACCTCCACTCCTCCCCAGGTTGCCACCCAGAAATAGGGATGTGAACAATTATGTAGTCGTCACATCTTTCCTCTTTGCAACCTGAGAGACGGATCAATGAGGACAGCACGATCACAAGAGCAGAGGGGTTGGAGGTGTTGGTTGGCTCAGATATGGATCAAATTTAACTTGGAATCCAGCAAATGAATCCCAGAGGGGGTATTGGGATGGAGAAAGCGTGCAATAAATCAATTTTAGCTCAGCATGCATACTGCAATAAGGAAAGGGTGAGGGGACAAGGTGGTGAAAGAGAAATCAATCAGCTTGGATGATCTCAAAGGAAAGAGGGTTTTTTTTTTTTCAACTTTTTTTTTTTTAAATCTCACTTGTTACACACTGACATGAACGAACTGGCACTTACATGTTCTAACAGAAAGAACAGCAGGTAGATAGAGATGTGTCAAACCATGGGCAGACTGTGTTTTTGCCTAGCCAGGCTACTGTGTGTGTGTGTGTGTCTGTCTGTCTACATGTGATACGAAGTCAGCAGGAGTCTAGATTGGATGGTGTTATGTAGTGCACAGTCAACATGAGTCCAGATAGTAAAGGAGGAGAATGCCATTAGAGATAGGAGGCTTATTCTGTGGCTGTCTCTAATACTGAGCCAGTCAACCACAGCCTGCTTATCATGTTACACAATAGTACACGCACATCACAGTTTTCCCCAGGCGGTCCATCCAACCTCTTTGTCAACAAAGACAAAAAGGTAGTAATTTGATGTCCATTCACAATAAAACACATCAGATGAAAAAAATGCCTGAATGACGTAACCGTTGCTGTACATGTGTTAAGCACATGTCTTGTTATTTCTTATTCATATCAAATTTTCAGTAGCCAGTCACTAAATATGCTGTAAAATGACTGTAATCAACCACAATTTAAATTAACCTGTTATATATTTTGTATCATAACCTCAGGTTAAATCATGTTGACAGGATCACGTAGTGTTTACAACTTTTTCTTGTTTTAATCAGCGATTCGATGCAACTGCATTAAATTCTACTGCATAAAATTCCCTATTTCTTGAAATCTTCTCTTCCCCCCCCCCCCCCCCCCCCCCCCCCCCCCACCCCACAAAATAAGCAATAGCCTAATTGACATGACTGTGGTAGATAAAAGAAGTGCCCTATATCAACAAAACTCCCCGGCGGCTGCAGCCTCCCCAAGTAGGATAGGGTGCCCCACCAGTCTCCTCAGGAATGGTTTACGAAACATGAAAAAGAGTCCAAGACATTAACCCAGCAATCAGATTACCCTGAAGTCTTTCAAACTTCCAAGTAGGTCCTAGTTGAAACAGAATAAGACTCATAGTAACTGCAGCTACCATCGTAGTCACTAATACAAGTGCTTTTGTCCACTCAGTGCTTTATATTTTTACTTTTCTCTGTTTTCGTCTGCACCAGATGGTGGGGGAAATATCAAGGTTTTCAACTGATAAATGCTCCATTACATTCATCAGCTGCTAGCAGATGAATCAGCTAGCTGGTGAATATAATACCTGCCTGCTTTCTGTCGTGGGCCAGTTAGTGAACAGTGAGTTTACCGAAGCTTTTTCAATAACAGCTGCTTTTTGTGGATAATGGGAGCGCCGGAGTGGAATCAAAATAGTAAAACTGCACAATGTAAAAGCAAAACAGTAAGCTGAAGGCTTTTAGATTATACTACAGTATAATATACTTTCTTAACCATGTACTAAAATTTTTAAAAAAGTGTTACGGCGGGTATTTTAAGTTATAGTAATCATTCCTGTCCTTGTGTTGTTACTATATATGTACCTTAACTCTCCCTGTATATGAAGTCTTTGCTCCTGGTGACATTTTGATGTGTTATGGCATTTATTGATGTGTCCTGAAGCCCATCACTAAGACTCTGTCTGAGATTGTGTCCACTAGGATGGAAGGGTTTAAGGCAGAGTGGTGGTTCGGGGTAGATAAGCCGACGTTGCACACGAGTGCTTCATTTATGATGAAGTGGTCCAGACAATTACATTAGAGGCACAACGAGAGCCCCCGTGTTACTTTCTTGCTTTTCCCCTCACTCTGTTCCTTTCTCAGCCTGTTCACACTCAAAATGCTTCATGCATAATTCCTGGCAAAATGCAACGAGACACCCTTCAAACGTTATCGGACCTGCAGTCAGGGACATGAACTTTTGTGCATTCTACTTTTCTTTCATTCCTTTCATGGTTCACCAAAAGAGTGAGGAAGATTTATGATGTGGCACCAGTCAGCTTCAGCACCTGCACGTAACATCCCACTGTTGAGAGTAGCTCTTCACTCTTTAACGGAGGCCGTGATTTAAGAGGAGTAATTGACTGGAAATGGACTCGCGCAGGTGAGATGCTTTATGGCCCAAGAGTCGTCTAACTGCGGATGATTCTTACTTGATGGAGAAGAGGAAGACTAAAGGGAAGAGGGTGTTTAAAGAGTGACGCAGCACAGGGAAGTCTTAACAACCAATTAAATAGCATGTTGAGCCTCACAATCTCTTTTTGTTTTTACTGCAAACAAGATGAACTGCAAAAACACAAATGAAATTATTTCAACCTGCTGCCACTTTTCATCACTTTATTTTATTTTATTTTTTAATTTATTTTTTAGCAGAAATAGAAAGAGAGAGAAAAAAACAGATTTCAACTCTGAATATCACATTTAATTACTTGTTAAAATTGAGATATGCAATATAATCTCCCATGAATATAATCCTCCCCAGCAAGAGCGTCTTTGACGTGATGTGACTTTTTTCCCCGTTGCATTTTGCATCGGGATTAACCTGTGACTGCTATCCCTGCAAATCCTCTATTATATCCTGAATGTTTGTAATTCATTTTGTCTAAGTACTTCAATTTTAAAAGTGAGGTAATCACAACAAATACTGTTTCATTACGGAAGCAAACAGATCACAAAACAGTCTTTCTTGTACCATTATTAGACTGTCAGCCAGATGCCAACCGTACCAACCTTTCTTTTCTTTATGCTTTCACATCTGTGTTGAAAATTTCTCTCAGCTCATTAAACACTAACCAATAAAGATATAATTAGTAATAAAACCCACATCCTCATTATATGTTACAGCAGAACCATAGCAGCACAAAAGATGGCCACAGACTATAACCACAAAAGACGGACAGGGTAGCATTATGCTGTCATATCATGGAGTCTGTATGTTTTCCTGCGCATAACTTCAGTCGGTTCAGATATTTAGTGTTTTAAGGACTCCTGAGATTTTTGGGGGCAGGAAGAGAGGAGGGAAAATGAGATGCAGAGTGTTGCTGCCCACAGGGAAACAGGCTTTGACATATGTGAAAGTACATAGTTCCTTTGAGGGTGGAGGGGGGGCAGAAGAGTGGAGCAGAGAGACTCCTTGGAGCTGTTGGGAGAAGGGTGTGATCATTCTGTCATAGAGCATTACTGTCGTATTCCACACACGCGCCCACGCATACAGTGCACATGACAGTGAATGTTTACAAACACAGCAAATTTGAAATGCTGATGTATGATGTCATGTGGCAGCTCTTGTGCACGCCAGCACACACCTCCGCATACACCTGCACACCTGTGAGAGTCCCCTAAGGTGGAACCCTATGGGGGCTGCCATTTACTGCACCAGCACCTGTCACCTGGATCATGCACAAAGAATGAAGCAAGCACATCACCTCTGCTCTCTTCCACAATGCCCCCTCTCTGAGGCGTTTCAGACCAGCCAGCTATGATAATTCAGTACCAAGAGACTTTGCCTGTGCTGCAGTGTGTCTCAGCTAAGCAACCAGAAGCTTGGCAAAAGCTGTGAAACTGAAAAAGGAAATATCTCAAATGAGGGTCTTTTCTTTTGTTTGCTTTTACAACTTGTCCATTTGGTGAATAGAATGAGAAATAGCGTGAGCGGTGCTAAGGAAACTTAGGGTCAGTAAGATTTTACTGTCATGGCAACCAATATGATTTTAAGACTAATGCATTTCATTTGGAAATATGTATTTTTTTCTCTCACACACATAATGTTTTTAAAGGGTTTTCTAACTAAATTTGTCACTTACAATTTACCTCTTACATAAAGAAGCCTTTACGTGAGTGGTAAATTATAAATTCAATCCAAATCATGATCTTTTTCTCAACCTTTATCAACCTAACCATGCAGATTTGTTGTATTAACATAGAGATGAAGGTAAACAGCAAAGAAATAAATGAATAAATAAATCAGTCACATCAATCACAGGGGCTGAAAAATTCAGTTATTCCAGTGATCAAACTGATGCATTGTTTCTAAGACCCCACATTATGAAATTCATTTCATATGCTTTAAAATGATTTAAGTAATGTGTAAAGCTAAATCAAAGTCACTCTCAAACTATGTACCGCATTTATTTTGGTTTTTTCAATGGAGGAGTTTAAATATGATTTGCAAGATTTTTGGGGGGAATTTCACTGCACAAAAGCCAAAAAAAAAAAAAAAGCAAAAAGAGGATATTGTTGGGGCTAAATTATGGTACATTTCTCTGTAAATTAACTTTTTGTTTTGCTTTGTTTTTATCGATAGGACAGTTTTAATGAAAAGATGATTAGCATGGAGGGGCTTTCAAAAGCACAGATAAGTGCATTAGCAAACAGTGGGACCATTAATCTTAGTGGGGGATTCTCATATAATTAATTCGCATGCAGTTTTATTTGGGATCCTCAGAGGGTGACGATTGTACCCACTCATTCTAAGTAAATTGCTGCTGACAGATTTGCAACTTTTCTTTAAAAGAATAAAAGGAAGCAAAGAGAAGACTGCAGCTAGAAACCCTGCTGTCCATTTTTTAAAGATCACAAGAACAGGAGAGAAATTGTCAACTGAACATCCACTGCTCTCATTTTTATCTTCTCTTTCTTTCTCTCTCTTTCCGGGGACATTCCAAGCTGTCAGCTATAAATTTTCACACCAGAATCAGACCTCAATCAGTCCCCTAAAAAGAATGATATCGGCCTTCTACATTGCAGCCATCTCTGCGCCTGTTTATATCTCCTCATGTATCATTCCTCATCATTCACCTTCTTTCACCAGTACCTCCCCTTCACCATCATCTTTTCCTCCACACAAGCAGCCCCCCTGCTACTTCTTCTTCCTCTCTCTCTGTTTCCCTTCTGGTCAGCTCCTCCTCTTTCCTTTTCACCGCCCTTTTTTTTCCCCCTTGTCCCACATCTGTGTTCCCTTCATCTGTTCTTTTCCTTCAGAGCTCAGCATCACTTCGGCAAACCTAAATGACTTGAATGTCATAGAAATCTTTCCTAATTATTCGCCAAAATGCCAAAACCTCTCTGAAGCATCTGAAATACGTGCGAAAACAATATATTTTCCAAGAAGAGAGATGAAACTAACCCTATTAGTAAATAAATCTGTCCGTTTCTTTATCCGTCTGCAGTTGGTTTTATGTAGCCTATGGCTGGGGTTCAAACTGTGATGGAGTGCCAAGACGAAGGCTCCATCAGCAGCATTGTAATTCATGATTTAGATGCATAAAACAAGTCCTTCGTGAAATAAACAGGACATGCCCATGGTAAAGAGAAGCCTTGGCCCCTCTGCTATAAATTGCCTTCGTAAAAGGACACTTTGATATTCCAAGCTTTATTAGGATGCCCTTTCTTTTGGCATTGTATAGAGAAAGTAGACTGCCGTTTGGAATCGGGGAAAAGCTATGGAGATGATATAAGAATATAAGATGATAGAAGGCATATAGGGCAGGGTTTATAGTGAAAGATCAGCTTTTAAATATTTATGAGAATATCATCTTGCTTATCATCAGCTTAGAAGAAAGCTATATTTATAGACAAATGTGATTAGGAATAGATAGCACATATTAAGGACTAAGCAAATGAAAGTGTATGAAAACATATCACTTAAATATTTTTTGTTTTCATTTTTGACTTGGCTGCTTCTTCTTCCCAATCTCTTGCATAGTCAGAGGCAGGGAGTGATAGAAAGATGAGAGCAAATGCAAAATGAATAGGCAACATCTAATATTTATTTCTGTAGGAGACAGCGCAAGAGTCGGTTGTAAACAGAAGGTTGCCTACTAACCATAGGGGAAATGGGGATTGTAAAAATGAAATGCAACTGCATATATTGATTTAAAAAAAAAAAGGCCCACACTGCCAGTCAGGAATATATTGAGCAGCTCATTAGTTGAACTGTATCCTGCAGCCGCTAGTGATTTTCTTGACACTTACTTTCCCACTTAGATATACTGTGAAATAGAAACCAGTAGAAATGTTTGAACGATTCAAAGAGATGATAAAACTTGCTTCGTGGCATATAAAACCTCTTTGTTTTCTTCTCATTCAGTTTTTTTCTTTTAATCCAAAAAATATAGATTTTTTTTGTTGATGATGTGCTAAAGGAGCTGATGAATAAGAGGATTTATATATTTTTAATTCAGTGTAAGGCATCGTAGCTTGATTGTATTTACCTCAATGGAACTGAATGAGAAGAAAACAAAGAGGCATGCACAGAATGGGATATTGACAATGTGTCAGGGAAGAGACGCAGATACACTGCAAGATCTCTTTTCAATCCACTTGTCTCCGGGTATCAATAGCAAAAGGTCCTCAGGGATCACCACTTAGATCAGACTCTGCTTTGCAGCTTTATACACCGCAAGCCTTGTAACAATTTGTTAGAGTATTGGATGTTAGCGTGACTTAGGTAAGGCTTACCAAGAATCAATGAGTGCAGAACACAAGAATAAATAACTACCAGTTTAAATACCAGTTAAATTAATTTCCTGTATACACTGGATGTGATGGCCAGTGAAATTCAAACTACAAAAGCATTAAATAACAATACAAATTTTCCAGGTTGCACTGGATAACACAGGTTATACTAAACATGCAGATACCGACTTTAAAACCAAGTTTAAACCATCTGAGTTAGACATGTCAGCTTGTCAGAGGGAGGCATATGAAATTCTGTTGCATAAATAAACCATCCTTTGGGAGGGTGTGCTTGGTATATAACATAAGAATAGTGCAGCTCAAATTCCTTTTCTAAATGCAACTTGAGCCGCGCACTACATTTTTTTTGCATTTCTAATCTCCATTCAATGCATTTAAATGTGTTGGTGATCCCCTGACTGTTCATTTTCCAGCCTTCCATCAGGTTCACTTGTGTGATTTTGAGTGAAACATTTCAACAATTACTAGCTGGATTGCGGTGAAATCCCCACTGCGATGAATTATAGCCAATGATCCCTTGATGTTTCTTATCATTGTTCATTCTCTTTTCAAGATTTCAATTTATACAACTGAATACCTGCATAAGAGGCAACTTTCCCACTAGCATCACCTTAATGTTTAGCATGGTATTATGTAGTTAAAAGAAACTTGTATGCTAATGTCAGTCAAAGCTGTTCCTCAGGTTAAAGAATACAATGACTAGTCTCCACCTAAAGGCTGATAGACACGTTAGCATGTCCAAGATTCCTGCTAGTTAGCCTACAGGGTGTAAAACCTGGGAACTTTCTGTGTGGGCTTTAAATGTTCTCCATGTGGTTGAGTGGATTCTCTCTGGCTTCCTTTCACAGCCCATTAACATGCATCATTGGTGATTCTAAATTGGCTGTAGGTGTGAATGTCAGATGACAGATTGGCTGCTTGTCCCCTTGTTTTAGCCCTGTGATAGACTGGTGAGCTGTCCAGGGTATACCCTGCTTCTCACCCTATGTCAGTTGGAACAGGTTCTGCACCCCTCTGCAGTTAAGAAAATGCATGAAACTTGCACATCAAATTTTAAAGTGTGGCTATTGTTAAAGAGTCACACTTTAAAAGTGCCAGTCACTGGCATGTCAAATCACTTGCTAGCCCATGCTATGATACAGTGGCTTGCTATTTAGCACATATGCAGGGTAGCAGAAAAGGACCACTTGTCCCATGCATCAGTTATTAGTTAATGCAATTCAGTTGCAGCACTTAATCAACAACCCCTTAATCATTCCGGTCCATAACAAGTAAGTAGTATAATACAAATTGTCTGTTTTTATTAAACACAGGTAGATGCAACCTCTAAATAGTGATAAACTCTATCTGCGTGTGTGTGTGTGTGTGTGTGTGTGTGTGTAGGTGGATGGGTGGCAGAAATGCACCCGTGAACTACATCTGACACTGAGCAGCAGAGCATTGTGGAGAGTGATAGTTCAGAAAGGAAAGAAAGAAGAGGTGATAGAAAGATTTCAGCAAAAGGTGTGTGAGGAGGAGTTCAGGACAGAGAAGATTAAAGAGCAAGCGTCGTGTGTGTCTGTTTGTGTGTGTGTGTGCAAGTAAATAGAAAAAAGCCCCCCTCTGCAGTCGCACAATGCAGAGGCAGGGATGAGGATTTCAAGAAGATTTATGCAACATGAGCATGAACTTTGTCTTTTGTCTTCCACTTGTGTTAATGAGTAGAGCACCAAAGAAGAAATGTGGGGAAAAGATAAGACACTAAAATGGATATATAATGTTTAAAACCTATGCATGTCTGCAGCTGTGCGACACATGAATCTCAGGATATTCTAGCTCAGTATTAATCAGAGTTTCCTGTCGCTAATGCCATGCATCACCTTCGTGTAATCAAGGGAAGGGAGTAAGGGGGAGCAGACGGACTAGATTGCAGCAGGCCTTTTACAGCGATACACAACAATAAAAATGATGTGGTTTAGGCTGTTATTTCCCCGACTTCCATTTGAAAGTTTTACTCCGACTGCAGAGCTGGAAACAGAAAAAGAAAAGATGGCAGTGACCTTGACAATCTGTAAAACTGTGTGGCACAGACAAGCATCCCAATGCATCCCACAGCATCATACTGTCCATGTCTAAGTTTAATAAATGCCAAATTAATGAAAATTGGTGAACTGATTTATTTAAACGTGTGCAAATGAACACTGAAATATAGTATATAAGGTAAAAGCTGAGTTTACAATTCTAACTTGAAAGTCAATATTTTCTATGACCATCATTATTCTTCAACACAGTCCAAACTGCCTAAGGCAAGCTTTCTTTTAATTTCTTTAAGTAGTCTTCAGGAATAGTTCTCCAGACATTTTGAAAGACATGCGCAGCTCTTCAGTGCTTCAATAGTGTTGAGGTCTGAGGTCTGAGGAGGCCAATCCATGACTGATAGTGTTCCTTTGTCTGTTTTTCTATCCTGGTATGCTTTTACTGCAATGGCAGTGTGTTTAGGATCATTGTTGCACTGGAAATGAACCCATTGTCAACATGGTGGATAAAAATTTGACAGTACCTTTCTGCATTCATAATTCCATCAATTTTGACAAGATCTCCATGAGACACTCATAAGACCTGTTGCTACTTTTCCAGTCCAATTCTTGGCATACCTCAACCCTTTCTCCGTTTCCCTTCCATATGAATATGTATATCCATATGCTTCTTGAGAGCCACCCACTGAGACTATTTCAAATGGACTTCAGAAAACAATACACAAAGCAGGAAGTTTGTGCGTTGTGAATTCTTTCATCATCTCCATGCACCTTGGAAGCAGGTGAAGTTGTGCCAGAAAATTTTTTTTGCTGTGATTTATCTTCAGAAAACAATAGACAGATCTACTAAAGGGACAAATGCTTGCTCAGGTCTTCGGTTTGGGTCTTTGTTTCTTAACCCTTTAAAGCCGGTCGGAGCGGACACGCTCCATTTTGCATAACTATTTTTAAATCCTGGTAGCACTGCAACCACGTAAGCTAGCGCAATAATTTTTTTTGCATATGAAACCGGAAGGAGTTGTACTTACATCTTATGCCATCAGCTTGTCCTAGGTCACAGTTTCTTTCCACATATAGCTTTGCAAAAACTGCATAAAAAGCACTTGCAGCAACAAAAACATAATATTCCAGAAACGCGCTTTGCCGATCCGATCAGCTGTTTGTAACACTTCCTAGTCCATCAGCATGAACTATCACATGTCCGGCATGACCTACCCGAAACCGGAAGTGACGTCATTTTGCGGAAATGTGGCCTTATGAGCCTATACTTGTGTTTTTAAAAGTTATGTTTGACTTTATGACTTTCTGTGTCGTTTCTGGGATGCTGAGGACTCACATTGCACTGCTGGAAATATTTTATTTTGATGCATATGCTGTTTTTTTTGCAAATTTGCACTATAATATATTTTTTCGTTTTTCCTGCAGTATATGAAAAATATATAAAAATAAAACTATGAAGACACTTAAAATAAATTTCCTTTGGTGAGAAACTAGTTTGTGCAACTTTTTTGTATTTACAGTTTTGAGGGATAAGCCTCTTAAATTTCTCTAACTAGAAATATATGTTAAAAAATCAAAAACGATTTTAAATTTTTTTGTAGTTTATTGCACTTTTTTGCAATTTATGTAATTACTATGCACTTAATGCATACATATTATTAAAATTTGGGCTATAATGGTTGTATTGATGTATAGCAACTTGAAATGCTCCAAAAAATGGCTCCACAGCATGTAAAAATATACTATAAGCTCTGGCGAACTTGGTTCTATGGTAGGTCTTAAAGGGTTAAGGGCATGACTTTCAAATAATGTTTATCTGCTCTAGATGTTGTTTTAGGCCTACCACTTCTTTTTTTTGGTCCTCCATCTGTCCACTGTCTTAATTTTTCTTTTTTTTCATTTCTTAATTATTAATGCTGCCCAACATGCCAACAGATGCCATGGTTTTGCATTATAGCTCTTTTGGAATCACCTTGTTGTTAGCACCTTATTGGTGCTATTTTATGCCTGTCAAACTGTGTTATCTTTGGTATTTTTCTGATGATTTTTCATCCAAGTTTCAATTGAGTTCTGTGCCTTGTATAATTCATAGGTCACTGTTAAGTGGCTTATCAAACAGAAAAAAATTCCATTGAACATGGTCAGGTGCAAGGACTGGACTGAAACTGAGCAAAAAAGCAGCTAATGTTCAAAGAATCTGATAAAAGGTCTGGCTTCTTGGACACAAAATAGGAATTACAGGTGGCTTTTGTATAATGTAATGCAATTGGCCAAGCTAGAAAAATTAGCTAAAACAAATCAAAAGAGTAGTCTTTTAACACCTGTGATTGCCTCTGGCAGTCACATGACCCCTGCCTGTTTTGTGTTTTGTTTTTTCTCCTCTCAGTGCTATTCTGCAACACAGCATCCCAGGGAAAAGCATCCATATCACTGTGGGTGGTGATGTGTGTTATTAGCAGCTTGTGAGCTTTGGAGAGGGGTCACTTTTAAACACGTGGGGTCGTGTCAGATTGCCCATGCATTAGGCTGTAGCCGAGTGTTAGTGTGGCCTCTCCAAGGGGTGACTAGGTTTCTGAGAAGCATGGAAAACACAGTGACAGGGTTAGATGGAGGTGAAGAGAGGGTCATGTGGCAGGCAGAGCACATGTGTGGGCCAGAGCATGTTTGATTGGGATGCATGCAACAGTGTGAGGATGGGTGAAGTGATCCATACCTGATGTCATGTTGTTTACGGCGAAGAGGAATGAGATACAACTGGGCTCTCTATCCTAGGGAAAGCTGGGTACATTAATATATACAGAACAGTCATACAGTCGTAGCACAGATTCCATACTCCTGAGGCTCATATTATATTTTTCTGAACCTGTGCGCAGGCTATAAGTTATCTCCCACTGAACAGCCTGCCTATACACAGCTCTGACAGCAGATACTTTTTTTTTTTTTTTTTACAACCCTGAGGGATACAATATAGATGTGGAGATGAAGCAGCTCTTCATCTCCCTCATTTCTTGTTTTCCCGCCCTACTGAACTCCACATTAATTTTCTCACAGTCTAGCCTGGACCCTGGTGTGGATGGAAATTCAGCAGACAGCTTTTCGTGGAATTGAGAAGAGTGATGTTATCAAATCTGTCCAACCCTTTCTCATCTTGATTCAAAAAGCAGATTGTTTTAAAAATGACACCTTTACATAGAGTCTCAAATATACGCAGCATCTTTTATATTGTGATAAATTGCGTGTTTTATGGAGCTGACAACACTTTTTTCAAGTTCATTGACCACTCAAGTTATAATGAGCTGTACCCACCATTTACTGGTAAATGAATAAATGAATGAAAGCATACAGAAGTAGGACTAGGTGACCCTATCAGAGGCACCTCTAATAAAAGCGGGTCCATTTGGTTCACTGTTACTGCCACAGCTATATCTGGGAAGATGAATGATGAGTGAGTTTATGAAGACAAATGAAAGACAAATGGCAGCCATGTTTATCCCATGTGAATGACACTGAATGATCCATCTGGATGGAACCAAATTACAGTGCCATAACAAAACCGGTTATGTTGTCATATAGCACACAACCTGAACATAAAACATCTCATCCCTCTTATGCCTGTCAGCCTTATCATTCCTGCACTGGATATAATGTTTCTGTGTTTACAGTGTAAGCTTTGGTACTGTTTTACAAAGGATTAGCTAAATATCTAGCTGTTGTTAACTGTGGCTTCCAAAATACAAACAACCCTCATCCAAAATAAGAGAAATCTTTAAGACTCTTTATGTAGGAGCGTTCACAGTGTAGCAGACATTTAAGTTTATTCAATGTCTCCAGCTTCAAATTTTTAGAAACAGAATCCCTGTGTCCCCAAAGAAAGAGCGTTGTGTGCCCAAAAGCAATAATTTCATGAATCACAACTTAGAGACAGTGTGACAAAATACAATCTGTACAGTTTCTCTGATTAAATTTAAAGACTGCATTTGCAGCAGTGCTATAATTTATATCATGTCATTACTGTGTGCATGAATGTTTACCACAGCTACCGTGACCTCGTTAAAGTAAGATATACGAACAGGCAGCTCGGTAACAATGAAACACATTTTATAGTGTCACGAGCTGCTGTAGTTAGGCTATTTTTTTCACAGTAAACAAGTTTTGGAAATTGAGGAATCATAAATAAATGGCAGATTTGTGCTGATAGTTATTCATGAAATATTTGGGCTATTATTGTGTTGTTGGAACTCAGGCTTTTCTTAAGGGATATTTTTCTTCCCTGAAATACATGGTGCCACCTCTCTCTTTTGGTGATTC
This sequence comes from Perissodus microlepis, assembly GCF_051167445.1. Classification (NCBI taxonomy): domain Eukaryota; kingdom Metazoa; phylum Chordata; class Actinopteri; order Cichliformes; family Cichlidae; genus Perissodus; species Perissodus microlepis. The sequence goes on along the minus strand of NC_140481.1, from coordinate 12,613,374 downwards.
ACATAAAGGTTTAGGTCTTCCAAGTTATAAAAAAACATCCTCTATTTCAAAGTCTTTTGATCGATTACCATATATTCTTCAAGTTGCCCATCTTCCACATCCTTATTTCACTCAGTCTTTATACTGCATTAGCATTAGAAATATAATTTTGATTAAATTTGAAGGAAATTTGTTGAAGTTTAAAAAATATTTCCAGGAATTTAAATGAAAAAACAAACAAACAAACATAGAAAACCCCACAAAAACACTGATTGATTTTTGTGTCCTAATAGCACCGAGTAAGCCATCTTCCTTTAATTAAACAAAACAAGCAAAACAAGAAATAATCAAGAAAGCATCCTCTTTCCAAACAAGAAACAAAACAAAATAGGATCTGTGGGGTAACTGTATCACAATTTAGCCAGAATGTTCTCCAAAAGAGTAAATCCTAATCCCAAGCATGCAGTATTTTTACTGAAACACTGTGGAAGTTACCTCCAGCACTGCCAGTTGACTGAGAAAAGTCAAAAGGAAAAGGTTTAGATACTGCTCCTGGTGTTTGCTAGCGATCCACAGTGACTTGAGGCCTGAAACACCCCAATGTTGGCTATGCCAAGCATTACCTGCATAGCCAGGGATGAGCACTAAGCTAATAGCATGCACTGTGTGATGGATTTGGAGTCAAATTGGCCAACAGGAAGAAATGACAAAGACTGGAAGCTATTTTTCTGTTAAACAGTCCATGACTTTGGCATGTTAGCACTCATTAAATAACAGACGGTGAATGAATGAAGCAGCAAATGTAATTTAATGATCAGAGAAAAGCAAGGACTAACCTTAGACAAGTTAAAGTGCTGATAGCCACAGTTATTCTTGTTGGTTTTAATAGCATTTAGGTGTGTGACTATATGTGAAATTAGGACGTATATAGATTCATTCATGGTTAACAGTGGAATCAGGTTTAGTTTCACAGTGTGAGTTATAAAAGATGAGTACATATAGGCAATACCTTATAAATACAAAAACAATACTTTCTGAGCATTTTCTTCATTTTTCTGCATATACTAGGTTTCCATCTCCTATATTCATAGAGTGTGTAATGCATTGTAATATTGTAATAACAGCAAATGGTTAAGAAGTAAATGTGTTGGTTTAATAGGCATGTGACTGCAGCTTGCTGGGACTAAACAGTGACCCTTCCTGATGACATTCAAATACCATCACTGAAACACAGCAAGTTCCTGTTCTGTCCATAAATAAATTCTTACCAGCTAAGGTAGGTTGAACTTTCGCCAATGAACCCATCCCATATGAGGCTCATGTCTACATCATTCCATCCTGTAATGCTGTATTGTACACGTAAGCATCCATAAACTAACTGTGGCGGGGCGTGGTCTGTGGTCTGTGGTCCCGCTGCAGGGGAGGCGGACGCACCTGAGCGGTATCCACAATCACGCCTTAGACTCAGTGAGTAAAGAAAGATGTACAAATGTGGACAGGTCTGTCGTGGTTCTGTTGCACTAACAAACTGGTACAACTTCCTACACTTTCAGTCCTTGCAAAATGTAATTCATTTCAGGGGATCGCTCTCTGTTTAATTTTTAGAAAACCATAGCTAAAATCTTTCCTTTAATTTTCTTTCATTACTTTGTTGTTTCTTTTTTTGTAATGTTTAAGTGTATGTATGTTGGTCCCTAAATTGATTTGTCTCTTGCACAAATTTGTGAAAATGGCAGGGTGAAGTTAGGTTGCACTGTAATGTATGTATAGTTGTTTTAGAAAACATATGAAAATATTTCTCTCTGCAAGCAAACTCTGTGTTTGATAATCAGTGGAGGACATGGAAATTAAAGAAGTAGCATTCTTTTTGTAATACACAGTGGCTTTTATAATCCTGTAGGCTGTTGTGTTATAATCTAGTATAATAAGGAGAATGTAAGTTTAGATGTTGTTTTACACAATTCTTTAAAAAAATACAGGTTTCATAATCTTTACTATTTAAATGTATTTGTTTAATTTGGAGTCCATTTTCACATAATAGGAACACGGTTTGAGGGATGGTTTAACTAACCATCGAGCAAACTATCTAACAAATCCAGAACTATCTAAGTGGAAGTTCGGGCCCATAATGATTTAGATGAATCACTCCACATCATCCACAGTTCGGGGCACGGCTGAATTTAGTTCAGCCAAAAGGCTCAAATTGAATGAAACCAAGCCAGAGAGAGTGGAGATGCAGCAGATAACCCCCGAAAAGCTAGATGACTTCTAACAATATCAAAGATTCACCAGAACAAGTGCTGATGTTGTGTTGCTACCTCCGAGCAATCCCAAAGTTCACCTTACCCCCTCTTTTTTTCCCTTTGTGTCTTCATTTGTCTGCAACTACTGATTTTTAGGAAAATCCAACAAATGTTACACTTACTTGGCCGGTGTGTTATCCCCTCCTCCTCTTCCTGCTTTCATCCCTTTCCTATTCCATGCCTTTTTCATGATGTATTTTTCTTGTCTTGCTGAGTTATGTCTGCTCGCATTGTGACCTTTTGTGTTTTGCCAGAGTCCTCCAACAATAGCATGACAAATAGCTGATAGGAAAGTAGATAGTCTCTCGCTCAGAGGTTTGGACCTGGTTAAAATTACTTTCATGTGAAATTATATCTGCCATCTATCCAAATTCCTCCTCTGCAAGTACAAATATGCCTGTATATATGCAGGTCGCATATTCACGACACCTCATTAGATTATGCTATAAAGCAGAGGGGAGGGAAGGGAAAAGGTTGGAAATGTGAGTGTGTATGTCTATGTGTGCGCATGTCTGCATAGGTGTATATGCATATATGAATTTACTGCTTTTATTTGTATCTGAATCTCACCTGCCTCTCATGAATTTACTAAAGAATATGTGATTGGCTAGAAAATGATAAATGAACAATTTAGATTTTTCTGGTTATTTATGATTACGTTGCAGTTTTTGAAAATACAGAAAAGAAAAAAGAAAAATTGAGAAAAACTAAACATATAACCTCTGTAGTTTTTTACCACTATTTTATTTTTTTTTATTTTACAGTAATGGGATTCAAATGTAATTTACATTATTTCTCAGCAAACTATTCAATATTTAATAATAAAAATGACCATTACTTACTTTGACATCACATCATCAAACACCCGCGTAATTAAATGCATGTCACATAATTAGTAAACATACAGTATTTTTAGTTCTGAGGAATAAGCAGCAAATGCATTTAGATGGCTGATACACTTGTAGCATAACAAGTTACCACCTGATATTTGTTTACACCCTGGTTGGACTATCTCGGTGGTCAATAACAAGATGAGATTAGATCTGCAGGTGCAGGTGGAAGTGCAGAGAGAAAGCTTTCCTTTACCCACCTACTCCCCATTGCTTATCAGATGGGCAGAAGGAAAGGCCTTGACATTATCTGAGGAAAAAAAAGGGAGCTGGCTAAGAGCGATATTACCTGGATCAGGCTGAAGATAGAGGTTGAGAATATAGTGGGAGAAAGATCAAACGAGAAAAAAGCAAACAAAAATAGGCTCATTTTATCCATCAGCACCTTGATAGTCTAAGAAAATGTTATGACACTATAGAAACATGTAGCTGGCTGTTTCTGCTGTAAATGCCTACCGTGGATCTCACTCTTTAGTTCTTAAACAATTTAAACAATATCAAACATCAACTTAGTTTTTAAGCTTGCTCTTCATCTGTCATATGATAGCCACAATTGACAGTGATTATTCATGTGAGTTATGCTAGTTTGTAGATTGAGTCCATAAACTATTGAGGTAAACAGTCAAGCATTAGCAATTCCAGAAGCTGTTTACATGGAAGAGTACAGTGATGCATGTTGAGCTCATACATATTGCTGAATAAATTCAAAGATTATGTTGACAAGTGCTTGGCAATGATAGACATGAATTGTAAGGAAGTGGAAAGAGTTTTTAAAGTGTGTCTGTGCATGAGTGTGTGTGTGTGTGTGTGTGTATATTTATCTGTAAGTGTACACAAGCGTGCGTCAGTGATATTAATGAGTGTATTCAAAAGATGGATTTAAATCACTGGGGCAGGCAGATAGAAGAGCTTGTCAGCTTGTCAAAAGCGTACAGAAGCAGAGGAGAGAAACAGCGTCACTCAAGCTCCCCGCTCCAACCTCCACCACCCTCCAGAAACAACAATTAAGTGGTTGAGCTGGTAGTGGTAATGCTGTCAGGCAAGTGAGGGTTTCTGTAATGCTACTTAATTAATCTCTGCAAATCAAATCGATGGTAATTTTGTTCGCATAGCAATCGCATTTGGAGTTTCGTGCTGTGAAACGATATCCAGCTTCAGAGCTGAAAGGGCTTGTTTGTCACAGCAATCAAACGAGCTCATCCATATGTTCACAGTGTGTTTGAAGGGGTAGATGGACGATAGAGGCGACAGTTAGAAAGAGGAGAAGCAAAGGAGCTTACTGAGGAGAGGACGCTCAGAATGAGAAATTAGTTGTGAATATAGGATGCGGCACATTGCCACTGTATATTTTGATCATTTTTATTGTATAGCCCTGAGCGACTGTTAAAACTAGGGAGATATCCTGATGTGAATCAGTAAATCAGTCAGAATCAGAAGTGCACAGAAAAAAGACAGTTTGCAATTTTGTGAGTTTTTCATTTGGTTAAAAAAACACAGATGATACTGAAAGAAAAATCAAAACATGGCAATGAAGTGGTAATAGCCAAATTCCTGCAATTTAACTCTGGGATTAGAATATTTATAGTTGGAGAGTAGTTAATAAGTGCTACATAAAGGCACCATGATATGATACCATTCAGACCAAGTGGCACATCAAAAAACATTCTTTGCTCTTGATAACTGTGATTTTTGTTTTTATGCAGTAGACTTGCTAGCTCAGTTGTTTTTGTCTCTTTAATGCATTGGATACATGCTTTCAATGCACGTGCACTTGAATGTGCACATAAAAAGTGACCAAAAATACTTTATCTCTGTCAGTGAGCACTGGCATCTTAAAAGTAATCACCAGCAACAGAGAACATAATTCTGTGCACAGTATGGAGTATTTACTCTAAAGGAGTATGCTGTGCTTATGCAATAGCATGCAGTGTGTGTTATATCCTGTGTGGTGGTGTTTCTTGTTGTTCTGCCTGTCTTTCTTGGATTTCTGTAGCTCATGGACACAGCCAATGGTTGTTCTGTCTATAACACCCTAATGTTGTTGATGAATCATAAAGTAACAAGTGCAGCAGAATCCACTATGAAGAAAAACTCAAACAATGACTTCTAAGAATGTTTTTTTCTGCTCACCATCTAAATCTACAAAGAAGTTCATTGTGTATTATATATTTTTTCCTTGCCACTGATCAAAAGAAAAATAACTAAAAACAGCACAAACATGAACAAGATTATGCAATTCCAACTTTATTCTTGAAACATCCACCAAGTGGCAATTAGAATATATCTGCAATGCTCTGTGTTAGTCCTACCATACTTTGCTACACAAAGCAAATAATTCTCTCTTCTTCTCATTAATAGTGACCAATTTCACCTCAGTACAGTTTATGGTGACCTAGCGTATCCCTGGGTAGCTATGCCATGGCAGATCAAAGTGGCTCTGGAGCCACACCAGCTTTGTGACAGTTTGAAAAAACAAACAAACAAAGCCCTAAACTCTCATTGCCACCATCTACCAAACCAGCAGTGACTCCAAAGGGTATGTTCCAGAAATCATAGCTGTATGCATACTTGGGGTCCGGGTGGCCAACACTAAGTCCTGTTGAATTTCCTGGCTAAGGATAAAAGAATAGACACTAAGATGATTGTTCATGTTGGTAACACCCAATTATGGCACCCTGAGGTCACTGAAACTAATTCTAATTAACTTTGCCAATCTCTGTGCTCGAAAACTGGAACATATGTTCTGGGATCAAAGAAACTAGGCACTAGGCTAGTTTCAGTCATTTTTCAGATTCCAGATTGTTATTTGGTGCTAAAAATCTCAGGCGCACAATTTCTAATGCTAGTTACTGCAGAAGATTAAATCATTATTAATCAGAATATATTCATTCCCTTACATAAAACGACAAAGGTCTGTGGGACTACCTTCTTTCACCTTTGCAGTATTGTCAAAATTAGAAAATCCCCATCACAGAGTAATACTGAAAAGCTGATCCATGTATTTGTTACTACTAGGATGGACTAGAGTCATTACATACTATCAGGATGTTCTAATTGCTCAATGAAAGCCTCCAGCTGATCCAAAATGCTGCAGTAAGAGAAAGGTCATAGTATTTCTGTTTACTTTATCTTCAATGGTTCCCTTTGAAATCCATTGAATTTAAAGTGCTTCTCCTTACATACAAAGCCCTTAATGGCCAAGCTCCATCATATCTTAAAGAGTTAATAAACTTATTTGTAGTTCCTAGAATTTCAAAAAATAATAGGATGGTAAGACAAGCCAACTCCCAGTCTTCTTTCCTGTCAGGACTCATTACTAATTTTACAGTTGGACCAGTTCAGTTAGCTGAACAAGCTGATGGTTCACAAAGCCAACAGTGTGAAAAAACATGCCCGATGTTGTAGTTTTAGACAGAATTGTTGCCAATGCCATACACATCCGGCTGTTTCTTTCTACAGAAATAACCATATTTAGTACTTGACTTTCCAAATGTGTAGATAATGACAGTGACCAGTTTAGTAAATGTTGAGGTTAAGTGCAGTTCATTTTCACAATAAACTGTAAAAGCATAGAATAGTAGAGTAGAGTGGAAGCTGGCTTCAACCACAATGTGATGCTGTTCAGCTTGAAATGAATCTTCAATGTTAAAGAAAAGATTGTAGGTAGAGAGTGGACATGGAAAGCGAATGTGCTAGAATAACATATGTAACAGGGTCTAGTAAGGCTCGTGGAGCTCATGTAGTTTTCAGTGACATTGTTAAAAGTCTTTTCTATGCTTTGTTTAAACGGATAGAGATTAAGGATTAATGCTCAGCAGGGGGAAGAGAATAAGAATGAGAACACAATGCACTCTGAGAGCAGAGCACTGACCTTGTAGACATGATGGCTAAAATTTGCAAAAGAAGAGGTTTATTTTTTTCTCTTTCATTTCACGCTCTGAAGTTGGAAAGAAAGTGGACAGATGAGAGAATCACAAAAATGACTATCTCTTAACAACAATAGCTTTTATCAGAGACTCTCTTTGCAAACATACACATATAGCATAAATGTCAGTGAGCAACAGAGGTGAACAGAGAAAGAGAGGTTGGAAAATATAATCTACTTCAGATTCAGTCCTGTGTGTGTGTGTGTGTGTGTGTGTGTGTGTGTGTGTGTGTGTGTGTACGCGCACTGTGCTTTATGTATAATCCTACGAAAATTAAAATGTCACCAAGAGTTTTATTTGAGAGCTTAGTTGGTGTACTGTTCAAGCTGTCAGTGACATAACACAGCCTTTTTATATTTGAGATTTAATAATTAATGTTATTACAAAATCCAAAAAGCTGACTCTTAAGAAGAGCAACTTGAAGGGACCAAACCTTTTAGTAACAAAGCAGTAGAGAATAGTCTAAGATGTCCTGTGATAATCATCTTTAATATAAATATATGTGACAAATGTGACAATGTCGGTACTTTTCCCCACAGAGACTTTCACAGCATATGTGACAATCAAGGACTGCTTTGACTTAAGCTAACAGTATTTGTTTTTACTATCATAAAAACAAAAATTAAAATGAATTTTAAAAAGTCCTCTCCTTAAAAAGTCCTCTACCAGAGGCCTGGGACCTCAAGGATCCTGCACAGTATCTTTTCTGTTCCTAGGACTGAGCTCGTCAGGTTCTCATTTGTCTGTGGGATCCCCAAGTACTTGTAGCTGTCCTTGATGTCTGGAATGTTGACTTCTGGTAGGTTGATGCCCTCAGTTCTGACTACTTTCCCTCTCTTCGTTATCATCCAGCTACACTTCTCCATTCTGATGTCATTGCTGTATATCGATGTCCTGTTTACTCTTGTTCACAGCTCGGCGTCATCCATATAGAGGAGGTGGCTGACAATTGATCCATTCCGTAGTCGGTATCCATAGCCAGTCTTTTTAATGATCTCACTGAGGGGGTTCAGGCCTATGCAGAACAGCAGTGGGGACAGCGCATCTCCTTGGTGATCCCGCACTTGATGGTGACTTGTGCATGTGGTATGGACAGCTTGCTGTACTTCTTGGGCACCTTCTTCATTGCACCTTTCTGCAGTTCTGATAGTTGGTTAACCTCCCTCCATGTTACCTTGATCTTGCCCTTCTCCATGGAGGGTACTGCTCCTTGTGGCTGTTCACCTTGTTGCCAAGCATCTCACTGATCACCGTTGCTGTAGTGCAGATCAGCTGGTTAGTCTCAGTAATGCTTGCAGTAGGTATTATCCATAGTACTTATATTTTATATATTTTATATTTCTTATATATTTGTGTCTAATGTGCTATAACTCAGCTTAATATACACCCACTAGGTGGAGTTCACAAGTGTAAAGTGTTATCTTTTTTTTATTTTTATTTCTTCAGCTATTAGCAGCTGGTGGGGATCTTTCATGAAGCTCATGGTTCAACAAAAAGACGCCTGTCTCTTAAGTGTCAGTATCTGTTCAAACAAACCTGCACAGAATTAACCTTTCACAATATAAAACATAAACATGACTTTTAAAATGTCGTCACCAGAGATGGGCAGTAACTGTAATCCGATTACTTTTTCAAGTAACGAGTAAAGTAAGGGATTACTATTGCAAAAACGGTAATTAGATTACCGTTACTTTCCCTTAGGAACGCTGCGTTACTGCGTTACTAAAACCGTGATTTTTTTTGCGAGAATGTCTCATGACAGTGACGTAAGCGAGTGCGACGTTCGTGACAACAGCTGTGTGCATCAACAATGGATCATATATCGAGTGTGGGAGAGAGTATGAGCATGCAGCGTTTAAAGCGTGGAAGTACTGACCTTACTTTAAGTTTGATTCCATAAAAAGTGACAAAAACATTAGTGTCCGTCCGTTGTGCGTGGGAAGAAAACTTCTTTTTACAGCGAAAACCCCCCTAAACTTCCGAGCAAGCACCGAGTGCGCTACGACGTAATGGGAAATTCACAGAGAAACTCGTGGATTCTTCCACTGACCGCTGCGGCACACTTGCACCAGGGTAAACCTCCACCTACCCTACTCCTGCTTTACAGGTGAAAATAGAGCAAAAGGACCGCTGAGTCTTTGACTTTATTTATTTTCTGTGGTGTTTTACTTGCATCTATTTGAAAGAGTGAGTGTAAACACACACACAAAAAAAAAATTATGTGCTGGAATGTGCAGAAAATAGGTTTAAATATTAAACAAATTTCTTCCAGTCAGAGAATGTTGCATATAATTTAATTTTTGCTTGATGCATAAAGTTAAAAGATTAAAACTAATAAAACAAGTTTTAAAAGGAGACTTTTCCATTTGATTACATTTTGTATGATGGATTGTAGAAAAAGTAGAATTGGGCTGAAAGATCTATCGCTTTATCACCTATTCCGGTTGTAAACTGTGTTTTTAAAAAGTAACTAAGTAACTAAGTAATTAATTACTTTTGAAAATAAGTAATCAGTAAAGTAACGGGATTACTTTTTGGGGGAAGTAATCAGTAATTAGTTACTGATTACTTTTTTCAAGTAACTTGACCAACACTGGTCGTGACCCTTCAACAAGTTACCATCCATGAACTTAATAAATGAAATAATGCATTTATATCATGAACCAATGTATAACTAATTCTAGATGCATGTATTTTGGCTCCCACATACACAAAAATACCTTGACACCATGGGATCAATAGCATTTCCCTCTATTAGCTGCTTAATTAAGCTTCTGATGGATTGCATTTCGGATCAATAGCTGAATTGGTAGAAAAGACCCCTTACCTCAATTAACATGGGTAAAATCAATAACAGTAAGCCCTGGTCCCTGAATGATAAATAAAGGGACCTATATACCTTGAAGGCACATGCTAGGTAATTTAATGCAAGCATTTTAGTCAGAGGGGTGGTTAAGGGAGCAGTAGGAGAGCAGGAATGACAAGATTTGGGATAATTATGGTGACTGTTCTCAGCAACAGTGTTAACCTCACAGAGTATGGGCCTAGCTTGGAAGTGCTAAGAGGCTTACCTGCACACGAAACCAGTATCTGTGACATTGCATGTACACACAAATACAAATGAGCAGACCTAAGCCCTTTTTTAGCACATGCCCCCCACCCCACTTCAGTCACCACACACACATTATGCAGTCACTCTGTGTTTTCTCATTAAGACATATGAAAGGCTTCTAAAGACTCATGGGAAAATTCCATTAGTGCTCTGTCAAGCCTAACCCTTTACTCATGCTCACACCAAGCGCTAAGTGTGTTTGCAATGGTTGTCACTGGACTAAAACACACATTAACATGCCGTAGGTAAAGCCAAAGAGACTTGGAATCAGAAAATGGCTTAAACCGTGGATCAATGCTGTAATGTGACTGAAGAGAATTAACAACCAGCAGCAACAGAAATTGCATAACTAGTTTGATACAAATGTAAGAGAAAGGTAAAGGTCCATGCAGCCACCTTTGAATAAATACGAGAGCACAAACATTTGGTTTACCGATTAAACTATTCCACATGGGCTTCACTGACCTTTAAATAAAACTAAATGAAGTTATGAAGGTGGTGTTATGTTGCCCTCAGTCACCTGAAGTCCGGTTGGCAATCTCCTGGAAACAAGCATTCTCCAGGGAAACATGTGCATTCCCTTACCAGCTGGCGAGCAGTTGTTGGAAGTTGCTGGCAGTTGCTAGGTAAAATTGGACGCAAAGAGACAAAAACAGATAAATAAAAAAACATATATGTGTTTGTTTGGGTTGCAGCTTGTTCTCTGTGATTACACCTAAACACTCCCAGTAACCTCAAGCAGCAACAAGAAAGATTTTGTGAGATGACAATACAGTTAAAAATTTTTTAAAAACACTGGATTTAAAAAAAATGTTTTATATTTTTTTTTTAATTTTTTTATTATTTGTGTCTTTTATTTGTAAAATTTTAAGAAAAAATAAAAGTAAACTAAAATTTTGTTAGATAATTAATTGATAATATGTAACCTTTGTTACTACCTATTAAAATCTTCATTTAATATTATGTCTGGACAGATGTAATTATAAACTTTAACTTGACTAAAGTAGCAGAAATGGTAACTGTAGCTTTTTTAATTCTCAAGGCTTCGGTAAATGATGACTCAGTTCTGAATCTTTCAGTGCATGCAGTAGTTTTTTCAAATGCATTATGTGAAATTATCCATAATAGAAGACAAAGTAGTGCTTCCGTCACCTGCTATAATTTTATTTTTGAACCGCTGAATTCCTATTTTCTAACAACTGCAGGAACACAACAAAGAAAAGAAGACAGGAAATGACGTCCAGGGAGAGGCTTTGATTTTCAATATGTACAGATTGTACGAGCATAAAACAGAAGAGCAGGTCATCAGAGAGGCTCAGACTTGTAGACAGGACAAAAGAGTCAATTAATAAGGGGTTGCAGACTATGCCAGAAGACAAAAGAGGCTTGCATATCTAAAAAAAAAAAAAGAGAAAAAAAACCACAATACATTTCATTGAACGAGGTCCCAGATATGACAGTTCAGAGGACAGCTCTTACCTAAAACACTTTCTTTAATGGCATTATCACTGAAGAACAATTGTCCTCCTGACATTGGGGAAAGGTGCTAATGGCTTGCATTCCATTATGGGTAGAGACAGAAAACTAGGCAGATTTTGGCTCGTCCAACTCCAGAAGCAATATGAAAAAGTGGACCGTAATTCATTAGTAAAATAAAGCTTTAAGAATGTGCTTAATTTAAGCTAAAATGAATGTGGGCACAGATGAGTATTCTAAAACTAAAAGTGAAATAGATTAAATTATAAATTATATATTCAATTATTTATGCATTGGTTTGTTGTTGGTCTGCGGCGCTTTAGGCTTGTAGGCATCACACATGATTATTCATTTAGAATTTCAGCATTAATTACTGAGCGATTAAAGGTTCTGGTTTCATCTTTTGATCCAAATATTATATGAAAGCTCGACAACTGATATAAATAAGATTAAGTAGGGGTGTGAAACGAAAGACTTATGGTTTTACGTCAGTATTAAAATTAAATTAATCATAATGAATTTAGTGTAGAAACATTAAAACTCCACCATAGAAGTGAAAACATGATGTAAAGTAGGCAGACTGAAACTTTTCTTTGTCAAAGTTAGTTGTGGTAAAATTATACTTAATCTGTGGAACCCTCAGATAATGAAAACCATAGTTCCAAAAGTTACAGCATCATCATCCACTAAATACAACTAAAGTAAACTATACTTATCAAACTAATTTTAATGTTATAATTTTACTATATTTACTTTTTACAACTTGTAATGCCCCATCAGTTGGTTTCTTGTATTTTTGGATGGCCTCCTATTCCACTAAAATAAAAGAAAAAGATAAACAGATTGTTTGAAGTGAGAACATTGTGTTTGTTTGCATTGCTCTTTCTTTTCTCTTTATTTGCTATTCTTCAAATTCTTTCTGTCCATTATAGTACAACACGGCAAATCATTTTTATTTTATTTATATACTATCATTTTTTCAGCTGACCAGTTAAAATAAGTCTCAAGGAAACTGGCTACTCACAAAGCTGACCTCTATGTGAACTTTGCAGGATGCCAGCTCATAAATACACAGCTTACAGCTACACAGCATAATGCACCTCCAGCAGGAGAACATTCTCTTCTTCAGTGTGATCACCACATATTGAGCCCTCCATTTAATGTGAGTGAATCAGAAGCTCGCACCTCTCAAGCTCTCCTGGGGCTAGATGTATAAATTATATACAGACCTCACACATACTTGCAACCGTGTGTACACATTTACTATAGAGAAAAGGTGACGCGTAAACAAAAGCCAAAATTTAATACTATGAGCCATTTGCTGCGTCATTTTCATATTGATGTTATCATATTATTATTACCCATATCTACTATCTGCTATCGTATTGATAACAGATGGCTCACTCATATAGGTAACTGTTAATAGTTAGTTTCCATTTATTAGCAGTTAGCAATTACCTAACAGTCAGGTTACCATTTATGGTAACTCTTTAATACTTCAGTCTTGTTGAAGTTTTACTGACCTCACAAAATTTGTCATAAAGACCAGAGTGTAGTTCCCAAAGATGCTTTGACAAGATTGTTGCTGCTGTTGATGTGTTCAGCTGCTAGTGGGAGGGGTGGGCACTGTTGTATTCAGTACTCTGATATCTGTATAGACTGTATCAGCTGTATCAGTTAGTATCTCAGGATCAATTTCTTTGGTTAATCTACTCAAAACTACAAATACTGTCTGCTGTACTTAGTACTAATAGGTACAGCAGGTACTAAAAAAATCTGAAAACTACATTTTCACATTTTTGCTATCAAGAGGTATTGTAAGTATTGACTCTGTCACATCCCTCACAGCAAGAAAGTCCTGGTTTAGAATTCACTGGGTGGTTGGTTGCTTTTTGTGAGAAGTTTGTATGTTCTTCCTGTGCCCACGTAGGTTCTAGCTTCCCTGGCAGGTTTCTCTAATGCGTGGATCCATAGATTCACAAGAAAGATGTGACTTTCGAGGATACGTTTATTAAGTACTAACAAATTTGGCTTTGGATGTAGAGTTGAGGGGACGGCTGTGTAAGCTTGAGAACAATAACCTGAAACAAGCCTCTCCTGTGACACAGCAAAAAACTGTGAGTCTCAAAAATACCCTTCTCTTTGGAGAAGCAATCAAGTTTTTTTTTTTTTGTTTGTTTTTTCTTTCTGAAAGGCTTTTGATGAAGGATATAATTCCCTTACAGGCACTGAACACTTAATGAATGAGTTTTTACAGCCAGACAATGCTACTTTTTAAATAGTTTGTTGTACTCATTATAGCACACATCTATAACTCAATGTACTTCATAATAGCTTTTCTATACTGTTTGCATTATTACCTATGTGGCCCATTAGCTTGACAAGGATTGCAGAACATCAGAGCAGTGGAAATGCAAACAAGCACAGAGCTGTGCAAAGGCAAGTTAAACTTTTCAGAATGCTTTGTTTGTGTTATTAACATTTTCTTCTACTCTTCTACTTTCTTCTACTCAGCTTTATTAACGTAAGTAAAACAATACAAAACATAAATACATGTTCACAGTTTTTTTTTCAGAAAACATTTATTTGTGTTTGATTATGATACAGTAGCTCCGAAGTACAGAGTTATACACTCTGCAGTTCTCAGTAAATTAGAGCCTAGTTCTTTCCTATAATGCAGAACAGATGAGAACTTCAGTCAGGACCCTACCACCCAGAAAAGCATAGAGGGAACAGCATATGTGACATCAGATGTGTAAGTGATATGATATATGAGTAGTTTATCTAAAATGGAGGTGGGTTGAGTATTGTCCCCCCAGCGGGAATTACCTATTTGATGTGTGGAAGACCATCAGCTGAACCACTGGCTCGTATGGGCTGGCAGAGATGCTGGGATTGGACTTGACTCAATGGTCTCCCTGAACTAATGTTGTGCCAGACTCAATAATTATACACCTCGAAATAAATTAAAAGTTGATTAAATTGCACATTGCTGTTGTATTGTTGTGCTGTTGTATTTTTTATATTAATGCTTTGCAAAATTTATATTATTAATCATGAAAAGACTTGTGCAATTTTGAAATAGAAAAAAGAAAATCTTGGTTGCAGCATGTTGGAAAAAAAAACATTTTTACAAGTTAAATAGTAATATGTATGAGACATTTGTATGATGTAGCTTGTGACTGCTAATCAGCCAACAATTTGCCTTTGCTATATTTACCTAAAGAGATCTTTAGGTATCTACACCTATGCAGTGTCTATTTACATTTTTATATGTATAACACTTTTATTCATGGAGGTTCATATGTGAAGATAGACACACAAAGACAAGTCAAAAGCAGTTA
This sequence comes from Perissodus microlepis, assembly GCF_051167445.1. NCBI lineage: Eukaryota > Metazoa > Chordata > Actinopteri > Cichliformes > Cichlidae > Perissodus > Perissodus microlepis. The sequence goes on along the minus strand of NC_140481.1, from coordinate 12,598,344 downwards.
CATAACATTTCCCTTGTCAAAAGATTTAGTCAACAGATCTATCTCACTAGTGTCTGATTTGGTTAGTCAGCCCAGACTGTCAGCTGTTACACAATGAGCTCTGGGCTTCCTAGCCGACAACACTTTTTTATTATTTACCACCACTGTAGAACTGAGCAGTCTAAAATTAGGCATCACAGACAATGTCATGTATCAATTTGAAATGACAGCATAAAATAATTAAGATCAGATTTTTTTATGTGTTTGTGGAAAAGAGAAAGAAAAAAAAAAGCATGCATGAGTTGGCATTTGTGCTTGAGGGGTTTTGGGAAGGAATATAATATATTCACAAACACACTTCTGTACCCTGTATGTTTATTCATACATGAGAGACGGCGATCACATCCACATTTATGTGTATTTTTAACACAAGTCTTATGCTGATTGACAACTCTGACAACTAAAAATTTTAATACAAGATCTAATCAAAGCAGCAAAGTATGCACTGGCCCTGTGTCTACCCTCGCAAAGACAGACCAGTACTTTAAGTTTCAGCTTATTGTCATACACACAGTAAAGAAACACAATGCAATACAAATATATAACACACACATATATATAATAAAATTTCAGCTCTGCTACCTCTTCTTGTCTTCCTTCTTTTTCCCCCTAATACGTGTCATGCTCTTATTGTAACAATCATGCATTTGGCAGTGTTGTGCTACTAACACCTGTCCCTGCCACATATATGCAGGCCATCTGTCCATCATCTCTTTTTTTTCCCTTATATATGCAGGCCATCTGTCCATCATCTCTAATTAACTAAAGAAAACAAAGCTAGTGATTCATTCTGTGCTGTAGGGTCCTGCTACCTCCAAGAACTCCTCAGGGAACCGCCACCTCTAAAGTAACATGTAAACGGCTTTCTCGTCTCTCTCATATTGAGCTTACAATTAAGCATTTCCTGCAAGCGCTCTGGCTCTAAAATCTGGCCATGCCACATCACATTATGCATGGAGAATGAAACCCCATCCTGCTTTGGATAAATTCCGTATCATTGCCTTCTCTTTTACGTTGGCACTGGAGCGTGGATTGGTAATGGCTGCACGTAAACAAAGAGTAGCTGCTTTTCTTCTCTCGAAGTTGTGGTTAGAAAACTGTGCTGCTACACACACACAGACACACACGTATTGTGTGTTGTTACACATGCATATGTATATACCTTACATACATCATGATCATATTTAGAACCATTTTTTCTAAGTTATCTTAGTTTTTTGTTAGCGTAACAAATCTACAGTCGCAATTTTATAGAGAGTATTTGAACAGAAACAGGCATAGCAACAGTAGCTCAGTTAGTTATGTGATCGGTCATCATGCTGAGTTACTTATACAAAAGATTACATCCACCTCCATCCACAAGAAAAGAAAAAAAAATCTTAGTTAACTGAACGCCTGGAGATCACCTTTGAATATCATTCATTTTATGAAGTTCGTTCGCACTCCATTATCCTGAAAATCTCTGAATTCACTAAAATGTAAAACACTTTGGATAAAAGCATCTTCAGAATCACATATGCAATTCATTTGCTGTAATAATCTCTGTGGTATTTATCAAAATGCCAAACACATCGCCTCGTGGCCAAGGAACTTGGAAACTAAAGACAACAGAATACTTATTGTTCAGTTGTTTTCAAAAGTTTCTTTAAAGTTGAAAGACCACGAGGACCTGCCCTTGTTCCTAAGTTATATTTTGTATATTTTGTTCTCTTCATATTGTTTAAGCTATTTTCTGTTTTATCTAGTACTTTGGTTGGACTGCTCCTACGTAGTATTGTGCATCTGTGTCTAATTGTGTTCTCTCTGTGTACGTAAGCAGTGTCCCCTTGTCCCTTTGCCCCATCAAATTTATCTTCATTTTCTGTGACTGACGTTGTCAGTTCTGCTGGTTGTTGCTTTGGTTTGCTCCTTCTGGTTTAGTTTGCCTAATCAGTGTGATCTGCAGCGTTACGAACCTTTCATTTTTTAAGTCATTTAACATTTACCTGAAAGACTAAAAAGACTCTTGAAACGGCAACTTTCACTGTGGGAAAGCCACCTTGCGCTTATTTACTAAATATAGAAGTTTGTTTAATGGCCAAAACCCACATAAAATTGATCTCTTTTGTATTTTTAATGGTGCAGATAAGCAGACATGCAGTTTCCTGCATTCACAGAAGGAATAAAAGGTTGTTTTCAGTTCAGATTTAAACCCTTCTTTACCCCTCCTTCAACTCTCCATCACAGCAAACCAATTGCACCTAATGCAGCTTTAGCAACACCTCATAATGGAAACAATTCTTTATTGCAGGGGTGTGCGCGTTTGTGTGTTTGTGTGTCTGGTACTGTGTATTATGTATGACAGTTTTTCCCTAAACACAGATAAAACTGCAATCGTCGCCCAGCAAGGAAGTGTCTGATTTTATGGTATTGGATTTGTTTGCAGGCACGAAAAAAAAAATGTGTGAAGACACAGTGTGTGCGTCTCCCAGGGGACCTCCACAGGCCCTAATTGCAGTGGCTTGCAACTCGCTGCGGTTACCATCGGTTGCAATCTTTCAGAACCCTCATTTTCATTGGTTTGCATCTCCATGTGGCAAGCATAAGTGCATTTTATCTGATTCAACAGAAATTCTTAACTGCTTAGACACACTCACTAAAGACCTGACACTATAGCGTATTTGTTCAGTTTGGTCTGTTTTTGAAAAAGTGACGCTTACCTGTATGTGGAGACCTTCACAATGCCTCATCCTGCAGAGTCTGCATCTTGATCAATATGACACTATAACTGTAGTGAACCTTGGACCACGCTGTATTCTTCTGCTTTGTAGCACACACACTCACTCTGCTGAAACAGAAGCATTAACAGGCTCGCAGTGTTTGTCCTTGACAGTAGAAAATCTTGACTGAGGGATCAGTTCATTATGTAACATTTTTATGAAATATTCTGGTTCCTTTTCCTTAGCTCGAACAGCAGTATTATGGTCTGCCACCCTACCTTCTGCCCTGAATGATCAAAGATGATGAATGGCTTTACAAATCTTTTCAGAGATACCCACTCATTGCTAACAGATGCATTAAATCGGAACATAACACCAAACTGAGAATGTTGTTTGTCCTTTGCTAGCTGCCTATCTTCCACAACACCAGATACTAGTGTAGTGAAAACAGCTTTAGTACATCCATGCGTTACTGAACCACAGAATCAACATGTTATTAGCATATTTTTTATCTCTTGGCCCTAAATGACAGTCTTGGAAAACGTTTTTAGAAAAAGTATAACATTTAAAATCAGAGTTTCTCACCAGCATTCATAATATGCTTTTCAAGAACAGTTTCCTTTTATTACAACACTGATTACTAATATAACACTGTGAACATTATTGGTATTTATCAGTATTGACATTTAACAGTAGTATATCATCACTCTAACAAAATTAGCCTTGAAAATTTCACATCACACAGTTTTTACATCTGTATTGGAGTCTGGGGGCTCTGCTTTGTTTCTCGGCACATTATACTCGGCAAGTGCCAATCAATAAGATAGCATGAAACTGAGGGCAGGAAAGTGAATTGCAGTTGTGGATTTGAATGTGTGTTTGTCCTCCTCGTGCACAATACGAACAAAGAATGGGACCTACTTGTAAAAACACTGCTCTATATGCAGTGCTGGTCAAAACCCCATCAGTTCTTTAAAAGCAAATCTGGCAGTCAGCAGTGTTAAGGATTTGAAAAGGGATGTACTATGGAAAGTAAAGAAATGTGATACTTTTTTTTTTTGCCTTGGACATCAACAAACGAGCAACTAAAGGTATAAATATAATACAGAAAGCTGATCTCCACATTCCCAAAGCCCCCTAACACTGAATCCAAACTACTGGTTTACCTGTTACCTTGAGTGTTTGAGTGTTTTTACACAGCAAACAGAAAACAGATCCAGAATTCACTTTAAAGGGGTGCGGTAGAAAATCCCATCTAATGACAGAAAGTGCACTAAATTACAGATTCAGATAGTTTGTGTTTTCAGCTATGCTCTTGTTTCCTCTGTCAGTCTCGAACAAGAAACTGAAGCTAAAATTTGCCCATGCTCAACAAAATTGGATGTTGCCTGGTTTGTTCTAAGTCTTGGTTTTTCTTGCAACATTTCAGAACTGGGGATAATCAACATGAGACATGGATCCATATTATTTTGAATGACTGGTTCAGAATGGTGGTGGTGGTTTAATGATCTCGAGGATATTTTCTTGGCACACTTTGAACCACTTAGTACCAAATGAGCATTTGACCATGTCCATCCCTTTGTGACCACAGAGTACCCATCTTCTGATGGTTGCTTCCCGCAGGCTAACATACTGCTTTACAAAACTCAAATCATCTAAAGCTATTTTTTTGAACAAGTTCGAACATGATAGTGAGTTCATTTTACTGAAATGACCTGTGCAGTCACCAGATCTCCATCCAAATGACCACCTTTGGGATTGGGTGGAATGGGACAGTTACATCATTGATTAGCAGCCAAAATGTGCAGCAACTATGTGGTACTATCATATCATTCAGTGTTCGCTTTCCTGTAATCGCATGACATTATCAGTATTGCAGTAATGTCATGCATTACTGTACTAAATTCAATAATTACATTTATGTTGTGACTTGCATTGCAAAGTTTCTGCAGTAATCTGCACATTGTGGAGAGAAAGAGGGAAAAAAATGCAACAGCGAAACACTGCTAACAAAACTTTGGCCTTATCCAAGTGACTTCTGTTTAGGCATTTCATAGCTTTCAGCTTTCCTACTTTCCTTTGCATCCAGCCAAATCTCTGTGCATTACATCATGCCTGCCAGAAGAAGTGAGCCACGGGCAAACACTTGCTCCTGGGTTTTCATTCCAGCTACTCAACTGCTTCGGACCTCATTTACTTGGGCTCCGCTGCTGACAGCCTCTGCGTGCCTGCCTCCAGAAACCCTTCCCCATGCTCATTCCAACAGTGTAACAAGTAAGCTCTACTCCCAACACTTGCCTCATTCAGTATTAGTTCTCCAGACCAGCCTGGTCTAACATTTGCTCTCCCTTCTTCCAGCAGATCACCCTTTGTCGCTTTCACCATTTTCACTGTAAATGAGTTCTTTCACTGTCTTTCAGTTGTTTGGGTCTGCTCTTTTGGGTCAATTCTTGGCCTCTTATGACAGTAATACACTGCATTACTTTAAATGTACTGTGAAACGCATTACTTTTTTGAGTAAAACTCTCTGAGACATGTTTCCAACAACTTATGTCATGAATAATTAAGGCAAAATGGGGTCCAACTTGGGACTAGCAAGGTGTACCTAATAAAATGTCTGGTGAGTTGTTTTGGCACCGATATTTTTCTAACATATTACAAGACAAAACAAATCAATATATTGCTCTATAGTTGTCTAAACATGTGCATGTCTGCATTTACTGCAAAATACAGTTCTGTCCTGTACTTAATGTAAACACTTTCTATGGTTAAAAGCAGATTTAATAGAATTTACATAATGCAAATATCTGCATCTGGACGTATGCTGTGTGTATTGTGTGTATGTGTGTGCAACATTTCACTTACCTGCCACTGTGCTCAAGGTTAATGTATACAGAGATAATGGAGAAGATTTTCTGGAAAGCATCCCTGTGTCTGTCGGGAAAGCGCGACTACATTGCATTAAGGAGCTCATCAGCATGATGGAACAAGCTCCTTAACATCTCTTTACAACATGTACGTACCTACACACACAACACTACCTTTTAACAGGTTGACAGCGCTGTGCTCACACACTTACAGGCTTTCACTCTGCACTTCACCACCCACAGTACCCGTAACCCCACAGGTTCAATCCTATGTAGCACAGTTAACCTCAGATATTCTGAAACATGAGTGCCACATACAGAATGCAGGAATGGCTGTGTCATCATTATCTGTTTTATCTGCTTTTAAGTATAGCGCCATTGAATGATACTTACTGTGAACATACAAATATTAAGCACTATATCTCATCTCCATAACACAAACAGCATATTAACAAAGAAAGACTGATTTATTTTTTATTTTATTTTAAATGATCACACAGAATGATTTTGTATTTCATCTTTATTTTGTTTTGGTTTTTGGTATTTTTTAGTTGTCTTTGATGTCCAGATAACTCGGTATTGTTTCCTCTTATTTGCTGAAAGCTGTTTCCACAGTGAAGGGCACATGGCCATTCTCTACCATGGGCATGCCCTGGGCAGTAAAATGGATATGCCAGTGGCCATCATTGCCCCCAGTTGCCCCTGAGGTCCTGCCCACTCCAGGGGGTTACTGGGTTGTCTGTGTGTCCATATGAGCAGATGGAGAATATATGAGAAGGCAAAGGGTAGGCAGAGAATGCTTGCACTGCATATTCTAAGTGCATAGCCAGTGCTAAGAGGAGAAATGACAAAGGAGAGAAAAAAACAGAAACAGGAACAAAGTGTGAGAGTCAAAAGAATAGAGACAGAGAGGTCCCATGCTTTATCTATTCATATACTTTTAAGTAGACTGTATATATCGAGGGATAGCTACTGATCATGATTGGATGGCCGCTCAGATGGATCATCGTTTCCCGGGATTTAAGGCCTCTCTCCCTCCGCCGTCCCCCCTTGCTCTCCCATCCGTGAGGAATCTGAATTGTCTCCTAACCAAAAAGCATGCAGCTCATTTTTCAACGCCGATATCCCTTTACAGCAAAGTTTCAAGGGAACCCTCTCATGCTTGTTCCATATTAGATGACACTCTTAATCCAATTTGGTTGAAAGCACGTTCTTTTTCCTTTTTCTGCATCTGCCCCCCCTCCCCCACCCCCTTCCATTAATAGCGTGTGTAATAGCCTGCGTGCATGGCTGTGCACGGAGGACAGCATTTCACATGTGCAAATTTGTGTGGGCATGGTGAGTTGTGTGGGTGTGTGTCATGTCTTTGCAGTGATTAGCTTAGGCTGCTGGGTCTCTCAGGACTTGTGCTACGCTGTGTGTTCTGCTTGCCAAGCACAGTTAAGACTACACTCAAACTCCCAGCACTGTGCCATGGTGGGAAAAAAATGAGTTTTTCTCTGTTGATTTGTTGTGAAAGGGCAGAAAACACACATAGACACACAGACAGCCACACTGCCTTAAGAAAAAAAACTCTTAAGGCCATCCACACTAAGTATACACCGGCAGCAATCTCTCATGGTCAGCTTTGGGTCATTTACAGACACTAGGTGAGGTGAAATCCAAAAGAAATAAATACACATAGCTCATATGTATGATGAGCTTTATGGTACTTTATAGGCATTGGTTTGAGAAATTACCAAATGACATCTCCCGAAAAACCATTGTGATAGTTGTAAATTAAATGGTATTAGAAAATGAACAAAAGAGCCACTTCTAATAACAAAAAAAAAAAAAAAGGCTTCATGATCCAAACTCTGTCTCAGCAAGAACTCAATTATAAGCAAGACCTTTTTTCTGATTAAATGAGTGACATCTGACATTTCTGTGTAAATCACTGATAGGGTGTCACCGAGGTGGTCTGCTTGTTTTGATTAGTCTCCTTCCTCTCGCAGCATTTAAGGGCCCTCCAGATTTTCAAGCGGATCTCCTTTGTTACCCAAGGAAATAAAAATTGAAAAAAGAAAGAAAGGAAAACAACAAAGTGCAACACACTGCTATCTGACTGGAATTAAATATTTTCTGTCTGTATGAAGCTGAGTGAATATTTGTATATCCACTGGCCCGCTTTAGGTTCCAATGTTTGGACACGCTCTAATCGGGCTCATAGAATTAAGTCTTTTTTAGGAGACAAAAGGAAAAGTTACTAAAATGAGTCAACAAAAATACTTGCTCATTTTACCGGGTTTCACTCAGAGCTTTGTCTATAGTGGAGAAAAGGAGGATATTGCTTGTGAACGCTACACCCTGACTAAATTGATTTTGGTTTGGGGTGAAGGTTTTATCAAAGCTTCAAATCCTCAGAGAAAAGGATAAGTCTAATCAGAATGTTTTTCTGTCGGGATTAGTGGTTGCGAGCCTCTCCTTCTGCCTCCCGTTCTTTTAATCTAGCTTCTTCATGTACATATTTTTTACTTTGCTCTTGTGCATTTTTCCTTATTGGCCTTTTTAAAACAATATATATATATAAAACGTTTGTCCTTTAAACACAGAATGTCACCAAGTGATTGGTGGTTTTATTTTTGACTTACTCTGTTTTTTAGCTTCAGTCTCTGAATTTTATGGTATTTTTTGCATATTTGAACCACGCCTCCTTTTTCTTATGCCAGCTCATTTTCTGCCCTTTAGCCCGTCTCACCCCTGCGACACATATTTTTCGGTCTGCGTGTGGATAATTCATCCATTATCCTGTGTGGTTTTCTCTCCATTACATCCACTCTTATCTGTTTTGTCATGTGCCCTCTTATTTCTCTTGGTCACTAACTAGGGCCTGAGTAGCCTGTATGGGCAATGATCATTTAGATGTAATAATGTCTTTCTAACAAGCAAGAAACAAGCTCTTTATGGGGGCTGATAATAAGATCATGGTGCCCAAGTCACAATGGTGACTCTATAGTCTGTCATTTTAAAACGCTTGGTTTTATAGACAGTAGCATTGCTTTGGTGGAATGTGCAAATTGTTAGTTGTAGATTACATTTTTTTTTCTTTTAAACAAACCCAACACAAAGCCTTTTGTGTAATCACAACATCTAGTCCTGAAAAAATAGTAATTACATGCTAATAAGTCATAGTTATTGCATGTTTCTTTCTAATAGTTTTGGTGATTGGGTAAAACTTGCTACGAGATGTGGAAGGTTGTAATTATCTTTTAATGTACATATCATCCTTTTAGATTAACCAAATCAAAATCCTGAATAGCAAATTATGCTCATTGGCCACTTTGTTAGTAACACCTGTTAACCTGCTTGTAAACACAAATATCTAATCAGCCAGTCGCATGCATGCAATTCAGTGCATTTATGCATGTAGACATGGCCAAGAGGACCCGCTGGAAATCAAACCAAGCATCATAAAAGCATAGAAGGGTTTATCTTGTCGTCTTCATCTCTAGTGTTGATAGGAAACGGGTGGAAAAAGAGAAAATATCTAGTGAGCAGCACTTTTCTGAGGGCTGGTGATGCCAAAGGTCAGAAGAAAATGGCCAACTGCTTTGAGCTGATAAGAAGCCAAGAACAACTCAAATAACCACTTACTATATTACAAGCAAGGTATGCGGAAAAGCATCTATGAATACACAGCATGTCAAACCTATAAGCCGATGAAGTAGCAGATGACGACTACACAGGGTGTCACTCCTGTCAGTTAAGAACAGGAAACTGAGTCTACATTTCACACAGGCTCGTCAAAGTGGAATGCAGATGACTTGTTTGATGAGATGTGACTTCTTCTGCAACATTTGGATGGTAGGACCAAATTGTAAATGTCATGAAAGCATAGATCCAGTGTACATGACTACAGTGTACCACCAATCTTCTAATGGCTGCTTCCAGCAGGATAACGTGCCATGTCACAAAGCTCATATCAACTCAAACTGCTTTCTTGAACATGGCAATGAGTACACTGCACTCAAATGGCCTCCACAGTCGCCAGATCCCAATCCCGTAGAGCACTTTTGGGATGTGGTAGAATGGGAGATTGCATCATTGATGTGCAGTCAAAAAATCTGCAGCAACTGCATGCTGTCATGTCAATGTTTGGAATATCATGGAATGTTTCCAGCACCACAAAGTATTAAGGCATTACGGCAGGTCTAAAGCCAAAAGGGTACAAGCGAAGTGTATCCAATAAAGTAGCCAATGAGTGCTCATGCATCATATTGAGGAGAGATCTGATTTTGCCAACACAATGTAGTGCAATATTTTCATGTATTTCAAAAGGCTGCAATAATTCATCATACCTTTTCAAATACCATATTTCTCTTTTTGAAAAAAATTAAATCAGTTTTTTGATGAAAACAAAGGTGACCAACCACGTAACATACTTGTATGGTAGCTTCTTTGTTTATTTGTTGTTAAATAAATAAATAAAACAAGATAATAAATTCCTTTGCCCAATGTGTTGTGTGAAAACACCAACACATTTTCATTTCGTAAAGAATGAAGCACAGCAGTGTTGAACATGGAGCCACCGGAAGGAGGAAAAGACCTCAGACGACGCTTGTGGATGTAGTGGAGGAGGACACGCAGAGGGTTGGTGTGTCAGAGGAGGATACAAGGGATAGGGCGAGATGGAGGCAGATGATCTGCTGTGGCGACCCCATTAAAAGGAGCAGCTGAAAGAAAAAGAAGACGACTGAATGAAGCAAAAGTAACTAGTGCTGATATTAAGTACAGAAAACTGATACTCTTGCAACAGTAGCTCTTGCTTTATAGAGTGACTGAGAGCTACTTGTGGCATTTGGCTGACATGACAATGTCTGTATCCAACTTTGTTTTCATGGTTTTATTGCTGATGCGGAAAAAGCAGTTGTGTATTTTATGTGTTAGACAGTATAAGGTATTTAATTTATAAACCAAGGCCATGACAATTAAGAGAAAAAAATATATCCTTGCAAATGGTTCTGGGCCATAGGATAATCAGCAAAGGGCTGTTTTCATACTACATTATGATGCACAGCAGATACCTTTGCCCATCTGCTTGTTAATAAGATTCCAAACACATCTAAAAATAAGTTGATACATTCTCATCTTAAGGTAAACCGTATTTAATGTAATTTAATTTCAGCAACAGTTTGACGATGTGGCTATCGGATTGATTCAGTGAAGTATGAGCAGGAAATCTGTTTATTGCACACCAGCTTTTGATGAAAATAATCTCAAAGAAAAATTTATAATGGCGTTCATTATGCCAGGTGAACAACTCGAGGTTGTCAGTTTTTTTTTCTGTGCTGTCAAAGAATGAAGAATGATAGAAGCACCTGCAGAGTCGATAAAGTAACATTTTACTACAGCCCTGAAGAAAACAATCTTCGGTCTGAGTAATGAAGCACTGACATATCAAATCAATTTAGGTGAAGAATCGTTGCAGTTGTTATCATGTAATAATCACAAACTATTGCACAAAACATATTTATCAGGTACGACAGCACCAAAGATTTACATTCCTACCCATCACCCTACTGGCATACTATAATCCAGAAAATCTCTTGAGCGGATTATTATACAATCCAATTAGGGTTCATAATCTGAGCCTAGAAAGACTTTATTGGCCTTTGTGTTGTGTGGCTGCATGATGGTTTAGTTAATACCAAGCTTTACAACTGCTCTCTCTCTCTCTCTCACTCTGTGTATATATTGCACTGCTGTTCAGTCCTCAAAAAATAAAAAATAAATTATGAATAATAAAAAATAAATAATGAATAATGATAATATTCATTCAATGTTTTCATTGATCTTTATATTTAGATTTCACTGGACAATCAGTCCAAGCCTTGCTTGCCACAGTGTCTCTTTGAACAACAAAATAAATGGCGATCCACACTGATCATTAAAAGTAAATAGTTCCGATAACAAATAATTATGCATGGGATTTTTTCACATCCTCAAAACTTCAAAAGAGATGCCAGGACTACATCTGATGTGATCTAAACACAAAAAACAAAGAAAATGTACACAAGCAATGGTAAACAGATTCATACAAGCATCTCCTTCTAGAAGCTTCTTGTGTCTGTACTTAAGATGTGATTCTTGAAGGTGTGCACACCTCGTCACATTCACAGAGATGACATATCAAAGGTTCAAATCATCCCACTTCAACACAAACCAGTGGAAGATCAAATCACATCTGTATGCCTAGACACGCATGTTAAAACACCTTCTACTTTATCTCAGAAAAAATATCCATTAGCACCAAGCATGTGTCCTTAATATAGATCTAAACTACATGACCGTTAGCTGGCACATTTAGAATGGAGGATGAAAAAAGACATCTTTACAGTTTTATGAAAAGATTTTTTCAGAAGTATGATACAGAAAACTTCTTTTCTGTTGTGCTATCTTAGGAATTAATTAGTAACCGAAATGTTCAAGTCTTGCATGTGTATCCACCATTACTGCAGTGAAGATTCCCTGAAATAAATACTGTTCACTTTACCGCTTGCTGTATACAGACTGCAGAATCGCCTTGGAGACCCCAGCAACTTGGAGGCTCTGTGCCCCACTGGCCTCTGATAGATTCCCAGCGCGCAAGTCTCTGCCTCATCTTCTCTTCATTACTTCTTCTCATCTCTCGTGCTTTCCTTAATCAGAGAGGAAACTGAAGTCCACATAAATATGTGTGATTCACGTAAAGAGTCATTTTTGTTAACTGGTGCTTTAAAAGGTTTCTGATCAGAATCAAAAAGTCTGTTATTAACAGATATGTTAATAAATGCACAGTGAAACACTACTGGAAGCATGATTGAGAAAAGGATAGATCATAGAAAAAAAACAGCCACCCACACACTTGTAGTATCCAGCTATTCCAATTAAATTGTTGTGAAGTTCAAGGCTTCTGCTTTATTATGTGTGCTTGTTGTTTATATTTCGGGCTGTGACACTGAATGTGGTATCATTAGTGCCGTCTCCCGTTAGCCACTCCTCATTCCCTTTGTTTCTTTTCATCAGTCTTTGTTTCTCTTGTGTTTTCCTCCCTCTTTTTCTGACTTTACTTTCATCTCAGATCAGAGCAACAAAGTCATAGTTTTCAACCTCAACCACTTTCTTGACTTTCTCCTCTAAAAGCTGGCTGTGTCAAGTCTGCCACTTCTTCTCTCACATCATTATTCCCTTTCCATCCACCTTTTTCATCCTTTCATCGTGTATGTCTTCCCTTTTCCGCAGCTTTCTGGTATCATCCATTTTTCCTGTACTCAGCTGGCACTTTAGTGTTTTCCTCCCTACCTGTTTCTGTTCCCCTTCATCTCCTGCTCCTCCATGGCCCTCTCATATGTTCCCATAATGAGGTCCTGCTCTCAGAGGACTAGATCCATCTCCCCCGCTAGGAGTAAACAAACAATCCCGCATCATATCTGGCATGACCTTCAACCTATCAGAGGCCAGATCAAAACAGGAAGTGAAGGAGAGGGCTCACCCATCCACTAGAAATGGACCATCATTAGGCGGACAGGACCAGTGGTGTTGTGTGCACAAGTGCTTGTGTGTCTGTGTGTCTGGACAAAAAAGTCTGAAATGAGAATAAACTAAAGTGCCAGAAACAAGCATAAAGTGGTGTTTTCGAGTTGTAATGGGATCTTAAGTAGTAGTCGGGCAGAGAAAAATTAACTGAAAGAGATGTGGAAGGGCAGACAGCATTGCTAACACATCCTGTCATGTGCCATTAGTTCTCAACAGGAAAAGGGGAAAAACAAGTTTCCAGTTTAATAATTTCTTAGCAAGTTTGGTGAGACTTGTCACAACACCCTTTCCGGCTGACTTAAATCAAGAGAAAAAGCAACGCTCATTTGTCAAAAAACTCTTTATCAATGCCACCTTTTTATTCTACTTTAAATAATAATGGCATGGCTCTCTGTATGGCATTTCAAGCCAGTGGTTAACACTAGAAATTGCTGATGTGCGTTCTGACGAGCGTCTTTGTGAATGGAGGAGTTGGGAAGAATATGTCATCTTTCTGTTAGATAGCATGTAAATGCTCTATGAAATGGTTCCATGTATATTTTATTAACAATGCAACGTGGCCCTGTAATATTTATGGACGACCGCTTAGTTTTCTGTCCACCACTCTCAGCACCTTTTTGGAAAAGTTTAAGTTACAGAGGGTGACTCATAATTGAATCATAGTGCAACTGCCCCAATGCAGGGGGACATTTTAACGGGAAACAGCCTGCAGGGCTCACATGAAGAATGAGGACAGAGGAAGATGAAAACAGGTTGAAAAACATTTGGAGCATTCATTTACCTCCCTCTGGAATCACCGTGTTATTGAGTGATATAGTGCTTTGCAGTTTTGTGTGTAGTATTAATTTGATTTGATGCATTTTAATTTAGTTTAATAGCTTAATAAGTGTGATGTTCTTTCATTCAAATTTCATGTTAATATATCTTTATTCAGTCATTCTAAAAAAAAATGTAACAATGACGACATTTTTCAACCTGGAGAGTCTGTCATGGCCTTCCGCCCCACGTCTCATAAAGCAGGAAAACGTTTTCTATACCTTATCTGGTAGAGAAAAAAAACAGAACGAAACTGATTATGTTATTTGCACCCCAGATAGGAAATGTCAGACTGTGTTTGCAAGGTCTAGTGAAGCTACCACAGAGACTTCAGAAGAAATGTTGTGTGTAAACTTCACTCCCAGTATTGAGTGTCCCCTAGATGGTTCAGGTTTGAAAGCGTCACCTTTACTCATCCAGTAATGCGGTTTATAATTGTTTCAACATATTTCAATCATGTGTTGTCTGAACATGAAATAGTTAACCAAAAATGTAACTAAAAAAATGGAAATTGTTCATGCATGCTTGGGTCTTAGTGGTTCCAAACTAGTTAATCAATTTCATCTCCTCTGAGGGTGACAGTTTGGGTCTTCTTCCAGTCCGTGGCAGAGTGTAGACACATTCAAATAATTTGTACTTGCCTACAACTGTCTTAGTTCATGATCTTGGAAGAGACGGAGTTTCTCTGGAGTTGGCCAAGCCTGATCTAGACTAATGTTTTGTAAGATGATATTGATATTGGCCACATCCCTTACATCAAGCAACACGTTTACTGGGTGAACCCTACAAAAAGAACTCAGATGGACAATGGTGGAGTGTTTAGTAGAGAGTGTCTTTATTGTTCCCTGTTCTCTCTGTGTCAGCTAGTGTGAAAGTGTGATGGCACCCCACACTATTGAACAGATTTCAGGAACATAAACAGAGTCACCAAACCAGACTAATTCCCTCTTACTCGTGTGGATGATTGAATAGACAGTTTTGGTGCTGTTTGACAAAGTTACACTTGCTCAAGGGCTACTGGTAAGTGCCCTTAGGCTGCTGGTAAGTACACCTGACAGCTTGTGTTTCTATTACACCAGACACTTTCCTCCAGTACAGCTGGAAAGCTTAGTTTGAGAATTTGCACACGGTGTTTCAATGCTTGCAAGAGACTACAATTGAACCTTATAAAATACAGGTTTACCAATGCTGCCATGGCTTTTCTAGGCATGTTCAATAAATGCTAAGTTTTTTTGTTCCTACTAACTACTGTACCATGACCTATGTTGTTTTCTAGGTCTAGCTGGCTATTAAAGAGGGTTCTCCCATAACATTTCTTCCATTGTGTCCCATAACAACGGTTTGGTTCGGGAACCAGAATATGAGCAGGATTTTTAAACTTTCCAAACACGAGTTTCAACTTTACATTCAACATGCAGATAATTTTTTCACAAACGAATTAATTACCAGTTAGAAAAAAGGAATTATGTCATTATTTAGCTGAAAAAAATTAGTCAATGCGAACAACTATTTACCATTTGATAATAATGTTACACTCAAAAAAGTTAAATTGGGTGGTTGTTACATTTACAAGAGTCTAATATGTAATTTGAACAAAATATTTTTATATTTCTATGGTGAATGTAATAAAATTATGTACGATCTGCATGAAATTGAACAACCTAAAACTATTTAAATTTATTCTTGTTGAAATGATGTGTTGTTGAATGTATTAAAAACTTTTATCCTTTTAGACATTAAAATATTTTCATAGCGCTCCATTGTAAGGATGAGGAATAAATTATTTACACTAAATTGTTTTAGGAGTAACCTGAACTCTTGGGAAACCTGAATGTTATCTATAAACAAACCATAATATCTACAGTTTCTAAAGTTTAAATTGAATAAAATATGGAAAAGCCTTCAGGTCATCCTGTTGCCTTGATTATTAACTCACTGACTAAAGCATAAGTCATATTTTGTATTCAGTTAATATTACCAAATATATGTAACAAATATGAATATCATATTTCTTGTGAAATTGATGCGACAATTACGTGACAAGTTAATTGGATGTATTTAGATTTAAAGAAGATATATATATTATATTATTGTTAAAAGCATTAAATGTCATGTCAAATGTCAATCTTGTCATGTCTGTACAGTGTTATATTATTAGGGCTGGCATGGTTTGCAATGTCAAATTAGTGGGGCCTATGTTAAACATTAAAGTTCATGACACTACTGATGGGTCTGTCTGGCACAGACCCACTGCTGGAACGAGACAATTCTACTACAACAGCAAAAAGCATTGGACACCAAGCAGAGCTCTTTGTTTGATCTCGTGCACGAGGGAGAGAACTGTGACGAGCGCCGTTCCTTCCTCTTGAACCCCAGTCGCTCTCAGCCAGCTTCCTGCTCTTTATTGTGGTTACACGACTATGCATAAGTTCATTAACATATGACGTCTTACACAGGCATACATGTGAACAAAGAGTACCTTGTCTGTGTGTACGTATAGGCGTGTGTGTGTGTGCCAAGATGTGACCCTGTGAATGACTCCCCAAAGTTGGTACCAGGAGTCCAGCGGTCCACCTAAACAAAAGGCACTTATACTTAAACAGATACAAAGTAGGTGTCCTCCACTAGTATAAATCAGTAAGAGAAGGTACAACCTCTCTCATGACCTTAAGCTGTGTGTGTATGCCAGAGTGCTCTGGGAGGCACACAGAGTCTACTTCCGCTCTAAGCATTCTACGATAGTTATGGGTCAGAGTATCTGTTAAGATGTTAAAAATAATAAGTATCTCTTAAAATGTTTGCAATAATGAAACATTTCAATATAATGTAGACAAAAACGAAAAATAAAAAGATAGTTACGGATCAGGACTCCTCGATCCTTACTGCGCATGTGCAAAGTCGGACTGTACAAATCGGGTCTACCCGATCCGTACCGTGCATGTGCAGATGTTCACTTCTTCTTCTGTTTCATTTAATGGCATTTTACTCCCCAGTGTACGAGTCCGCCACTTGCTGACCGAGCGAATGAGCCCTATTGTAAACTGAACTTGCGTCATTACAAATCGTGTTTGTGTATGCATGTTAAATTTGATTTAGTGATAGTTGAGCGTGTTTATGCTCGTCTGTGTGGAGAGAATTGTTGGAATAGGGATGACGATGTCCGCTATCACTGCCAATTGTCAGTAAACACTATTTTACAGCGCTGTTGTTCAATCGGAGGAAGCTCTCCGTTGAGGAGAAAAGCATGACTTTGTTTGTATACGGGGGTATCCATTGTTTAAATGTCCCAGGCAGTCGAAAAGGAGGCAGAGGTGTTGAGAAATGCTAGGAGCTAACTGGGCGCTAACCGTGTCATTCAAATATATTACATGTCGCAATGTTGGCAAAGAGAGGAAGTGATGTAAGATTTGCGTGGTACTGATCGGGTTTCCGGTACGGATCGGGTAGTGACACAAACCACAAAACTCTGAAACAATGTGCTTTGGACAGAAAAGAACAAAGTGGAGATGTTTGACCATTATGCCCAACACTATGTTTGATATATTAGTTTGCATATGGCACAAAAACCTCATGCCAGCTGTCAAACACAATAGTGGAGGACTGATGATTTGGCCTTGTCTTGCAGCTACAGTAGTTGGACATTTTCCAGTCATTGACTTGACCATGAACTCCTTTCTATACAAAAGTACTCTAGAGGTCAACGTGAGGTCAAGGGGCCAGCTGGGTCGTGCAACATGGTCAATGATCCTAAACACACCAACAACTCTACAGCAGAAGGGCTGAAAAAGAAAAGAATGAAGATGCTGCAATGGTGAGACCTCAAGCATAAATGCATGCATAAATGAATATCCACAAACCTCAATGAACTGGAGTAATGTTTTAAATAAGGGCCAGAATTGCTTTTCAGTGATGTGAGAGACTGACAAAATCAGAAAACAATTACTTGATGACTGATGTTAACTCTTGTAGTTCATCTGAGTTTGTCTGCTAAAGACCAGGTTATTTTGTTATTGAGTAACTAATATTATTATAAAATAATATTAGTTACTCAGCATTTAATTTAAAATCCTTCTCCCCAGATACCAAGTTATGAATAATCATGACTACTGAAGTACTGAAGGCAGAGTCTTCAGCTTTCAGACCCTTCCTCTGTGGAAAGAATAAGACTCTCTCTCCTCTAATTTTAAGATTAGGCTTAAAACTTTCCTTTTTGATAAAGCTTGTATTTAGGGCTGGATCAGGTAACAGTGTTTTGTCTTGTTTTCTCTCATCATCCCCCAAATAGTCACAGCAGATGGCCGCTCCTCCCTGAGTCTGGTTCTGCTGGAACTTTCTTCCTGTCAAAGGGAGATTTTCCTCACCACTGATACCAAGAGCTTACTCAGAGGGAAATCTGACTGTTGGGGTTTTCTCTGTAGTATGGCAGGATCTTTACCTTACAATATGAAGTACCTTGAGGTGACTGCTGTTGTAATCTGGCACTAAATACATAAAATTCAATAGAATTTTATGTTTGTCTGTCAATTGAATTCAAAATTCAATAGAATTTTATGTATATATGTTGCTCTTAAACTAAGACACTAAGAAAAAATAATAACTCTTTCAATTTACCATAAAACATTCAAGTTACATTTTAATTTTGCCGCTGCAAAAGAGAAAACAATTATTTCAAAGTCATTTACCAAGCAATTTGTGACACTCTCATTCTGGAAATAAATGATTAACAATATACATGCACAACACACTGATTAATTTTCCAGTGATGTTGTTTTTAATCATTATATCCACAGTAAACAAACAAAAGAAATCTATTTCATTTTAAAAAAATCACAATTAAAAGTTCTTTTTCCTCTGCAGAGAATGAAATAAATGAATGAACAGTTGATACACTGAGGTGACTAAGCATTCACAGAACCAGTGTATGATTTGTGCTTCTGGATTCTCAGTAAAAGGTCTCATGTGTTTACAGTGCGGTCATAGATCGATATCATCTCTCCAGGGTGTTGAGTTATAGTTTTACTATCTCGCACCATTGATCTATGTGTGCGATAGTGATTCTGAGAGAAAACACACACACACACACACACACACACACACACACACACACACACACACACACACACACACACACACAACACAGCTGGATAGACACAGTACAGATACACACTGACAGAATGTATATGATGTTACCTGTCATATTAATTATTCCTATTTTCTTGTTCAAGTCAGCATTGGAATGTAAGAAATGTCTAAGATTCAGGCTGTTGCTGGAAGAGCTGTTTAAAAAGTCTCCAAATATATGGCATCCTTATTTGACATATGCCATAATTTGGCTCTGAACCTACAGTAGTGAGTGCAGCAGCTAAGGGAGAAGCCGAGTGCCAGAATCTGTCTCCCGCAGAGAGGTGAACATGCGAGTTGAGTCTGCATTTAATTTCCTCTCGCAGATGTTTTCTGTTCCAACTCAAAATTTCTCTCCAGCTGTCATAGTCTCTGCTTATATTCATGAATTAAACTTGAATTTTTTCAGATTTTCTGTCAAACCAGAGGTGAGGCTGTGATACTGAATACCTGCCCTGCCATATTTGCTTATTCAGCTTAGATTCAGGATCACTGGGACCACAAAATCCCTCCCCATTTACCTGTATTATTATATAGCAGGGACACATTATTTCCCAAAGTCTCCCAGTGGAATCCTTGACATAAGTTTTTTTGTTTTTTGGGGGACATTAAAATCTGTATTTAAAGGTAGTTAAGGGGTTGTTGAACCTAGGCGAAACAATTTAAAAACACAATACAAAACGATCGTGGTTGACAAATTCTACAGCACTAGAACAAAATCTGACTAAATCAAACCTTTTAGTTTTAGATTGCATTTTCGCATAATAGCGCTTGTGCCAGTGACACTGGGGCAGCATGTCATTTATTTATTTATTTATTTATTTTTTAACCATCAAAAGACTGGTGGTGTCCAAAAGGCCTTGAACTAGCTTTTTTATATTTGTATCTACTGTATTTGGGGGAGCTAGTACATTAAATTCACTGCTGATTTGTTGATTCCTTGTTGATCACAATGTTTTACTGAGCCACTTAATGTCATTGAAATTACTATTGAAGCTTTTTGGATTTTTTCTACATTTACTAGGCTGTTTTTATTTAGGTTTTACTTTTTTTTTTACTATTTTTATTCAAATGTATACTTGTATATTTTCATTTACTGTCTTTAATTTCATTTTAGATTAGTTTTTATCTTAATGGACATGCTTTCTCCACTTTTATTTTATTTCTTTTTTGCTGGTTTTTGTTGTTGTGCATAACTCTTTTTTGTTTGTTTGTTTTACTGCTTGGAGTATGTCTGTGAAGGTTCTCAGTCATCCAGGTCATCATAGTCTAAAGAGCTTGGAAAGAAAAGCATCTGGACTTCTTTAAGTTGCTTGAAGACTCTCATCCGAGACACTTCTTCAGTTGTAAGGTCAAATGGTGCAGAGTCCCAGATTTAAGTCCTAGGGGAGTGTCCCCCAAGAGGGTCATGAACCCCCTAATGATCCTCTACCTAGTCAAACAAGTCAAGGTGTGAAAATGGATGTAGGTCACAATCAGCCAATCAAAACGTAGCCCCACCCTATCATGTGAACTGCTTGGAGTAATTACGAAAAAAAAAAATTAATTTCAGAATATATTCTTTATATTTAAAGAAACAATAGCCATTATCCAACATTACATTCTCAAGATTGTCAGAATAAAGACTGGTAAACCACACCAAAGTAGTGCTGGAGTAGCCAGTGTGTTTGTGGTGCGAACCCAAATGCAGACACGGGCCTTTACTATGGCTGATTGCAAAAGAAGGAACAAGAAACCAAGGCAAAAACTAAACTAACACCTAAACTGGGAAATAACTAAACTAACTATGAAAACTATGATGAGAAACATTAATATGGAACTCAACAAGCCTTGAAAAAGAAATTAAAAATGAATGGGAGCCTCATTCATGATGGAAACGAGGTTATAAGAAGACTTAGTTTGAGTTGCAAAGTAAACACAACATAAATATACTTTACAAAATTGTTTTCTGTTGCTAGGTGCTTTTACTGAAGGTTAAAATTGTTTTCTTTTTCCTTATATTAAAAAAGAAAGAAAAAAAAAATAAAATGTCTTAATATTTTATGACAGCTTGAGCTTGGTTGAATGTAAATGTAATGTAGATCTCTAGTTCTGTCATCAAGATCTTTAAGCTATCTTGGTAGGATCATGATTTTATACAAACATTTAGTAATTGTGCAGATATCATAACTGCAGATTAGAACAACTTCCACAACGGGAAAAGCTTTATAAATTAACAGACTGTGCAGCGCAATTAATGTAAGGATTTCAAAGAGCACTTACTCATCTTCACATTTACAGTAACACTGCTGTGTTTCGAGCCACTCACTCATCACAGAATATGCCTCTCTACAGGGCTCCGGTGCCACATGTCGCCGTGTACCTCACATAACGCAGCATGAGAAAGTTTGCGCGTGCATTAAGCGGCGATGCTCGCTTTTTAAAAAGACTTTTCAAAAGCAGCTGTTATCCATCCAAAGCCGGCTTATGCATTGTTCATGTTTATTTACACAATCTCCTATCTCCTTATCATTGATTCAACCCACTTTCACAACTGTGCACTGTATGGTGATGGAAACAGAGCACACTGTACTGAAATAAATCGCTAACTTATAGTAAAAGATAGACAATACTCTGTAGATTAAAGCAGTCATTTTATGGACAGCTGCTGAGCAGTGATTGGTACTGACTGCATATTTTCATACTCCTGTAATACTGATGTGTTTAAATAGAACCATGACTGATCTTGTTTTTCCTGTACCTTCAGGTGCAGGCATGGTTAACTGCTTTATGTTCATGTAACACAAGCTTTCTGACAAAAACACTCTTATGCCTCAGGGTAATGAGCTGATGGAGTGCTGCCTAGCCACTGGCAAAGTTGCCATGGGCAAGTCTTATCCATGGGATACGAAGCATTTTATTTTCATCAATGCATCCTTTCCTGTGCATTCATTGCATTTGCACAGAGGAAAGTAGGGGCAGCTGCAAAAATGCGTAGACATAGGAAATAAACTGCTAAAAAGGAAAAAAAAAAATCTAGATCAAGTCCTGTTACTCCAGCTGTGACAAGAGGACGAAAGCAAGATATGGTTGTTAGAATTCCGTGTCAAAGTAGAAGCAAAGTAAACTGATTCTTCGTAATTGCTTTGTGCATGTCAGGACAACTTTTCGAGTTTATGTGTGTCTGTTTCTATGTGCAACAAGCGGTGACCAATATAAGGACAAAACATTGCATTGATCATTTATCACTTCAAACATCCATGTTCAGCTCAAAGGCAAGTTAAATTAATCTAGAAATAAAAAAAAGAAAGTGGG
The DNA here is from genome assembly GCF_051167445.1 of Perissodus microlepis. Taxonomy (NCBI): domain Eukaryota; kingdom Metazoa; phylum Chordata; class Actinopteri; order Cichliformes; family Cichlidae; genus Perissodus; species Perissodus microlepis. Next base: position 12,575,954 of record NC_140481.1, on the reverse strand, counting down.
AGCTATGAAACAGCATGATAACCTCTCCTTTGAGCAGAACAAGTCCTCGCTGCTGTCGCACAGCATGTCACCAAAGTTATGGCGCCGAATTTAATGGATGTTTTTGATCCACTCAGATTTCTCTCCTTCCCCCAGTTTGTTTGATCATCTGGAGTCACACACGCAGTCACCGGGCTAACAGTTAAGCATTGCTTCTGCTAAAGTCAGCGTCTCCCTCTGTTTTCTGAGCGCGAGATGGAAAGAGAGAAGGTGTTGAGAAAGCCACAGAAAACTCCACACTAGCAGAGGGCACTTGATGTGTTTGTGTGTGTGTGCGAATACTCACACACATACTGTCTGCACACCTGTAGTCGCCAAGGCAACATCTAGCCACCTCCCCCTTTTACCCCCACAAGTTCAGCAGGGGAAATCAGAGATCCGAATGACTGCTCTCTTCTGCCACCTCTCCACACTTTTCTCACAGCCAGTGGCACAAATTCCACCCTCCATTCCTGTGTCTCCCTGGGGCAGATGAAACCTTAAATGGAGGTTTAATGAAATCTCAGGGATTGTCCTGTGGCTTGATCACTCAGGCTTCATCCGCATGGGGTGGTCCCCCATTTTCAGCAGCGTGTTGGAGAGAAGGAGCACAGTCTCTAATTGCAGGGCCTCAGGACAAGCAGGTGAACAGAAAGAGGGGGGGGGGGGGGATGGCTGGGTGAGAGAGTGAATATAGAGATAAGGAAGAACAACACAAAGAGGAACGGGAGGACATGTTCTAAAGGTCACACGGGACACACTGGGGAACTCTCATCCATGCACATGTACCCACACATACCGTACGTACGCTCACTCAAATGCAATCAGTGGCCCTGCCAACAACCTGCCCCTTGTGGTGCTGATTGTTAAAATGAATTTTTAATAGGCACAAGTTAAATTAGCACACTGACAGTAGGCGGTGCTGCTGTGGATCATTGAAGCTCAGTAATTGGAATCTTCCAGAGCAGTTAAAAACATGCAACTATTGTTTACGTATTTGCATGAACTCTGTGTGTGTATGTGGTTGTGTGCACGCGCGTGTGTGTGTACGCGTGCATAAGTGTGCAAACTCAGTTCCTAGGATGAATAGATCAACAGGCTGAAAACCATGTGCAGAAGCACCAGTGTACTGCCAAAGTAATTGTTTATCATCACATAAAGCACAATTAAAGGGAAACTCTAATGAGTAGATAAACAAAGTTTATTTTTAAATTAAGACTTGTTAAAATGCTATTGCTAATGAACTGCTGTTGCTTTCAAATGTGCCGAAGCTGACTGTTTTTAAAAAGTGTTGAAGTGCAGATTGACTGTGGCCTAAGAAGAAAAGCAGCTTTTAAACTTTTTTAAATACCATTATCTTGAGATAACAAAGCTTGCTTTCTCGTGATTGTGGGTTAATATTTTTTTGGAAAGGGTCAAGAAAAAAAGGGCACATTTTTATTTTAGAATGACAGAATAATTTATCCTCTAAAAACAAAGTCTTCTTAGGACACGAGTCCCTTCATATGGAATTTCTCTCAGGAATCTCAGCAGAATCTCTGAAGTGCTCTTGCCTGTAAAGTTGCAGCCAGGCTAACCTTGTGCTCATCTGAATGTTTTCTCCAAATAAGAGGACATGCTGCAATTTCTGCCTGTGTTAGGTCTTGATCAAAACACAATTTGATGTGTTGATCAATAATAGGTACTCCCTGATCTGACATTTTCAGCTTAAATCAGCTGCCATGGTTGACAAGACGCCATCTGTGCATGTAGGCATACAGTGTGCAAATTATATCAGTGCTTTTGGGGATTTTACTTTTTTTTCCACTTTCCATAGCCAGAAAAGGACAGCTACACTTATCTGGAACTTAATACAGCTTTTATCTATACTTATTTATCCTAACTAAAATATTAATGATGAGAAAAGCAGATGAAAGATTCTGCAGAAATTTATTTCAGTTATAATTGCTGCAAATTTCAATGGTAAAGACAGAGAGACTGTTTCACTAATTAAAACTAAAAATAAGTACATCCTTTTTTTCCTTTTTTTACATACAGAATAATCAAAATCTAAATTGAAATTCATGATTTAATAGTTAATTCATTATCACAAGAATTGTTGTACGAAGTTGACTGGTTAGATTAACATTTTTATCAAAAGATGACAGCATTAAAAAATAATTTCAAGCATAAGCATCCTCCGCTTCAGTAGTCTGTTTGAGAATTAATTATTAATCCTGTTAGTATTAATCCTGTTTAGAGTGCTTGGACTTAAGGTGGAAAAACATACTGCTTTGAGTTTACCGTGCTGTGCTAAAGTCTTCAGATCATTATTATTTGCTAGATAAGTAGGGAACAGGTGCAACGATTTATTTAAACATGCAAACATAAATGGAAAAGGCAAAGTTTGTACAATTCTCTCTTCTTTGGATGTTAGCTGCCTTTGGTTCCATTCTCTGTCAACAGGACCCCACATTGCTTTGTTAAAGTTGAGGTCTGGGCTCTGGAGAGATCAGTCCATGACTGATTGTGCTTAATTGTGTGTTTTTCTATCCAGGTATTTATAGGCTGTGTGTTTGGGATCATTGCAATTCTGATAAATGAAGCTCTTGTGACTCAGATGTTTTCCAGATTATCGAGGTATTGGCCGGAGAAATAGTTCTTCTGACAAGATGTCTAACACCACTGGGTGAAATGCAGGCCCAAACCATTGCAGAGTGGCCTTCTCTGTATATATTGATGATGAAACAAAATATTTAAATTTGGCTTTACTGCACCATAAGACCTGTGACCACTGATTTGGAGTCTAGTTCTTGTGTAATTAAGTATAACGGAGCCTTTTCCCTGTGGTGACAGCCACCTTTCCACTGAGACTATTTCTTATGAGACTTCAGAGAACAGGAAATTGAACAACTAAATGTCCAGATGCAGCTCTCTGGTTCTTTGTCAGGTTTTTGCTGATTTTTCTTCTCATTATTAATGACATGATTTTCAGAGACATGACTTTTCTTGTCCTGAACTTGTTCATATTTCCTTAAAATGTTTAAGAGCACATCACACCGATATGCCAAGGTTTTGGCTAACAGGTCTTTGGGAATGACCTTGTTAGTGTAAAACTATTTTTCTATTCCTGTCAAACTGTGTTATCTTTGCCATTTTTAATACATTCATCTGAAGAATGTATAAAGAAATTATGTGTTGTGACGGGCTGCTGGCAACAAAGTGCCATAAGATACAATGTAGAGTTGGCTGTCTGTTATTTGAAGACACAATTTAGGTTAATCTCTTGACTGAATGATTCATAGGTAAGTGTTAAGCAGCTTATCGAACAAATAACAATTTATTGGAATATGGTACAAGGACTGTATTAAAAATGAATGAAAAAGGCAGCCACTGTCAAAAGAAAAATGTTGAAAAACCTTCAAAAGGCCTGGATATATAGCTATACAGAGATGTATATTCCTGTTGATTAGCACATACCTTCTCCAGTGTGGCATTGCCAGAAGTTCCTGTCAAACTAATTATGAACATAAAAAGTAATGCAACACTGTTTCTTCATAAAAGTACCACAAACTCTAGTACACGACGTGCATATTATGAATCAGAGGGTCCAATTTGAGCTTGTTAAGACTCACTCCTCAGTTTGTTAACAGACAACTTTCAATGCCATTTGGTATTATTGAAAGCTTTTCATTTGGATTTCAATACTTCATGCGTATTTTACTCACGATCCCCATGAGAAAATGTTTTTTTTGAAAAGCGGGAGTAGGTGTATTATCCACTGCATATCCTTTTACCATCAAATGCACTCTGAAATGTGTGCAAGAACACTGCTTTAGCACGCAGTCATTTCAAAAATATATTCCAAAAACATTGTATACACAAAACATAAACTGAACATAATTAAAGTTTTCCATAATTACCCCAAATGAATCTTTTTTGGCCATATAATTACTATTTTCCCATATCTGCCTGTTGATCCGCGATGGAGGAATGCATTGGTATGGTTTTAATGGACTTAACACTCACAATAAAATAGCACTGTTTATAGAACCAGAGCATTTCTAATTTTACAAAGAAAGCCCTGCTGACACATTAAGGGAAATGTGGTAAAATAGCTCCTTGGCAGGTCATTTGGATAAACCTGGAGGTCAAACACAGAGCACAAAATACCCTTAAAGTAAAAGTGTCACCAATAGGAAAGAAGTAGCCCTTTTTACTTAAATAATTAATGGCATGAGGCAAATTACATAAGGAAACAATGCTTTTCAGGTCGTATTTTCTCATTCCTTTAACAATGTGTACAGTGTGGTTTTAAATAAACCCCCCTTACATTTCCTTCAGGTAATTAAAGACACCCTCCTCTCTTGATGATTGAGACAGCGTATGATAGGCTAACCTTGGTGCTCATCAAAGCACAGCATCTGTTCAAACCCACAGCTATATCAGTGTGTTTTCTCCCTCTGTCCCTTTGGTGCTGGATTTAATTAGCACAGCTATGAGAAAGACATGACTTACCTGCCACCATCAGCAAACATTATTATTGTTTGGCGCTTTGCTTTTTTATCCTCAACCCAAATACTTGACTTTAATATATATCTTAGAAGTGTATACACATCTGTTATTCTGTTTGCACAGATTTAATATAGTTCCAGTGCTGTAGAGGTATTGTAATTAGACTTCGTGGATGTGCCGTTGAGTCGTGTTGAGGCACAAACGTATGTATAAGTTACTCAGACAAAATTAGTACACTTCTCATGCACAATAGGAGGCTACTGTGTTTGCAGCAACCGGTAGCAGGCCAGAGAAAACAAAAACAGCATGCAATGAAAGCTAATCAAAGATTTATTTGCCTGGGTAATTTACATCTGATTACCGCTGTGATGTCCTGAGTTAAGAGGATGATTTCTGAAGTTTTCACCTGTTATTTTTCCAGCAGATCGGGGTGCCAGGCTCTTGTTATGCAGCCCAAGTGAACGATGCCATCTGCTCATCATCATTTAAATGTTTTTGTCTGAGCCAATTATGTTCATTAAGAATGCTAGACAGATCTGAGGGCATGCGGTGTGCCAGGTACTACGTCCCTGTCCTGGACTAACCCCTGAAGTTATAGAAATACACACAAAGCAATTCACCCGCAAATGCCCCAGTTTATTGAAAGGTGTTGATGTTTTACAGGAAAAGAAAAATATAGATGCATCAACAACTGCTGGAGAGGTACACAAACATGTACAAGTGCCAAATCGGGGTGACAAATAGCCAAAGGTAACCTAACTTGTCAGTGATTCACTGACAGAAATAACAAAATCTTCAGCTGAGATGACACATACATTATTAGGATGCAAGATGTCTTTTTTTTCTTTCAGTCACTTTTTATTTATGTTTTCTTTAAACACACATACAGAAACAACAGCAGTTCTTGGGTTTGCTATGAGGTTGCTTGTTTAGGATGTGGCACACTGTAATGTCAGTGAGATGGGTAGCAGGGATAGATTTCATTAAGATAAAGCTTCTCCACTAGCTGCCGAGGTAAATGTATTTCAGGTGATAAAAGGAGCAAATCTCGTTTTCAAAGTCTCTGCTTGCCACAGAATCTGAATGAGAACAGAGTGCACTCCTGAGCATTGAGAAGAGGATGTATTTATCCCTACCACTCTGCTTGGGTGTGTCTGTTTTTCACTGCCTCTCTGTGTTTCTTTATGCGTGTGTGCATTTCAGGGAAGAGCACTTCGATGGAAGGCTGCCCATGGATGAATAATACTCTTATTCAATTTCTGTCTCACTGACTCTTGTCTTAATCAGCCTGCGAAAGACTTCTTTCCCTTCCGCTCCACACACTGGAACATGCAGCGCCCCCACACTGACTCTCCCCTAACAAAACCCCAGTCAGTAAACTTTTCCCAACTTTTCTTTTTGAACTTTTTTCTGTTCTCCTGTCATCTTTCTTTGTAGTTTTTTTTTCTTCTTAGATAGTATGAATTGCTTTCAGGCAAGATGACAGAGCAAAACCACAGGGGCCTATAAATAAGACATTTTATTGTTGATATGATTCTAGGTTATCTGTCAGTATTTTGATGTTTTCTGCTGTACCTGCCACACGGATAGTACAAAAAAACAACAACTTTTAAATTAAATCAATTTACAACAGCAAATATTTTTATCTGGTTTCTCACTCATGCTAAACGACATGCTTTTAGATGTTATTAACCTTAATATCAAGTGAGAGTATAAACAATGTTTGTTTATACTCTCATTATATTTGATTATTCGTCAAAGCCTACAGTCTATCCAGAAACCTTATTAAAAGCCATTTCAGTTCAAATTTAGGGGTTCATCAAGAAGCTGGGGGATAGGGTCTTATTCAACCACATCCCAGCCACATCGGCTGGGAGTCAGAGGAAGAGGTCTTGGAAATGGATCACTGGTTATCAAAACTTACTCTAAGGCAGGGGTGGGCAACTCCAGGCCTCGAGGGCCGGTGTCCCTGCAGGTTTTAGATGTGTCCTTGAACCAACACAGCTGATTTAAATGGCTAAATTAGGTCCTCAACATGTCCTGAAGTTCTCCAGAGGCCTGGTAACGAACTAATCGTGTGATTCAGGTGTGTTGACCCAAGGTGAGATCTAAAACCTGCAGGACACCGGCCCTCGGGGCCTGGAATTGCCCACCCCTGCTCTAAGGGTTCATTCTTAAAAGCAAGGTGAGAAGCTCTGTTTTTAAGGAGAGGCTCAGTGTAGAACTGCTACAAAAAAATTTGGATTAGTTCAGATCATGACGGCTCCCTTATTGTATCCTATAGAGCAAGTGTGTAAGATATCTCCAAATGGAAGGATATGAATTTAAAAGATGGGTTACCAGGATAGCCATGAATGTGGTGAAAAACTTTGGGGTAGCTGTTTATTAAAAAACTACATTTTTCAGCCTTCAGTTCGTTCCATGCTGGGACAATACTGCTGCTGTGGGTCCCAACAAAACAATAGATGGAAAAAAAGAAAGTTTAGAGAGAGAAATATGAAGTAGTAGACACATGGGTGATGGCAGGGGTCCAGCAAAGGGAGGGGTGGATGGCAAAAGAGGGTGAGAGGAATATATAGAGGTAGCAAGAATGGCCTTTTGGGCCTGATTCTGACAGTGCTTGGGGAGTGAGGGCAGCTGTGTCCCAGTCCCTGAGCACTGAAGCTGAACTAACGAGAATGTAATGGCACTCCATCAGGAGCTCCAGCAGCACACCAGTACAGCCACAGTCATGCACACACATACACATAAACACATTTATTGTAAACGCACATGGGCCCATAAACCTAGGTGATTTAAGTTGAATTAAAATTCAAGAAAAATTTGAATTTCTCCTCAAATACAATACAATTCAATACAACTTTATTTGTATAGCACATTTAAAACCAGAGGTAGCCAAAGTGCTTCACATAATCCAATAATTAGAAACTAAACAGTGTAGTTGGCATAGTAAACCTTTATTTTAAGTAGCATGGTGGTTAATTTCCTAGTAATGTATATCTAGTTGAGCTTCTGGCTCATTGAGGCAGACATGGTATCATTTAGTAAATTTGCAAATATCCTAATTTTATTATATTATTCACCTAAAGACATGTGCGCTACAGTGCTCACAGGTTGAAGACGGTAATTTTCGCAGAACAGTCTGAGAACATCTCAGTTGGTGAACATTTCCTAATTGTCTTGATGCATGCTCAATCATCCAGGTACGGAAATCCCAAAAAGTTGATTGTGTTCATCTGTTCTACCCTCTGAAAATGCTATGAAGAACAGATGGACAGAATTAACTTTTTGGCATTTCCGAAATGTCATATTGTTGATTATGTTAAATAGTACAATGAAGTAAACTGGAGAAAATATAAGGAATGCTAGGAACATTTAGCAAAACCATTGCTAAATGTAACCTTTAGTGACACTGTTGTGCAATACCAGAACTTTCTTGTCCAGCATCCTGAAGCTCAATGAACAACCAAAAGGGGAGGAGTGGGGAATAAAGAGTGTCAGAGCCACAATCCAGGAGGAAACACAGAGCATCCGTTAATGCACCAGGAAGACATTGAAGTAGAGAAACAGAGAAGTACCAAGAGCTAAGGGAGAAACTAAATGGAGCAAATGTGGAAGGCAAAGCCCAAAATGGTCCCAGTAGTAACAGGAGCATTAGGAGCTCTAACCCCCAAGCTGCAAGAGTGACTCTGGCATGTTTCAGACACAACATCTGATGTCTCTGTCCAGAAGAGTGAGTTCTAGGAACAGCTAAGATACTCTGCAGAAAACTGCCAGGACTCTGCTAAACGACCTGAGCTTGACACAAACACACACACACACACACACACACACATCACTTTTGTTTTCTATTGTGTTGGGGAAAGTGTTAAAGGCATAAAATAGTCTATGAAATACAACATTTTTGGAACAAATATAGATTATTTTACAAATGTCTCCAATATTCTGTTAAACTACAATTGTCACTACAATTTTTGATACTACAGGGAAAAATAAACCGACAAAAAAATTAAGAGTCAAAAACTCTTAATGATTAAAAAAAACTCAAAATGATGTTTATGCCGTCTTTAAGCAAATTGATCATACATAAATTTTCCATGTAATCTTGTTACATATGTACAATGTAAGATGTTAAGTTTAAGGTAATCTGGTGAAATGAAATTTACAGTGTACTGAATTTACACCAAACACGTTGTATATTCAAAAACTATTATTTGACTAGACAAACCTTTGATTTCATTGTCAAAGGAGCTTGCAAAGAAAAGCGTCTGGACTTCTTTAAGTTACTTGAAGACGTTTCACCTCTCATCCGAGAAGCTTCTTCAGTTCTAAGGTCAAATGGTGGAGAGTCCCAGATATAAACCTAGTGGGAGTATCCCCCCACAGAGGGACAAAAGGACCCCCTGATGATCCTCTAATCGCCTGAGCCAAGGTGTGAAACTGGGTGTGGGTCCCAATCAGCCAGAGTTTCGGGTGTGTTCATTGTGAAACCTGGCCCCACCTTATCATGCGAATTCCTGAGGTCAGATGGCCCAGGATGTGAGTGGGCGCTAAGGCGTCTGGGAAGGGATCTCAAAACTGGATTATAGATGGCAGAGAGTTGGTGTCGTAAACCCCCGCCTCTGTTCAAAGATGGTCGCTCACAGTGGACATAGATGGCTTCTTTCACTCCTCTTTCAAACCATCTGTCCTCTCTGTCCAAAATGTGAACATTGGTATCCTCGAAAGAGTGTCCTTTATCCTTAAGATGCAGATGGACTGCTGAGTCTTGTCCTGTGGAGGTGGCTCTTCTGTGTTGTGCCATGCGCTTGTGAAGTGGCTGTTTGGTCTCTCCAATGTAGAGGTCTGGGCATTCCTCGCTGCACTGATGTCCACTGTGAGCGACCATCTTTGAACAGAGGCGGGGGTTTACGACACCAACTCTCTGCCATCTATAATCCAGTTTTGAGATCCCTTCCCAGACGCCTTAGCGCCCACTCACATCCTGGGCCATCTGACCTCAGGAATTCGCATGATAAGGTGGGGCCAGGTTTCACAATGAACACACCCGAAACTCTGGCTGATTGGGACCCACACCCAGTTTCACACCTTGGCTCAGGCGATTAGAGGATCATCAGGGGGTCCTTTTGTCCCTCTGTGGGGGGATACTCCCACTAGGTTTATATCTGGGACTCTCCACCATTTGACCTTAGAACTGAAGAAGCTTCTCGGATGAGAGGTGAAACGTCTTCAAGTAACTTAAAGAAGTCCAGACGCTTTTCTTTGCAAGCTCCTTTGACTACGATGACCTGGATGACTGAGAACCTTCACAGACTTTGATTTCATTAGTTCAGCTGCATTTTATTTAAAAGTTTTTTGAGTGAACACAGCAAAGAAACTGTGAAGTTATTATAAATATATAATATACAAATCTAAATCTAAGAAAAAAACTCAGACATGCAAGCTTACATTTACAGATCCACATCGTTCATGTTTCCAATGTGTGTACGCACAACAGTGCTTGAACACAAAAAGGAGAAAGAAAAATAATGGTACATTTGGTGTCTTGAGACTCAAACATTTATCTAATAACTGTTCTGTTTTTTTTTTTTCTATCATTATCGCAGACACAGCTCATGTGTTTCTTGTGAAACACAAAACCCTAACCTCTTGTATTAAGTGAAAGCTAATTTGTGCCAGAGTGGCCAATTACGATGACAGGATACATGTTAAACTTTACCACACTGGAAGCATTTAATTAGGACATCCTCAATGAGTCAACCACGCTTTGGCTCTGCCAATCTGCCTAATGGTGAGAAATGAGAACTAATGAAGTTATCACATGCTTTTCCCATGCACATACACTCACTCATTTATAAACACTTGACTGTAACCAAACTCTAGAGTAACAAGCACTGTAAATCCAGCCTGATTCAATTAGGGAAAGGTTAAGCAGAGTCACAGATACGGCGGCATGCATTGTAAAACATCAGAGGTGCAAGTGCTGACAGAGCATTGTGTAGGAGGAAGAAGGAGAAGGAAACCATAACCTCAGTGACTTCCCATTAGTTGATATATATCTCCCCAAGAAATGAGATCACAGACAGTTCACCGAGTTTAAATGATACAACATAATGTGGCAGGACCTGTCTGCACTGACACACAGAAAAATGCTCTGGCACACATTTGAGTGCCATTGTCCCACAAAAGCCAACACTTGCTGTAGTCACAAAATGCACATTTATATATTTGTTGTGGTGCCGTTATAGGCAACAGCTGCTTAAGTTGATGCAACAGTCCTCTCGCTATCATGCTGTCATGTTAACTAATGACTCAGACCTTAAAAGGCTGGTGATGCTACTTGCCTTATAATGGAGTCTGCTCCTCTGATTTTGCACTGCTCTAAAAGGCTGAGGAATAAATAAATAAACTAGTGGGAGGAACGTAACACGTGGAATTTATTACCTGTCCAGCTAATTAAATGGCTAAAGATATATAGAGGTAGTGGGATGAGTGGGTGAGTGGAAAAACGCAGGAGAAACAGATTGCAGGCTCTGATGAATTTCTCCTTTTGCTCAGTCCTTCCCACATACACATACACACACTTCAGTGTGACAAATCAGCTTGTGATGTACAGTATGTATGTGTGTGTTTGCGAAGGAGTGCAGATTTGCATGATGATACACGTCTGTCTGTTAAAGCTGTCTCAAGGAGAACAGGCACACACACGTGCCTTATCAATATTCAGAACAGCTCCAAGAGGCTTTTTATAAACAAGGAAGGAAAACAATATATATAAAATTATAAAGCAATGCTTTGCCAAATGGAATAGAAATGGATTGGTAGGCATTTTGCTGGTGATTTGCAGTTTAGCCATTGCTTATGCACAAGCAGGTCCCAAGGTAACAATGTCAGTTTCCCTCAGACTGTTTCACTGTTTGTCCAATTATGCACCATAACACTGAGGGGTGCGTCCTGCTCATTTAATCCTAATTCTTCTTCAAGCTCTTTTTATGATTCTGGCCAGATTGTTTTCAAGGTTGCGCTCCACTCATGATTCAATTTGTTTCTTTTCTCCCTGCTTATCCTGTCACTTCGACACAAATAGATATGTTAAAATGCAGAAAAGGTGGTTGGCGCCAAGAATGGGTGCACTCATGTAAATTGCTAATTTGGTACAAAAAAGAGCTGCAAGGCTCAGCTGGTGAAAAAGGCAATCCCACTTCCATTAGGCTACTCTCCTCTCCCCTGCAGTGAAGTGGCTGTTCTATCATTGTGCTCCTATTAGTGACTAATTTAAAAAGAGATATTACACTCAACTGTTTACCAGCCTGATTGAGACCAGAAGGCTTTGTCTTGCACTAATTTCTCTTTGATGTCTCTCTTGTTTTTATTCAGTGGGCAAGACCTTTAGCTAACCCTTTCCTTTGCTTTCGTCGCTTGCTCGTCGGCCAAATAACAGAAGACTTTAGTCAAAAAGATTGCAGTGTTTTCTCTGTGCGTGTGTTTGTTGACCATGCAGGCAGGACACAGAGTTGTGTTAAGTCATGAAGGATTTAAGGGAGACTGACTGAACCTCTGGTAAACAAAACTGAGTGAAGAACAGAAAAAATATTGATGTCCAGCTTTTCTCAACATGACGCTGGCCTGCTGTGAAGAACACCGTCAGAAAGCCTTTCTGTCTGTCTCTATCATTTGAGCAGGCATCTCGGCTGAGGGTTGGTGGTAAAGAGAGCACACATGAGATGAAATGATGTCGACCTGGAACAGCTCTGATTTTCTTTGTGGGCAGCTGAAGCCACCTGGGGACAGGAAAGAATTGTGTAGACATAAAACACGACATGCACATCCCACATATCTGTGCACCTTCAAGAATTTCAGGGATTACGAGAACTGGGATAAAGAAGAAAAAAAATCACAGTTAGCACGTATTTGTATTTTATCTTTAATTTTTTTGTGCTCCAGTAATTTCTCCTCACATTTCTCAGCACGTGTGGTTAACAGCTTGCTTAACTGTTGCAAGCTGGCCAACACACCTATAAAATATGCTTGTTTTTATTTTTTTGCATAAAGCACAATTTCAAGGAACACCATAAATTCATCAGAAACTTTGTAGCAACGGGTTATAGCAACAGATATATATTAAAATGCACAGCAGTCTTAGCACATATGAATGTTATCTTACTCAGTGTTGTACGACCCATGGTAGCCTACAACATCTATGCATTTTTTCACTCATTTATTAGCATTTATTCATTTAAACTGAAACTCCTTTATTTGGATGGTAATGGCAAATTCTAGGTGTTTCAGTTTATTAATAACTTAGTGTAACTCACACTCCCATAAATACACCAGTGATCACCAAGCTTTTTCATGCATTGTGTACTTTTAATGGACATAACGGAATGAAACCCACTTATCTGGACCAAGTTGACGTGAAAGTCTTGAGAAGAGGGTATTTAAATGAATCATACAAATATAATATGCTAAGGTTTGCTCTGTGCAAGTCACTGCAATTGACTGTGTAGTCGGCTCCCGGTCATAAAAATGATGATGTTCTTACAGGGAAGGCTTTAAAACAAATTATTGTGAAATTGCCTGTTTCAGAAAATTCAGAACTAGAGAGGCTGTCGAAACGTCCAGTCTAAGAAATATAAAATTACTTTGAACTATTAGTAATGCAATGTTATCCTCGTAGAGTTCAAGAACCCACACAATCAGCTGAAAAAAGCACAGTAGGTCTACTTTAAATATTGTTTGAGTAGGTATAAATCCTTCTTTTCATTTCATCTAGTACAGAGTGCTTCATAACCTTTTTCAAACAAATATGATGAATGTAAGTGGAATCTTTATAAACACAACACAAAAGCTTTAAATAATAAACATATTTAAGTCAATAAAATTACCTGTAATAACTGGGCTTGGTCTTAAAAGTGCTCACTTCCTCAGTTAATAAATACAAAATGAAATACATCAGTTGTGGGTTGTAAATTAATTAGACACAGCAAGGACGGATTACTACAGTTGTGTTTGATTAAATCATCACTTAACAAGTGTGTGGCTTACTTACAAGTTTCACCAATAGCGTGCTATGCCAAAATTAAATTACTTTTCTTTTTATTAGTAATGTAATTACTAAATTGAATACAGCAGATTGTTATTTTACTGTTTACTAGAAAATGTAACACAGTTATAGTAATATGTTACTTTGTTTTATGACTATCATGAAAAAGTCTGTTTTTCATAAAATATATCAAATTTTCCTGGAAAAAAGTTTGCCAGTTAAGGGTTATTTTTAGAACTGCTTCTTATTTGCAATATTAGCAGTAATTTGTTCCTGAGAATCTGAAAATCACATGTTAAGTGCTGCACTTAACTAAATATCATGAGCTGTACTAAGAATGACAGATTGATGACATTGCTGATGAAAAATGCCGGCAGAGATAAACATGATTTTTATCTCTGGGTATAATTCTTTTTTTGTACTCTCAATAACTGTAATAGAGTCATAACTGCTATCTGAATTGTTAAAACAGTTTGATCCTTCCATTGTTTTGAGTAGGTTTTGTAAATTACCTGGTTCATTTTGGCGCATGTTGATCTGTCAGTGGTTTTATTCAACCAACTGGTTTCTTAAACAGCATGAATGCTGGGGGGGAGGGTCATGTGTGACAGCTTTTTATTTCGTATGGTTTACACTGCACATAACGGTTTGCCACTGCATTGGGGAAAGAGTAAGTGCTCCATATGGGGAGCACTGTGGCATGTTGTGACATACAGCTGTAGGATCAGTAGAGACAATGATCGTGGGCGATCGTGGCTCAAGAGTTGGGAGTTTGCCTTGTAATCGGAAGGTTGCCGGTTCGAGCCCCGGCTTGGACAGTCTCTGTCATTGTGTCCTTGGGCACTTCACCCGTTGGTCAAAGGGCCCGGTGGCGCCAGTGTCCGGCAGCCTCGCCTCTGCGCCCTAGTGGCTACAATGTAGCTTACCATCACCAGTGTGTGAATGTGTGTGTGAATGGGTGGATGACTGGATGTGTAAAGCGCTTTGGGGTCCTTAGGGACTCGTAAAGCGCTATACAAATACAGGCCATTTACCAATGAATGACAGCGATCATGTCCTTATAGTACAGATAATGACCATCAGTGTGAGCAAAGAAATCTTTCCAGCGCAATAAAAAATTGTAACTAAATAATCTGAAAATAAACAAATTAGAATGCATTCATTGTGCGATTCCTGAGAAAACTAAATGAGAGTTACCTGAGATTAAAACAGAGATCAAAGGCTGGGCTGGAGTTTTTATTATGAAAACATTCAGTGAAGATGTACAAGTCCCAAACATGCAAGGTTTCCCACAACTTCTTTGAATGTAAAGACTAGTTTGCCTTAAGCATTTTTGATTGTTTTGTGTTCTGGGTGCTAATTAACGATATAATCCTAATTACAGATGGAAGAGATGAGATTTGTTTTAACTATAGCGATGAGGACAGCATTGTGGTTATAGATGATTATATAATAAATCCGAACAGTTTAACAATTATACTCTGACATTTTCACTTTTAATAAAATATATTAAATTTTTACAGCTATTATGTTTTCATGTCAAATGGGACATTATATTGAATGACAGTCGATGGGTTTTCTTGAAAAATTAGTTTTGGAAAAACCTAAAATATAATAGTAAATAAGGATTATTCATCCACTTATTAATGCCATAGGTTATTTATACATTCAAAATAGATATGATACAGATATACTCTCATTACGAGGAAATTCTTAGCTTTGATCAAAACTGATGAGGACCATACTCTCAAGGTATGAATTAATAAGAGTTACTTATTTTCACCTGTGCTTCATTCTCATCCTGTTTTTCATCTTTAATCAGTCCCTTGTGTGTATAAATAGTCCTGTCTTCCCCGTTGTCTTTGTGGATGGTTTGCTGCTCTCGAGAGATGCTGTTGTTTGTGTTCCTGTATCATTTTATCCTTTTCCCATAGTAGCTCCGACAGAACTCCAATTCCTGGTGTTTTGTGTTTAGTTTGCTGATTTGTTTTTGCTTTTATATTTACATGTTTTGGACTTTTTGATCAGCCATAATAAAGGCTTGCTTTTTAGTTGCTTTTTTCCCCCTTTTTTGCATCCTCATATGTCTTGCATTTGCGTCCTCCGCGACATATCCCAACAAAGTGACTCCTACAGGACCTAAGCTAAGAACACACCTGCACATTTTATGAGTTCATTCATCATTTTTGTGGTTTAGATCATTATAGTGCTTGCAGGGAACAGCAGTAACCTGATTACACATATGTGAATCATACCTACAGGAGCATGACAAATTAATCGTGGCTTTGTAAAAACTTGAAAGCAGAGTGTCCTCCTCTAATTTGAACTGTTTGCAATACTGTGATCGGGGCTTTTAAAAATGTTGAAAATGGATGATATTAGAGCAATGGGTACCTCTGAGGCCTATTCAAAATAAATAAATAAAAATGTAAAAATAAAATAGCCCTGTCTCCTGGGTTAAGCATTTCAAACTACTCACACTACAGGATTGGTTTGCTGCTGCAAGTTTTCCTCATGCTCATTTGTTCAGCTTTTCTGTGGTGACACAGATGGAAAATATGCGACTATTTACCCATCGCCATGTCATGACTGTCATACAACTGCATGATCGTTAAAATTCAATTAGAAAAAAGTCACAAAATGTTAACTGCAATCTCTTTGCAATAAGGTTTCAGTGTTCTGAGACTTTAAGAACATAAATGAAAAAAGAAAACAGTTTGGAAGTCATTAAGGCTTCTCTGTTGAATCACAGAAATAGGAAGATTTGGGTTTTGGGATTGTACTTTACTGGAATGGCTAAAGGTTGAATTTTGCATAAGGTGGTAATCACTCATGTGGTTGCCTTGTACTGTGCCCAGTAAACTTGTACCCAACTCATCCCATCCTAGCTGGCCTGTGCTTATATTGTAGTTAACATTATGGGCCCTCACTACCCTTCAGTTTGTGTATTCAGTTCTGCCTAGCCCTTCTTCCCTAGCCCACATCTTCCTCTCACTCACTTACTCACTCACTCACTCGCACTTTCACACAACCCACAGGAGTATCTGATTCATTTCACCTTGTGGCTTATTTGATTGTTTTATGCCTTACCTCAGTGATTTTCAATTGTGCTGTATAGACACAGCTCACACGTGAGAACCATTTGAGTTTCATCCTCAGCTACTGGTTTGTCCCTGCTTCATAAACTAGGCTATGGTGCAGTTTGTTAAATTATTGAACCTGTGTTTAACTGGCTTTCCTGAAGAAGACCCTACAGACTAAAACAGTTTTTCTGTGAGAATGCTTTAAGAGAGAATTATAATGATTGAAGCGTTACAGATGGGTAACAGACTGGGTAAAAGTCTTGAACCACCTCAGTTTCTTTATTTGGTTTCCAAGAAACCAGAATTTCTTGTATTTTTTTAAAATAATTAATTCGTTCTCAAGATCTTCTTTTAAAATAATTTTAAAGAGTTTTTCTCTGGAAATCTTCTGTTTTTATTTCATGATCAGTCCAATCCTTGTACCTCACACTTTTCAGAGACTTAAATAGACTAGACTGAGTCCTGGTAAGTGAGCTCTTCTGTGTTGTGCCATCTGCTTAGCCAGAGGTTGTTTGGTTTCCCAAATCAGGATTTGTATAAATCCTGTCAATCCTCCTGGCACTTAACAGCTTACACTACTTTACTCTGTTTGTGTTGGGGAACCCCATCCTTTGGATGGATCAATTTTTGTTGCAGCGTGTTTTTGGGGTTTAAAAACCACAGAGACACTGTGTTTAGAAAAAATGTCTCTCAACTGTTCCCGATACTCCTGACACATAAGGGATCACTGAGGGTTTTTGCCAAGGCAGCTTCCTTCACTCCTGGATCACTTGGAGCTTTCTTTAGGTGCCTACTCAGCTTTGACAAATGTCCAGCTGGGAAAACCACATTTACAGGTCCTTCTTGATGTTCTTCTGCTTCTTTGGCTGCTGTGGGGAGGGTGTTCCCTTTGTGTTGTAGTGTCCTGATGGCACCGAGTTTGTGCTCAAGTGGATGATGAGAGTCAAACCCTACATACTGATCTGTATGCGTAGGTTTACGTCAACTTTTAAATGATGGAAATCTCACAGTCTAAGAAGGCTAACCTGCCACTTTTCATATCCTCCCTGGTGAGTTCGATGTGTTGGTCCACTGAGTTAATGTGATCCTTAAATTGTGGTACATCCTGAGATTTGATTTTCACCCAGGTGTCACCAATGACTTGGTGGTGTTCCAGAGAAGGATAACAAAGCCCTTTTCCCACTTCTTCCATGTACAAGTTGGCCTCAATGGGTGAAACTGGGGAAGCCATGGCACACCCATGTTTCTGCCTGTAAAACTAGCCCTTGTTGTGAAATAGCTGGAATGAAGACAGTTCCAAGAGCACGCTTGGATAGGAAAACACAGAGTGGAATACTATTTGTCATGGATTGGCCTCCCCAGAACCTGAACTTAAACCTTACTGAAGCAGTTTGGGATCATTTTAACAAGTAATGGAAGACGCCTTGAGAACCTTTCCTGAAGACTACTCAAAGAAATTATGTGGAAGAAAAAAGTTGGTTGTTCCAAATATTGCCTTTCATGTTTGTTAGATTTGTAAAAACCTTTTTGCCTGCTGTGCTGTAGTTCCTTTTATGCTTGGGAATATTTCAACTGCTGCATCTACTTCCCATTTTTGTCAAAAAATCTAAAGAAATGAGGGGTGGCTTGAGACTTTTGCACAGTACTGCATTCATTTGCCTGTGAGTGTATAAACCTGGCATTTAATCAAATGTCAGATATTTGGTCATTAAGCATAGCACAAGCCATGGTGATGCCACATGAAAAGCTAAAGGATTACCCAAGAGATTGTTGCTCATCTTGAGGGCAAATTTACGTCTGCCAAATGACAGCCCATATAATAGTTAGCAAATAATATCAAGCAAAAACAAAATGGTAGCAACAGGATCATCGAGTAATTAGGAAACATCAGTAACAAATTTCATAGCAATTATGCCAGTATTTTCAAAGGTATTTAGGTTCGTCCAGAGCTGCACACTATCTACCATACTGACAGTGCCATCCCTGGAGCCATGTTGTTACTGTAGCTAATGATGCACAAAAGGACTAAAAAGTAATGTCACGGCAAGTTTGTTAATTTTCACTTTGTAAGTTCTTGTTCTTCAGTTTTGTCATATTCCTCACAGGAAATAATGTTTGATAGTCTTAGGCTTTGATGCCAGTACCCCAGACAATATCATATTTAATCTGTTGATCTGTAACTCTGTGAGCTACCATAGTGAGACACAGGTGGCCAAGCTGTCTTTTTCACACTGTGGCACAGATATTACCCACCTATTACTCTCTTTGAAAACCTCTACTCTTGTCCAACTAACTAGAATATTATAGCTGTCTGACTATTAGATGATTTTAAGCAGCTAAAATGGGCGCTTTTCTGACAATCATAAGACATTCTGAAGGCCTTGTGTTTAAAACATTTATCACAGATTAACTTAAAACACATGCCTTAAAAAGTAACACAATACTGCATGGAATTTGGTTATGACTTATTTCACAATAAAGTCATGAATAAATATAAACCCTTCTATTTGGATATTTTCCCTCACCTAAATCAGAGCTATGGACTGGGAATGTTACATAGAGCTAGAAGCTGGGATCATTAAACACTATCATGGGAAAGCACCGTCTGAATATCTCTACTCTTACTAACGGCTATGATGATAAATAGATATAAAAGCCTCAGGCCCTGATAAATATAGGGGGGTGGCTGAAGTGCTGCATTACAGATGTCTTAATCTGCTATCACCTTTGTCTACCACAGGGGGAAAAATAGTGGTTCCATAGATTTTTATAAAGAGAGAAGCTTGAGAGCAAGGGGAAATATATAGAAATTGTCAATGTTGAGGGTTAAAGAGCTTTAAATGGCCTTCTTTTTAACAAGAAAAATCATTACAGGAGTTTCTTTCACTGCAGCTTTTTTTTCTTTCATCATCCCTTCTTCACGTCATATTTCCACCATCACCTTCTTTATTCCCCTGTTGGTCCCTAATTGTGTGTGTGTACCTTGCACAACTCACCCCTGATTGATGGACAGCAGACCTCCTACTGTCATGCATGTTAAGCCCATTAAGGCAGGTACCTGCTGCTCCTCAGGTGCTGAGCTGTCTGCACACACTAGGCTAAGAAGGTCTGTTTCTTGCTCTTAAATGCATGTGCACACGTGTATTATTTACTCGGACCCTTATCATTCTTTTCTGACTCTTACAGTGACATGTCACAGTACTTGCCCTATGAAAAATATGTAAGATATGAAAGAAATTTTCTGCCAGCTACAATTTATGTAAAAAAAAAAAAAAAAAGATTCCAGTAATATACTGTGCGATTGAAATTTGGGTTATATGAACAGTAAGATAAAAGATACTTTTTTTACTTTAAAAAAGAAAGAAAAAAAACACCAAAATTGAGTGTGTTAAAACTGTATGAGGAGTCTTCATCATTTCACAGTGTGGGGTTTGTCAGTCACCTTTGCTGTCTCTTACTATTACTTTTTAAAAACTCCAAACTAGCTTAGGGATAAGCTGGTTAACATTAGCAAAAATGCATATCATTTAACTTTAAAGACTAGCTGCATCATTTAAATATCTTCCAATGGTTGCCAAAATGTAGAAAAAAAGAGACGGATACTACATTTATTGCAGTACAGTAGCTATTTCAAGTATGATATGGGTATGAATAAGCTTCCACTATTTTTTATCTTAGATTAGCTTAGCACAGACCCTCAAAACAGCAACAAACATAAAGGTTTTTATTAAAAAAAAGACTAAACTCAAAGAGACAAGTTTAATTATAATAATGTCTACTTTATCCTGTAGTAAATTCATTAGTCCTCTGTATTTAACCCATTCACTCAGTGGAGCAGTGGGTAACTACCAATCCAGCACCTAGGGAGCAGAGACAGTACCTTGCTCAAGGGTACCTAGGTAGCCTTTCGGTGGACTTGAACACCCAACCTTCCAATCATCATCATGTGGCAAACACTCTACCTTCTGAGCTATCCTAGCTAGCCTAGCATGTTTAAAGGTAAACTTCTGCTGCCAGGGGATACCTGCTACTTACTAGCAGTGCAAAGAAAACACCAAGCTTAGCTAACACAAGCAGAATTTGCCACGTAAGCTCTAGCGTATTGATGGAGCTTATACTTATACTGCTGAGTGCCTGATTGTTGAAAGCATACAGCTGTCCACTCAGGACAGATGGGCAGCAGCTGAGCTACTGAATGAGAAAAGACACACCAACACAACACACAGACCTGCTAGAGCTGTAACACCCCCTCTCATAAAAACAAACAGAAGTTTGTTAATGTTGCAAAAAAGAAACAAACAACTAAACCAGTGTACCGTAAGTCAAGATGAACTTGAATCCACTTACCATACACCATAGCAATAATTCTGAGAGCGTCTAGGAAATTTCCAATATCTTTTCCATAGTTTCAGCTCATTGAAATTGCAATCTAAGAGTCTGGAAGAAGTGTTTCATGTCGGCTTTATTAAGTCTTGGCGTTGTAACGGCAGTCTGGTGAGAAAGGAGCGGCTAGCAGGCGCCAGCCCGTTACAATGGACGGTCTCTCTCTAAATAGATGCACGGAGAGCAGCATGCTCGGCTGTAATGGCTGCCACTGCGCTCACACTAGGTCTCTCCAGCTACTACAACAACAGGATGACAGCCCCTAGCGGTGCTAT
The DNA here is from genome assembly GCF_051167445.1 of Perissodus microlepis. Lineage (NCBI taxonomy): Eukaryota > Metazoa > Chordata > Actinopteri > Cichliformes > Cichlidae > Perissodus > Perissodus microlepis. Next base: position 12,554,658 of record NC_140481.1, on the reverse strand, counting down.
AACCTAATAAGGGTTGTTACAGCATCAACACATGTGTGTGACACCATAGAACACTTGTAGGCCTAGCTGGGTCACTTGTTACCCCTCTCGCCTGTGGCTTCTTTGGTCTATTATAGGGCTGGCAATTGTTTGTGGCAGCAGAGTATCACTAAATCTATGACGTGGATCAGACTGGAGGAGAGATGATATGCTGCAACATTTATACTGTGAGCCAAGACATTTCAACTGCCAACGTGGTAGTCTGCTGGAAGATAGGGCATAACAAATCTCCTGAGCTTGACCTGTCAACCTTAACTGTAGCATTATACCACAAACATGCTGTGGTCAATGTCAATTGTTCTTATTGAAGTCAAATAGTGAAACAGTAACTGGTGCTTCAGCAGTTACTATAACAACTGAAGCACTAGAAATTTGGAGTTCTAATTGTGGTTTCTGCCTCTAACTTTTCCAACTCCATTTCCCCCAGAACTACCTAGCTGAAGCTGAAGCTACTCATTTTCTAGAGTATACCAGGCTCGAGGTGACTTTTATAAGTATCTAATAAGCATTCTTTAAAATCTCAGACAAGCCCCCAAATTTTTACATCCCCCAAATGGAAGTCCTATTGACACAAAGAAACGACAACACTGTTATATCAATATTAAAAGAAAAATCACAACAAATATTCAATTATCTAAAGTAATGAAAATCATAGCCACCAACTAAAATGCACTTCAGTGGCCCACAGGCTCACACTGCTCAATGACGTAACTGTGGAACGTAAAAGGTTAATGAAATTGTGCTTCAAAATCAGTTACAAAGAGATTATTTCTCTGTCACTTAAATACAGTGTGGTGATAAGTACGAGGACATTGAAAAGATGGTGGAGAAAGCTTCATCTTGTCAAAGTTGGAAGAGTTGGCCGGATTTGTGCAAAATCAAATGGCTAGCAATGGTCACATGCAAAGATACCAATGGTTACACCTTCATGCAATACAGAAGATTTGTTGTAATCATAAGACACAATAAGATAGACAATGAATTTGTTTCACTAACTCATCTGCACAAAATATTTTGCAGAGACAATAGGAGCTATGGCAGTTGTTTGGCATGAAACTACAACTGTAATCTCATATTTTGACTTTTTTACTCAAAATAGCGTTTCAAGTTTTTTCTTGAAATAATACTTTTACTTTTTTTCTCAAAATACTATTTCGAGTTTGAGTTTAAAATTTCTACTTTATTCTCAAAACGGACACTTTTTGTGCCCCTAATAAATCACAGACTAAGGGAGACAAAAATGCCAGGTTGCAACTGTAAATAAACATGAAGTGAGTGAAAAGAAGTGAGTGGAGAAGACATGCCTCTTGGAGTCTTGCAGCAGTCCGAGCCGAAATGAGGAGTAAAACTAAGGGATAGTTCAGGGTCACCTCATCCAGCACTAACTATATATTTTTTTTTTTCAAAATGGAAAATTTAGTGTCTACTCTACACAGTAGAGAGGGTGTCTGTCTCCCAAATCCAAACTGCTAGGCCTGATTATACAATACCTTGTATGTGTATTGTAACAGCAGTCTGGCGAGGAAGGAGCGGCTAGCAGGTCCAGCGGGCATGAGGTGTGGAGGTTAGCCGGATAACTCGAAGCCAGTCAGTTAAATTGAACAACAGACCTTTATTCATTGTCAGCAACATAAGACCATACAAGCCAGGTCTCCACGGCTCTACTCTGTCCGTACATACATGTGCGGGGATCGGGAGTCGCTGGCGCCAGGCCGTTACAATGGTGAGGCCTGTCCTGAGAACAGAACACGAGCAGCATGTAATGGCTGCCACGCTATACTCACACACCCACTAGGAGACTCCCCCAACTACTACAATAGTAGGGCAACCCCCCCTAGTGGTGCTATAACACAATAAGGGTTGTTACAGTATGTGAATTCTGCATTTCAAGAATTTTAGAAATAAGAGGAAAGGTGAAGACTAGTCTACTATCCACCAAGATTACTGTGTGAAGTAAAGGGTTTCTTTAAAGATCAGATTTAATTACAATCATCCTTGAAAGGTGTTGGTAGGCAGATTTGTTTTTCAGTCTTTGGATAGTGGCAGGTTATCTTTTTCTCCCTTCTTGTGCAAAGCTGACAATTTACTGGCTGCACCTTTAAGTTCAATTAAGTCCTCCTACCTATCATTAGGTTACCTACACTCTCAGAAATAGGGGTACCAAAGTGTACCAAAAAGGGTACAAATGCTTGTCGCTGGGGGTGTTCCTTTTTGAGGGACATTTCTGTACCCTTTAGGCTAGTACATTTTTGTACCTTATGAAGTTGTACCATCTGAAGTACAATCATGTACTTTCCTAAGACATAAATGTACCTTCAAACTATAGTACAGAAATGTTCCCTTGAAAAGGGTACAATAGGGTACCTATGAGGGTACCCCCCCAGCGACAACCTATTTCGTACCTAAAGAGACAAAAATGTACCCCCAATAGTCCAAAATATTTGGTTATTTAACCATTTATTTTCGATAATAGAATCACATCAAAGCATTTAAACAACCACAGGAATACATCCTTGATTACATTCGTATATTGCCATAGGACATGTCAAGAAAAATACATTCATTTAAAAAAGTAAACAATCACATAAAGACATTCAACACCTGAACACATGTTTTGACGGATCACAGAGATGGCATGTATTTAAAAAACTGTCCACACAAATGTTTTGCTCTACTTCAACAAGCTAGAACATATATATGTCATATATATAGACAAAGTGGAAAATGTTCTTGCAATCACGTCACACAGAATACCTCAAGGACACAAACAGCCTATCATCAACTAAATAGGTGTCTAGAGCTTGAAAGTCTAATTCATTTCCTGGATTGAACAGGATCCAGTCATTGTCAACTGCCACTTGGTAAGCATGGAAATGACATTCATAAGTGCAAGGAAGTAACAGTTTCCCACACAATACCCAACAAGTATCAACATTCAAAATATACTTGATTTTAAAGAATATAGGTATGGCTTCAGTGTGTACATGGCCAACTACAAAAACATCCTCAAGTTCATATTTGACACTGCTGACAGATATAGCAGACACACGCTGAAGCACTTTATCCTGAAAATGCACATCTGTAAAACTTTTGTTCATTTCCAGAGTATTCTGTAAGTCACCTGGCAGAGATGAAAATGGCACACTGACACTTGTGCTGAGTGAATGTTCAAAGTCAACAAGCAACCTATCTGAAGAAAACTCCCAGCACTGTTTCATTTGATGACGATTGCTAAGAGTTGCAGTGATGTTTACAAAGTTTTTGCATTTACTCGCTATATTTTTGAAATATTGATGCTTGCTTTCATATCTCATACACCACAAAGGGCGAAGAGGACCATACATCAAAGTCAGCCTTGGGTAGTGAATAAGGTAGTGACACTTGGGTGGGGGCATATTTAATAGAGTTGGTTAAGTACCCTGGTGACACTTACTGGCAGGGGTTTGTCTCCCTGGTCTCCTATGTTGACAATGCAGTTCTGAAGAAAGACAAGTGTTTTCTTGAAGTATGCAGGGTAGGTCATGTTGAACACGAAGAAGGTGGAGAATGCTGAGATGTAGGCCTCATCCAGCGAGCGGCACGAGCAAACATCCACTCCTTCAACTGTCACAACACAGCGACACTGTCTTGAGAGGGCAGTTGTCCAACTCTTATCCTTCATTCGAATGGTTGGGTATGGACTCGTGGGAGTATTCTGCAGAAGAGGAAGAAAAACATTAGTATACAGTATGTTTAAGCAATATGTGCCAAGTGGATTTTCAACAGATTCCTCAAATTACCTTCTTTTTTTGCTGCAAAACAAAACTGTCTATTCTGATAACCTGTAAACATGGCCCCTACTCCAAACAAAAAGCTTCTTGACCAATGACTGTTGTGGTAGTGTTTGATAAGCTGCTAAAGTTTGACATAATATTCAAGGGCAAAAGCAATCACCCCTGACAGTGACAGTACCTGTGAAGAAGAATTTCCCTAAGGGGACAATAAAGGTCTATCTATCTATATAAACACCAGACAAAACCCAAGAGCACAGCAGCGTTTCCCCTACATTAGCTTAGCTGTGATGCTGAACCGCAGCTGAATTCAGCTCCATGCCAACAAAACACCGAGAATGAAACTTGTGGCCAAAGGCTATGCATTGCATCATGCATTTACCTCTCCAAGGATGATGAAATCTTCTATCTTCTCCTTGAAGATGGATGGCAAGAGGAGAAGTGCCCCCTTGAAGTCAATTCCTAGGTCATACAGATGCAAATGCACTTCATTAGATTTTGATATCATGCAAATTCCCATTAACATGCTCTTGACATGGCACTATGGTACATTAATTATCTTTGGAAGAGAGAGCAAATGAATTGTCACAAAATATACTATTTGTATGAGGTCAAATTAGCACCTGTAATGTCTTCAGCCAGTGCATTCTCTCTTGCCTCCATGTAGACCTTCAGTGGCAAATCCTTGGTCATTTGAAGAACATTTTGAAGAACAGCAGTGAAGTTTTCGCTAAAGCGGCGACAGATGTTGCGAGGGATGCATTAAATCAACCTCATCACACAACTGGAAATGAAAAGAGCAGAGTAGACAAAAGAATGACATTTTACATTGAGGATTTAAACTTTTGACATGTTTAAAGACACAGACTGGAGATAAATGTAAAGTGCTTTAACCCTTGAACAAAAATTCTAAAGATAATAAACAGACTGATTAATCAGTTAGTACAGAAAATAATAATCAGATTTAGAGACAAAAAAATCATTAGCTGTTTCCCCAATCATCTTAGCAATTCTTGTGTTGCAGACAGTGTCCCTGCGCAGAGCTTACAGCTCTCATATTCGAAAATCCCACTAAGTAGGTGGAATGGTACAAATGTGTACCTTCCATTGTTTAAAATCCCTTTGAGCGGGAAACAAGTTAGATGCCATAAATTTTGCTTAAAAAACGACTTTGTTAATAGCTATATTTACATACTAGCATGTTTTGAGAAATTATTGATTTTTTTACATTGTTGTACACGGTTAGTCACTATTTATTGATAAAACACTCAAATACGGCGGGCAGACATACGTTGAACATTCCACCAACAGTCTAAATAGTCCACATTTGTACCTTTCTTTGTTTAAAACTTAGCTAACTGCTAGCTTTCACCCATGTTAAATCTAGCTCTTCGGACTTTTGCTAACTCTACTGTAAAATTACACGTTGTAATTTTTATAAAAACACAAAATCACACCCGACTTACCTCTAAACCTTTGCGCCTCGTCGTCTGACACATCAATGCCTTCTTCCATCAACTTTTTAAGGAGCTCCTCTGTCGATAACCCCCTGAGAGTCATTTTCTAAACGCTAGTCAGCGCGGAGGCGGAGCACTCTGGCACGCTGGCTTTTCAGCCTTTGGGATTAATGCGCGTTGCGAACTTGACACATGAAAATACAACATTGTGGTATTAATGCGCAGTTGTTTAGAAACCGTTATGCTGTCTTGACGAACTATATTTGTAACTTACAAAATGTAGTCACCGTAACATAAAAATCTGCTTGACATTTTAACTTCCAAAGAACCTCGGTTTAACTTGATGTTGCAAATTCCATAAAAACCTCACAATTAATGAACAATTCTAGGATGTAGTAAAAGCGAAAAAGTAAATGGCCAAACATAACAGTAAAATGATTTCACGTTTTTGAAGGCTACAACCAAGATTTAAAACATTAAAAATTATAACTGGAACTTAATAAAATGGAAATGGACCAGTTTTTTTAACATCATTTGGTTGTGCCTGCATGTCATTGTGTGTGTGTTTTTTTTAATATAATTTAACATAACTTACACAAAGGTAGGTTACAGATATTCTTTGCATCATAGGATAATTTACGTACAGAGGAGAGGACCAACAGATTTGATTATAACATGTAGCTTTTATGAGCACACTCACATCTCATATGAATTTTACAATTAACCAGGCCCATCCAGATTTTCCCATGCTGACCCATTACCACATTCTGCCACTGTCACTGCAGTACAGGTCAAAATGGTACAGATTTGTACTTTATTTCAAATCGAACCTTTAAAGGGGCATTTCTGGACTTTTAAAGACCAGTATTGTACTTTTAAGGGAACATTTTAAAAAAAATGTACCTATAGGTACAAAAATGTTCTTCTCTCGTACCTCTATTTCTGAGAGTGTAGTAATCAATATGCTAGTCATATCGTGTAAAATGCCAACGGGAGCTGATGTTTCAGCTGACAACTGAGAGTGGTAGTTTAAACAAGCTCTTTTTCTCTCTCTTTCTCTATAAAAAATAAATAAATTCCCCCCTCACCCCTGCGGGCGGTCTGTCCTTCAAGCTCGGGTCCTCTACCAGAGGCCTGGGAGCTTGAGGGTCCAGCGCAGTATCTTAGCTGTTCCTAGGACTGCGTTCTTCTGAACAGAGATCTCCAATGTCGTTCCTGGGATCTGCTGGAGCCACTTGCCTAGTTTGGGAGTCACCGCACCTAGTGCTCTGGTTACCACTGGGACCACTGTTACCTTCACCCTCCACATTTTCTTGAGCTCTTTTCTGAGCCCTTGGTATTTCTTGAGCTTCTCGTGTTCCTTCTTTCTGATGTTGCTGTCATTTGGAACCGCTACATCTATCACTACGGCCGTCTTCTTCTGTTTGTCCAGTTGGTTAACCACCACCATTTTGTCTGTCTTTACCTGGCAGTCCCACAGGATCTTAGCTCGGTCATTCTCCACCACCCTAGGGGGCGTCTCCCATTTTGACCATGTTTCAGTATACTATGCTGGCGAGAGAGAGAGAGAGAGAGAGAGAGAGAAATTAATGGTGCATTTTTAAACACCGCTAACAGCATAGCAGTGTAAAACAGACAAGAAGGAAACTCTCTCTTTGCTTTCTCTTTGCTTGTGTTTTGATCATTCCTTGGGAGTTAGAGGGCTCCTCATCTGAACAACCCCACAGTAGATTTATCCTTGTTTTGTTGTTCAATCATAAAAGTGATGGGGATTTTTTTTCTCCCAATTCCCTTAACCCTATGGTTTAATTAGAAATTGTGCTGTGAACATTCTTGACTCTTGTGCATTGTTGCTCCTTGTCTGTAATTGCCCATACAGGTGTTTCCAACGTCCTCAGAAAATAAAGGCGGACTTTTGGGGACCTTCCATTATCCCAGCACACTTTGCGACTGTTATAATGGCTTGCCTGCACCTGTGCTGTTACTTAGTGATAAGTGACTCAAAAGCATTAGCTGTAATAATGAGCTGTTTCCTTATTTTACTGTCCATGCTTTCTCTTTTCTTTTTCCTCTTTTCTTTGCCTCTGTGTTGTTTACTTTTGCCTAAAGGGAGAGGGCTGGGATAGTGTTTAGTTAAAATAATAATATTCTGTGTTTCCATGATAAGTGGAAAAACACTAACAAGATTCAAAAAACTGAAGCCACCATTTGTCACAAATGCATAGTAAGGCCTTAATTAGAGCTCATTTAAACACAATGTGTGTTTTAATGCAATGGGGAATGAGCTTCAGATTAAATCACCTAATTTTCAAAGAGTTCCAATTGACTGCCAAGAGCAGAGAGGAAAAGACATTTCATCAGTTCCATATGTATACAGAGTTCTGTTTTCTGTCGAGCTAACACGGAAAACTATTAGCCAATCTATTATGCAGTACTTATAATGATACTAGTAGTACTATAAACCTAAACTCTAAATGAGAGATATGTTAACTCTGCTTTACTTTCAGCTACATTATTTTTTCTCTAAACATTCAAATGGCTCTTTGATATTTAAATAAATTAAAAAAAAATACGAAGACTTCAGAAAGTGTAAATGTAGCTGCAAACACTCAGTGGACTCAGTGTAAATGTGTTCCTGTGTATTTCAACTTAAATCATAACTGAAAGATCAGAAATCCTGGAGACTGTGAACGCACCTCGTCAAAGAAGTGGCTAAAGCATGTGGTGTGAGATGAGAAACAGGGGCTTTGATTTAATCAAAGGAAGGAGACAAATAAAGAAAAAAAAGCACCTTAAGGAAATCAAACCAATTTAAGAAAAACAGGAACTGATAAAGAGAGAGCAACTGAAGGTCAGAGCTTCATTTAGGCTTCAAACTGCTACATAGAAAAGGTTGTAGGTGCTGCAATTACCTGGCATGCAGATTGGGTTCCAAAATTTTGATATCCTTGATACAGCTATTTTTTTTAAGTACTATTTACAGCTTTAAGAAATGTATTAGACCACCTGTAATAAAAATAAGAAAAGACAAATATTTTAGAAAACTGTCAAAAATGTGTTTGAAACTAAAAATTTACTGAATTAATGTTTTTATACCCAAATTTGAGATGGTGAACTGGACTTCTCTGAGAGGTCAGAAAATAATCAAGCATAACATTTAACCACTGAAACCATTTTTTTTTTTTTTATTCGGGAATGCAAGTAAATAACTGTAATTTGGCAAAATAAAGTGTTATACAATTTTTTCAGCTTTTTTCTAAAACAGTAAATTTGAAAGTTTGTGGTTAGTAATTATATTCTAGCATTAAAAACATTTTGATTAAAGACCTTGCACATAAAAAACTGGTGGAACAGGTATTGGTACTAACCAAATGGGTGGTAGTCAATTAAATTTGTTAAGCAGTATAGTACTGAAGAGAGTAATTGCAATTATAATGGTAATTATTCAGAAGAAGTGTCCAAGCTCCTGATTTCTGTGTATTTCTATATCATTCTAAAGGATAATAACTGTCTATCCAGGAAGTTGAAAACTATCTTCTTCTCATGTACAAATCAGCATTTCAATCTTTTTTTTCCCCAAGGATATGGGACAATTAAGTTTACTCAAGTTTGCTTTACAATATCAGGGTGTAGAGTTTATACTTTACACTATATTTTGTTCTGTCAACTAAAATACTGATGTGATTTTTTACTTCAGACACCTTTATTGACTAAACTGTGTTTGATTGAGAATGGGTGACATCCTAAAACATTAAGTCTGATGGAGCCTCCCAGCCCTACAAAACAGTCTGTAATCCATTCAAAAGGATAAATCTCCCACTCAGGTATTCTCTTCGGCAAAATTCTATGTTTTGGAAGCTGCTTATGGATTTGGCTTTTATAAAATTGGCTTTCAATTGGTAGACTACACAGATAAGCTGCTTACAGCTGCCTACCTTAGATACATATATGCAGTGTGCAGATCAGGGCTTCTCAAAGTCTTGAATTAGGTCAGGATTGTTTGTAAATGTAAGCCAGACCATGTGCCTGTAATAAGGTTATTTTGAGATACATTTTCTTGTGTTTGCGTTACAGCAGTGTGATTGAATGCACTCATAAAGAGTACCTGTACTGAGCTATTTCAGGTACCCCTGGTTCCAAAAGACCTTATATTTCTTTTAGCATGCAAAAGCTAAGTGCAGTCTTGATAACTGATGCTACATTCTTCAGCTTAAACGAAGTCTGTTTTGTTCTGTGATGTGGAGTTATCTCCCATGCAAAAGCAACAGAAAAAACAGGGTTTGCCATAAGCAAAACTCAAATTCAGCAGGTCTCACTAAATGCTTATAGTTTAAAATACATTTTTATTATGGGAATGTTTATGGTTTAAAGTTACTGATTTAGGAAAAATAGTTCATTCTCCGAAGGTTAACCACAAGACAATAGTCAAGGAATTTTTTACAAAGGTCTACCTAAAATTTCCCGAGGGAAATCCAAATATACATTATTCAAATTTAGGTCCTACTTTGTTTCATTTACTAGCTATAAAGAATAAGTTCCCACTATTCTAGAATTTTACCAGCCAAGAGCCAATATCATTGTAATCACTCCCATACATAATGCTATAAGATCTACTCCTGTACCTTGCAGTTCTTCATAAATAAGCAGAAAATCTGAATCAGAATCTGTATATGACATTATGAAGTTTTTTATTTTAACTCAAATATGATCTTTCACAAATCCTATTCAAGCAGCTTAGGTGCCTTAAATCTAACCACTCGCTATGTAAAAATGAAACAATAATGTGAAAACTAAAGTTAAGAGCAAGTAAATAACAAAGTTTTACACTCAAATCTCCAAGGATAAAACCATCTGATGTATGCCTCTTTCACACCTCCCGAATCTCAATGAGACGTTTAAAGTGGAAATATGTCGCCTATATGTCTTTTCAGTAATGCTGCTGAACCACCATCATTAAACAAGGTGATAACAGCCTACTGAGCTGACATTCAGTGGTGTGGTAACACTCAAAACAGCTGCACTGAATATTCTATCTTCCCCAAAGCACACAGCAAAAGAAAAAGAAAAAAATCAAGGCTCTGAAGTAACGGAAAAGGCAAGCAACTGGCAATTGCAAACAATTAAATCCAACCTTGACAGTGATTTATCATGGACATCGCTCAAATATGACTCAAGATACTCATATAAACAATGCATTACAAGCCTCTAACTGGACTGGTTCACAGTGCCTAGGATTGCCAAAGTAATTATAAACTTGCTCAGTTTTAAATTGTAAAAATATAATTAATAATCTTAAGTGTTGGAGACAACAAACAAATTGATCCTGCTCAATGCCGTGGATGAACTTGAATAAAGAATAGCTTTGGATGAGGAAAAAGTAAACATAGCAGTAGTTCACACTCATTAAATACTTTGATTTAGAGGACCTATTGATTGAAAAAAAAAAAAAAACACCTACACATTTTAGGATTTTCTCAAACACTTCTGTGCAGCTGTTCTCACACTCTCTTCTTTGCAGCTGCCCTCTTGAGGACTATAAAACACTAAACATGAAACGTGCAGGATTTTTCTTTCCTTTTTTTTAAAACAATCTCTTGCTTGTGCTCCATTGTGTTTTTATATTTCATACACTCAAGTGCATACACTCCAAACTTTCTCACTGAAATTAAACAGAACTTCCGTATGTTGATACTCGCACAGCAATTTAGGCTTAAAAGACTTGTAAGAAATGTCTTGATGCTTCCTCTCATTTGAATCAATCACGGGTGACCTAATACTGTTACTGAGGAGTAAGCAAAGCCTTGATTAGGGGTGCCTATGCTTGTTATCCACAATGTCTGTCTGCTATTCAGCATCCCACACATCTTAATCACACACACACACACAAACCTTCCGTGGATGATTATCATTATGCTCAGCAACCTCCACACCTTAACAATCAATGTGAAATTATCCTATTCTGATGTTTACTGTCAATATTAGCCATTAATGAGTTTCTTCTATTTTCATTTCTGTAAACAAAATTAATAGGATAGCAAGATTCATATAGTCATGTTCCTGCAAAGGATTGTGATCAACAATAAATTCTCAAACTTGAAGGTGTTGCCATGGGATTATAGAGTTTATCCTCGGACATAAATTAAAGAATAAATAAATCTTGGACAAATGTAAAATGTAGATCACAGGTTGGTAGAGCACAAATTAAAAAAACAAATTTAAACAGCACAATTCTTTAAATGGTCTTCTTTGATCTTCCACAGCATACTTACTATGTAACAAAGTACTTGTGGTCTTGACTTTGTATAAATGTAGTTTGGACTTAAAGTACTACTAGATTTTGAATGTTAATATCACACTTAATTACCATTTGGTATATTAAGATATAAGTAATTAACAGAGAAAAAGGTTTTACTCCTTAATTATTGGCAGCTGGTCCAGTTTTACTTGCATGTGAGTCCCTAACTTAGAACTCTTGGTAAACGCATGTGACGATTTATGTTGCAAAAAGTTTAAACGCAGCTTGGGGACTTAGTTGCCACAAAGAACCCAATAACTGAGGTTCTTCCAGTAACTTGACAAAAACGACACAGATTTGTAAGGAACATAGTAAATAGTCTATGTAGCATTCCTCCTTTCCTCTTTCACTTAAAAACCCAGAACATTTTTCTTTCCCTCTTTCTTTCTCCCTTTTCTTTCCCCCAGTCATGTCTGTCCCGTGTGTAGCAAGTGAAAATAAAATAAAATAAACAATAAAAGCAAAGGTGAATCAAATAGACCAATATGGCAAGGCCGGGATGGTCCATTTGGTAAAGTAAATCCATTGGGCATCTTTCTTTGCCTTTAGACAATAATTCTGATGGCAAAAGAACCAAATGGGACAGGCGGGGAAAAAACAAAACAAAACCCAGAACATTTTAACAGAAAGAAAAATAAAGAATGCATAGCAACACACGTATATTTAACAGTAGTTAAAAAAATTATTTGTAGTATAATTTTTAAGTATAAGAGGCTGGAGATTTTATCGTTTTAAAGAAAAATGAACAAAAATAGAAAAAAACCTGAAAAAACAGAGAAACAGCATCAAATTGATGTTGTTACAGTTTTTCTATGAACTGAAAGTAAGTCTAGAAGATGAAAGTAAAAGACAAAAAAGAAAAAACAAACATATCTCACATGTCTACTTCCTTGGTAACTGTGGACTGTTTCTTTTCTGTACATGAAAGTCCTGTATACATCAGATTTTACAACAGAATGAGTGAAATCTCATACTGAGTACGATGTATTGTCGACAAAGACAACTGGGAAGATAAAGACAGACAGCCACCCACTGTTAAACTGAACCACTACTGCTTTGAACTGACTGGACTGACATTTTTATGCCTGTCCTGAGAAAGTGAAAACGTCCTGTATTCCAAAGAGATATAAAAGCTGTTGTGTTTATGTTTGAATGTGAAAATACCGGACTGGTCGATCACTGTAGGCCAAAAGGAAATGTCTCCTTTCTTTTAACTTTTCGTAAGACTGCCACAGTGCAGAAATCCATGGTTCACCATTCATGAATTGATTGGTGATGTCTTAGGGGCTGGCTTCTTTTTCTTTCAAACCTAAGAACTTTTGTTGAAAAAAGAAGTGTACAGGCAATCGCTGAATAGACTGTTGTGAATTTTGATTCAGACAATGAAGTACTTCTCAGGATTAATTTTCCTATCTTTGAAAATTCCCTGACCTGTTATCACCATCTTAAAATTATATCACTAATATATCCAGTGTCAAACCAATACACTTGCCATCAATGTCAATTGTAGAGACTACTGGGAAATATTAAGTAGATGTTAGCATGCTAACACAAAAAACTAATATTCGTCTCAAATCACATGCTTCCACAGTGCAGAACATGAAGTGCACTGTGCATTTTTATATACTGAACTTCAGCAATTACATAATGGACTATATTTAAAAGATGAAACAGAGAAATGTCAATAGCTATTAACCACTGGTTAAAGAAGTTCCACCATGAAGCCTCTAGCTGAGGATTTCTGTCATCTGTTTAGGCCTCAGTCTCACAGGCTTAGAGACCTGTCGGCAACCACCGTTCATGACGAACGGTGAAAGGTGTTGCTTGCAGCAGTAGGGCACAACATTTACTTTGAAGGCAAATGTTTTTAAGAGTCAAAAGGTGCATCTGTCTTTTACTTACAGCCAGTTCATAACAGTTCAATGCAAGTTCAGCATTGTGCTTCTAACTCTTGCCATCTTGTAGCTGAAAGCTAAACAACTTTCAGCCAGTAGGTTGGTCACAGTCATGACCATATTAATGCTAGCTAGTTAAGAATGACACTAACTTTACATGTGTTGTGTCATTTTTGTGTTTATGCATGTTAATGGCAATGTAGAAGCACCAATGAGCCTTTGGACTGTGGAAAGATGTCGGATAGAACCAAACACAGACACAGGCAGAACATGCGAACTGCACACAGAAAGACCCCAGACCAGATGGTGGATTTGAGGCCTGAACCTTCTAGCCTTCTAGTCACTGTGTACCTTCTAGTCACACTGAACATGAAAAACAATGTTTTTGCTCAGCATATTATCATTCTAAGCGTGATCTAAGTCAAACTCCTAAATAGAGGCTCAAAGAGCTGATAGCAGGGCTCTTGGTATGTGGGAGCCTGTTGAAGTTAGTCATCAGTTACTTTTTAATCATTTTTTTCTGTTAGTGTGTGTGCTGTGATGCTGGAATAAAGAGAATAAAAAGGTAGTTTTTATAGCAAGTTGCTCAGCAACAACAGACAATGTAATTTTCTCAAAAACACAATGACACTTGAAGCCAGTGAAAGTTGTTTCACCCCGGTTGCTACTAGACGAGTCAAGGAAGCATCAATCAAGCATGGTCTCTGCACGCCCACCAAATCCTGATAAAAGGTCCAATCATCCGAAATAACAGAACACATGGGTAAGTGAACCTTAAATCATTGTCTTGTGTGATCCTTCTTGATTATAGTTTTTTTTTTTAATCAGCTGAAAACATTGCACTAAAGAGTATTTCATTTTCTTTTACTATGCAAATACTTCAAGTATTTTATTTTATTTTTTATTTTTTTCATTCTCTGTTACTTATAGGAGTTCAAAGTGTGGCACACAGGGAGATCAACAGAAGAGCTCACTCAAAGTAAAATGACAACACTGGGACCAAGAAAGCAATGAAAATTGTGAGAGGGGTAAAGGGAGAAGAAAGCTAAGAAATAACATTTCAATGTCCCTTTATTGCCGACTCTGATAGTGGCTTGGGAGAATACGTTTCTAAATAAATAAATAAATATGCTTTGGCTGGAGCTGTCTATTTGATACCTCTTTGGTCAAAGACAAAGCAAGGTGCAGATTGATGTATGAGGCAGAGGAAAATGAAAGTCTGGCATCTGAGTAAAAGATTGCCCAGGGTTCTTCTATCAACTCTCAAAATCATATAAACACAATGACGATAAGAGCTGAGAGACGAGGGGAGAGGGGCAACATACAGCAAAAGGACAGCAGGAGAATGAGTAAGGGGGGTTAAAAAAAGGAGAATAAAAGAGAAAAAAGAGACTGACTTTAAAGACGGGGAGATTCAGAAACAGATCAGGGAATTCAAGCACCGACTGTTTGTGGCAGAAACAAAAGGCAAACCTAAACAACATGGCGATAAAAGCATCATAAATCGGGAGGTGAGGCATGGGAGGAAAGTGGCTGAATTGGAGGGGAAAAAATGTTCAAAAATGGAAAGGAAAGATTAAAGGAGGCCCTTGCAAGCTTTTATCTCTCAGCAGAGCCTCAACCCTCTTACCTGCACAGGGAGGTGTGGTGGGTACGCGCTAACCAGAAGAGCCGAGGGGCACACACAGAGGAGAGGGTAAAGATGAAGGGATGAAGAGATGGTGGGGGAAACTGCTGACTTTAATACAGGGCTTTGCTTCTTTGGCATGTCACATGTTTGTTGCTGATGTTTCCTACCTTACTCATTTTTTAAAACTTTTTGGGGGCTTTAAGCTTCACCAAAGAACCAGTAATATTATGTATATTAATCTCCTCCCTTTATTTTAACAACCAAAAAGAAAGCAAAGACAAAGGAAATAAATGGTTTACAAAAGTGAACTTCACATTAGCAGAATGAAGTTGGGTTCAGAGTCTCAAAAATTACCATTTTCATAAATACCTTGTACCTGTCCTGCCCTGAGCTATTCTTTTTTGAGTAAACCTCCTTAAACTAGCCCTCAAAATTTGCAGCATCCCAATCAAAATAAATTATATATTGCAATGAGATTACTGCTATATCTGTAAATTATAATTTGAAGATGTTATCTTTTTGAGGAATATACAGATATTTCTATGAATTTTTTATTGTGTAATTTTCTTTTGATAATTATTTATTCTTGTTAAGTCTTTGTTTAGTCTTTGTTTATACCACTATACACATTTTTTTTGCAATATTATTCCTGTTGCATATTCATGGTCAAAAAAAAATATTCCTTGTTCCTTGTTTCAGTTAGTTCCTTTTGTTCTGTACTGAGTACAATCCACCACAGGAGTCCGGTTTCAGCCTTGAAGTTTGGTGTGACCCCTGTATTTGCAGGTCCCTGTAGAGTTGGGTTTTCTGAGATTGCTCAATGAACTGTGAGACCGAGTTGCTCTCTGGTCCTCCCAGGCAAAACAAACAGATGTTGTTAAGTTGGTTTCATCTATATTGGGCTGCCAGTCTGTTCTGAGATATTTTCTGGATTTGAAGGAAGGCTTTTTTTCAGTGTTCAAACTTATCTTCTGCTGCTATCTCGTTTCACTCATAGAGTTTGGCTTGATAGCTCGTTTGTTGCTTCAGGTTTTAATAATCCTCGAGTTCTTCCCTCATATCTACATTTTAATTTGTTCTTTAATTTTTTTAAGTTCTTAAATCCCTGAATAATATCTATCAAACCCCTTTTAGTACACATATGTTAGCTTTAGTTTGTTTATCCTCTTTGCTACCATGTTCATTTGACACGTCTCTGCCCTCTTAGTCACTGTGTGTTATTTTGCCAGTGTATTTTTCACCACTGCTGCAGATTCTTGAGATTATATGTGGATTTTGTGTTGCTCAGAAACTAGCCCTGACTTGAAACTAGTGCTAACCACTTAGATCATTTGGCATCATAAAAAACATAAACACTTAGAAATGACATATGAACAAACCTGGCGCTGTATGATGTATGTAGAGAAATCTTCCACATCACATAATATTCTGGGTTATACTGTGATTCACTGACCACCTTTCATAAAAACAAGAATGTTTAGCAATTAACCTTATATTGTGTGGTATTCAAATATATTGCGGCAGGCACACATTTGTAGTATCATTGGCACCTGGATCTGCCTATCATGAATGTGGTACCTCAGTTCATGGAAAATGAGCCTTACTGTATCCATAAAAACAAATAAAATAATTTATTTTAAAAAATGACAAGAAAGAAAAAAACTTAAAAGTTACAACACGGGGAGAAAGCTCATGATTCAATATCATTGTAGGGGTGTGATTTGACATATTTGATTAAAAGTGCTTTCAAAAACGCCACTATAGTCTTACAGAAGTATATGTGTGCACAGGGCTTCATCAGTCATAGCAAGACAATGATGAAGACAGCAGGCTCCTTAATTGTCCATCTTGGTATTTTGGTGTGTGCATTCTTTTGTTTCTGCCCAATTGGTCTGTGCTTGTGTTCGCATAGTGAGTGACAGAAAAGGCAGCTCCTGCCTCAGAGACTGAAAAAGCGCAGGCTTGTGTGTCGGATGCTTCACTGATCCGGGTCGAAGCTTTCATTTCTGTATACCCTCAATGGACAGCCACTCTGTCTGTCAGGTCAGCTTTGGCACCGCTGACCCTACATGGCAATCGGCACCTGAACTAGCAAAGCATGGCTCACTGCATTGTTCCCTCCAATTTATGGAGGGAAAACACATCATATCCCTGCCTTAATCAAAGTTTCAGTTTTTCATGTTCTTTTTGTGTTATGGAATATATAATAATGTTATATATTCCATATATAATTTAATGTTGAATCTCACGATCCAGTTAATTGGTTAAAAGACATCGGAAAGCATGAATCATATGCTGAATATTAGATCAAGCTGCCACCGCAACTCACTGCGCCTATTTCACTTGAGCAAAAATAGTCTTAGACACCCGTCAGAGCTGTGAGTTAAATTTTGCAAAGCAAGAAGCTCCAGAATAGCATTCATTTCATGGAGTTGCTGTCCAAAAGAATTTGCGACTGGTTGACCTCTCAACATACAGTTGTCACATTTTACTACTAGGTCGTCAACTAAATTCCATTTTAACATAATTGCTCCTCTGTTTTGGTTCAAGCTAGTTATATGGATAACAACTTACATTCTCCTTTAACCTTAAAGTTTGGGGCTTTTTTTAATCTCCAGGAAGTACAATTATGCAATCTTTTTTTGTATATATTTCAGACACTTGAAAATAATTCTTGGGTTAAATGTGTTTCTGATGCCCTTCTGTGATTCAGTGACTGCACATAACAACCAGCCCACTTCGAGTCATTTGCCTTCTCTGTTAGATGGCTCATCAATAGCTGGCTGTGACAGAGACGTTATTGTTTGACAACTCGCAAATCATTAATTCATCACATCATTGATATTCTGACAGAGAGGCCTTTGTCATGGTGAGCATCAAAGATGTGATGCTTAATCTTGATATCTGCACTCAATTCTGAAAGTATTTTACTGGCAGTTTAACTAAAAACCTTTATTTTCGTTTGAATGATGACCAATACAATATTCATCTGTCTTAGGGTGTCTATTTGTAGCAAATTGACTCTTAGCCTGGGTCATTCAAAGGTCTCCTTCTCTTGCCACTGAATTCTCTAATGTGGACTCTATTGTATGTGTACAAAGTCCATGTACACAACAAATACTATATATGTTTTAGTGCTGTCAGCGTTAACCCTTTAAGACCTACAATAGAACCAAGTCCGCCAGAGCTTATATTATATTTTGTACATGCTGTAGTGCCATTTTTGGGAGCATTTCAAGTTGCTATACATCAATACAACCATTATAGCTCAAATTTTAATAATATGTATGCATTAAGTGCATAGTAATTACATAAATTGCAACAAAGTGCAATAAACTACAAAAAAAATAGAAAATCGTTTTTGGTTTTTTAACATATATTTAAGAGGCTTATCCCTCAAAACTTTAAATACAAAAAAGTTGCACAAAATAGTTTCCCACCACATGAAATTTATTTTGAGTGTCTTCATAGTTTTATTTTTGAAATACACCAATTTTTATATACTGATGGTAAAAACTACATTTCCGCAAAAATGACGTCACTTCCAGTTTGGGGCAAGTAATGGCGGGCATGCGATAGTTCACGCTGACGTCTATTCCAATGTAGGAAGTGTTATGAACAGCTGATCGGTTTGGCAAAGCGTGTTTCTGGAATATTATGTTTTTGTTGCTGCAAGTGCTTTTTATGCAATTTTTGCAAAGCAATATGTGGAAGGAAACCATGACCTAGGACAAGCTGATGGCATAAGATGTAAGTACAACTCCTCCGGTTTCATATGCAAAAAAAATTATTGTGCTAGCTTACGTGGTTGCAGTGCTACCGGGATTTAAAAATAGTTACGGAAAACGGAGCGTGCCCGCTCCCACCGGCTTTAAAGGGTTAATCTCATTAAAATGACGTTAACGCCATAGCCGCATTAATGTAGCACATCTCTGTTAGTGAGTTAGCGCCATGCAGCCCCACGCACGGGGCGATCCGGGCTAACTCGCTAGAGGAGATTTGCCGAGTTAATGTGGCTATGGCGTTAACTTCATTTTAACGTGATTAACGTTGACAGCACTAATATGTTTATGTTTAATTGCATTGTACAAATGCAGAGTTTCAGTTGCAGATAGATCAGCTAACACCAAAAGTTCTTAAAAAGATGGTCAAATTAAAAACTTGTCATATTTTGTTAATTGCTTTGATAATTTGAGAGGTCACAGTGTTAGTTTTACCATCTCTGGCTTTGAATTTAAAAAGAAACACTCAAAAATCCTGCCCCTAATTAAACTAACTAGAAAACACTGTTCATTAAAATATGTGCAAAGCAATCAAGACTTACTAAGAGTACAATAAAATGTTCCGACAGCTGCGTAGCAGAGGGAATGATTTAACTGCATACTTTAATAATTCAGACAGATAAGCTGTCACACACAGAGTCAGATTGTGATTTACTGTTAGTTAGAAATTATTGATTATGAATAATTAAGGAAGTTACCACTGATGTGCAGTGTGTGAAAACGTGCCCAAACTTTGCATTTTCAGAATGAACATATGGATTCTGCAGTTTTGTGTAACTGTGAAATTGTGGATATTTAATAAACTCAGATTGATGGGTGCTTGCAAGTCTGTGTAGGTGTCTTTCTTCTGTGAGTCTTGCTAAGCTTGGATGGGTGTGTGCCTCTGGCAACTCAAAAGAAGAAAACTGCCCTTTTCTTTCTCTGGTGTTTACTACTAGTGTTAGTGCTGAAATATGTTTAGACTTTGTTCTGCCCTTACCCAAGGAGAAAAAAAAAGGTTTAATCTAAATGTTTTCCACCAAAACAGAAAAAAAAGTTTTTCTGACTTTCATAATTGTACTTTTCATCACTCTAAGGGCATTTTTACACCTATAGTTTGTTTACTCTACTTGAGGAGTTTGTAAAATTGTAGCTTTTTCCTTTTCGGTTTGTTTTCACTCCAAGTGAACTCCAAGCAAATTAAAATGTCTCACTACAAACCACATGAGAATGTTCAGTCCGCTCATTGGCAGGAGATGTTTGGGGCGGGAGCAACAAAGGAAAATACAGGAAGAAGGTGCTGTGTTCTGAACTACTGGAGAAAAGAGACTTTACATTCATTTCAGAGCTACTTGCTAGCCCATAGAGGCCCTTTGCACATCTATAGTACCCTCCTGCAGTAAGAATTCAAAACATACGTAACTGTTGGACGTACACCTGGAAGTTGGTTCGGATCAGGGTCAGATCACACTCACACCATCAACGAACCGCTCTGGAGTTTGTTTGGAACTGTACCAAGACTACCTCGTCCAAAGGGTCTTGGTGCAGTTGTTTTGGTCACACCTGCACAAGGAGGAAAATGAACCGACGTTCCATTTAAACAGACTAAACACTGCAGGTGTGTAAACACCTTAAATAAGAAGCTGCCCCTTTTTCCATTAGTCCAGACACAAGGCTGGGTTGCATCTGTTTATTAAACAGTATTATGTTTAAACCTATGGAAAGCATTCTAACAGCCAGTATCTTTATATTTGTATACATGACTGCATGTGTACAATCTGCACATTGAACATGTGTATGATCCCATGTGTGCAATAGCATTTATTATGTGAGCTATTACAGCCTTACTTACACAACATTATTTATAGCTTGTGACTGTTTTACAGCCTGCTTTGATGCCACAGTAAAGCCTCGCATGTGATATCACTTTACGTCTCTTTAATGTCCAGTAGCTTTGGGCTGTGCAGGATTTGGGCTTCTCTCCCTTGTCTCTCTTCCCACTGTATTAACCCACTCTGACCCCTATCGCCCTTATGCATTCACCACTCCTGTTTGACCTTCCATCTCTACAACCTCTCCTCCTCCTGTCCCTGGGCTTTGGCTGTGAAGAGGCATCCTTATCTCTGATGACAGTGGACTCGTTGCCAGCCAGGCCACCACTTTGCCCCCAGCTAACGCAGCTCTCATTAGAGACAGAGGATCAGAGGTCTGGGGAGGTGTCACAGGCTGACCCACTCCGCCAAAACAACAATCAGCAGAAACATTTTTCAGCAATGTCTACTGTGTGGATAAGAATTCCAAGTTCAATACCACTCTGTCACCAGCTCACTGTTTTCCATTTTTACTTTATAGTAGCCTCTGGTAACGTGGCCCAAAAAACCATGAAGCAAATATGGACATTCTCCTTCACAATGCACATTATGTCCTGCTTGTATTTTCCCAGAAGGGATACAGATTGGAATAAAAGGGGGGAAAAAATGCCTACCGGGTAATAATCACAGCTTTGAGGGCACACAGGGGCTATGCAAGTTTCAATTTCACACTCTACTCTCTACTCTTTCTCACCCATTTGCTCTCTCTGTCTCTCTCTCTCGCTCCCTCTCTATCGCTCTTTCTCTCCCCTCTTTCTTTTTTCGTTCTTTCTCCATAATCCTCTGAGGCAGTGCTGACAGCAGAGGTATGATAGAGGAGGGCCTGTTGGAGCGAAGAGGGAAATGATCTGCTAATGGTACACTCTCTCCCGTAGGACACCTGCTTACACTGCACAGTCCTGCTGCTCCTGCTGTTTCTGTCTATGTGTGAGCGTGTGTGTGTGTGTGTGTGTGTGCGAGAGAGAGAGAGAGTGAGTGAAAGTGAGAGTATTTACCAGATCCTCATCCACGTGTGCTTTTCTCAATCAGTGTACCCCTCTTTGATTTTGCTTTCCCCACAACTTTCTGTTTCTTCCTGCAACTTTCTATCTTCAGTTTGAACTTTTTCCAGCATTCGCATTTTGATTCATTATGATTCTTGGAAAATTCTCATTTTAATTGTTCTATCTCTCTCTCGCTCTCTCAAAGGGCTAATTCTTACAGAAATCTATCAGTGTGTAACACCAACTTTTCAGAGCTCATCAGATCATGCCAAGCCTGATTAAAACAGTCCACACTTGATCATCACACCCGTGGCGGCAACAAAGCTCACTGCAATTAATAACTGCTCTTCACAGTGGCTTTGCTGGGCAATTTCAGCTTCCTCTCACTTGGATAATAAACAATCAGCAAATTTTACATCCCAGTAAAACTTTATGAACATGGCTCTATATGTCTCCCAGGCTTCCTCTCTATCTAATGTCTCAGTTTTGCTCCCTGACTCCCACAGCCATTGCTTGCTATCCCTCCTGTCCCAGTACACCAAGCGTGTTAGTTATCCATTCAAGCCAGCTCGATGCACGCCTGCATTCAAATCGGCTGAAATAAAGTGATCGCAAGCACATTCCAGTTAACTCCCATAGCAACAGCCCATGCATTCATTTTCGTACATATATGAAGTCATCTACATACATATGGAAAAAGTATCTGAGAACTAGACCATGCACACTCAAGGGATTATCTAATATTGGTTGTTGTAATCTTGGAAATGAAACTAATATATATTGTAATAAAATGATATAACCATATTACATATGGCTTGGGGGAAAATTTGCATATTTCACATAGTGGCAAAATGTAACATGACAGATTCAATGCCACAAACAGCCCCTTAAGAGCCATCTAAAAGATGGGAGCTTGTATTTGTGAGTCTGTTTGTTTGTGTGCAGTTCCAGTCCAGCCTGACAGTCGTGGGTGTACCTGGACACCCAGTGAGAGGGACGTGTCCTCCACAGGGATCTGATCTGGGATTTGGCTTAGCCCTAGACAGCCAAGAAGGGGGTATCACAAGTCTCTCTCCCTGGTGAAGGGGTTCCATATGTGGAGAGCAGAGTGAGATGTCTCCCAAATCAACCACCATCTGGGAAAGAGGACAATATGCCAGGAATAGCATGCAGAGAGAGAAAGAGAACCAAAAAAATAGATGGCTTGCGAGACTGACAGAGTGACGGATTGAGAACAGGACAGGAGTAAGAATTCATGTGGGGAAAAAAGGAAGGCTGACAGAAAGAAACACAACTGATTTAGAGAGATGTTGTTTTCATCAGGTCTCTTGGGCCAGTAACGAGCATTTAAGCTTTTCCTCTGAAGGCCGAGTCTCAGTCCCTCGTGTTTTACCAGTGACACATCAGTGAAGGGTGTGTGTGTGTGTGTGTGTGTGTGTGTGTGTGTGTGTGTGTGTGTGTGTGTGTGTTTGTTTTTCGTTTTAGGAGGACAATTTTCAAGACAAATCAAAGAGCTACGAGGACCCTCTGTTACAGGAGGACATTTTGCTGTCCTCATAAAATTGACCTTTTAAAATAGTTTCTGGGCAGGTTTTAATACCCAAAAAGTGTTTTTCTCAAAAGTCTTTGTAAACCAAAAACTTGACATATGTTGTATATTTGTGTGTCCGCCACTGCCCCCTGTCGGTTGGAGTTGTCCCCGCATGCCGCACACACAAGCGCGGGAAATTATACACGAGCGCGGGACATTATACACATCGCGCGAAATTGGAAGCTGCGCATGCGCATTTTAACATTACCCATTTAGACAGTTGATATGATTTAGACTGACTGATTGGGCGCTTCTTATTCATCCATCAATTTTGGCAGAGTTTTGACACGCTTTGGAGAAAAGGTAAGAAGGTAATTATAAAACTTTTAAAAGACGGACGTTCTGACAGACAGTGCTTCAGAGTAGGCACAGCCGTGGTGAGGCGGCAGGTGAGGGAACGACGACGAGGTACGGTGGAAAGCGCACCGCGGGGACCGGACCACGACGAGCGGACGGCGGAGAGCGCACCGCGGGGACCGGACCACGACGAGCGGACGGCGGAGAGCGCACCGCGGGGACCGGACCACGACGAGGTGAGGACGGCGGAGCGGGCCGGAGCACGCGGAACGGTTCACGGAGGTCACAGCAACACGCGGGGCGGGGATTCCCGGACTGTCCCAAGCACCGGGATCGTTTTTTTTTTTACCCTGGCCTAATCTCATCACTTGTTTCAAGGTAAGAAATTACACAAGTGTGTGATGTTTCACTGAGTTTGAAAGAAGGCCTTTTTCACTACAAGATCACTTGTTTAATGTAAAATGGCTGCTACTACTACAACTACTATAAGTACTACTTCTGTAACTAGCAACTACTACTAGTACTACTACCTATTGTACTAATGGTAGGAGTTGTAGTAGTTGTAGTAGATGCAGTTGTAGTAGCAGTAGTACTCACACCTGTCTTTTTTGTGGTAGTTGGAGCTGTTTTCCTTCTGTTCTGTTTTGAGATGATTATTTAAGATATTAAAAGATGATCTTTGCCCAAATACCAAGGAAACACTGGAAGGCAAATACAAATAAACTTTTTTAGATTTATGAAATTAAATTGAGACAGTATTGATGTCACTCTGCACACATTTGTTTATAAAATATTGTAAAAAAACAAACAAAAAACATTTGTTTTGCTCTCTTATAGTTGTGTTGATGAAGCACATTATTCCTGAGAGATCTAAAGCTTAGTTTGACAGACAGGTTTAGGCTAAGTCAGAGTTAGGCTTTAGTTAAATTAGGACATTTAAGTATCTTTAATATCTGCAAGTGCATGCTTTCTGTTAAAACAACTCAGACATCAGCCTTGTCTGTGTCTGTTATGTGAATGTAATGAAAGCATAGAACTCAATTGAAACAGTTTCAGTATCCATGCTATTAGTGAAATAAGAAAAATTGGGTGGAGCATGTCAGATACTTGACTTAATCAACACAGGTGGAACACAGTCAAGTTAATCTGCACAAATACAGCCTCGCCCCCATCCATTTATCTGTTAACCAGAATCCCTCCAGCACTCATCACCAAACTAAAATAACCTTAAACTAATAATACGCTAACATGGGGGGTGCTTCTCATTCAGGCTTTACTAATGCCATTGTAAGCATAAAGGCTTGAAGTTTTGATGTTTACATTTATATCTTAATTTCCTTAGCAAATCATGTCACGGAGAACCACTCCCCTTCAGGATGCCATTAATCACATCCTTGCAAGAAGAGACAAGAATTCAATGTTAGAAATCAAATTTATTAATTCAGTTAAAGGTGAGTGACTTTGACACACTGCGGGCTAGACTGAGGGGTTACACATCACCAGTGGTGACCTGTACAAACATCAATATAAATTAAAGGTATTTTAATAATAATTTAGTTATTAGCGAGCCTGGCTATTTATGTTTTCTGCACTTGGACATGTTTTCTTTATTATATATGTAGAATTGAAAAAAGCACAACATTGCATACTTGCAATTTACAGATATACATATTTAATGAATTGATTATTTGCAGTGCTGCCACGCCTGTGTCTCTAATATGGTTGTCTCTTCAGGTCGTGGCATCTTCACTTTAGCCAATTTCAAACAAGGAGACTTTGTGGTCGAGTATAGAGGGGAGCTTATTGATGCAACTGAAGCTGAACACAGACGTAACCTGTACCCCAGCGCATGTTCAGTCTTCATGTTTGAATTCATATGGAAGCAGAAGACATTGTGGTAAATTCAAAATGACTGAATGTTTACATTTCTATTGCAAGGTCAGGATTTCTGAAGCAAACAACTCATATTGCTCTTTAACGAGTCCTTACCTCTAGTACCCGGCCCCGTCAGTCCCCAGAATCTATAGAAGGGGGAGTGACGGACCCGTGGAATAGCGGGATCTCATTCTTACTAAGGCTCCGTCATTTCCCGGTGACCCTGTGGTCCCCGGGAACTCGCGGTACTGGGGACTGACGGGACTCCCACATATGCTGAGGGCCCGTTAGTCCCCGTATTCAGCCTGTGTGTGCCTTCTCTAATACACACTCACGGGCGTAATGTACGGGGTTAGAGGGGTAATAATATAAGCCTACATTTTACAGCTAAGACAGTGTGCTCACGCTGCTGTGAAGATTTAAAATATAATATAGAGAGAGAAAATAAGAGAAAATTCAAATGGCCAGGGCTGAATGAGCGGCCCTGTGTCTGTGCGCATTTGACACATGTGGACACGGAGACTCGTGCACTGTTATACTGTGTCCAAAACTACTGTATAATATGTACAATGCCAAAATAGTACATGTCAAGTGTTCTCTGTCTGTGAGGTAGGTAGATGGATAGGTAGGTAGGTAGATGGATGGCTTGATGGATAGGTGAAAAACCTTTCAACACAAAAAATAAAGAACATTTCATTAATCATTCAGATAAATTAAATGCATTATACAGAAGACAAATGAAATAACAAAAATATACACTTCAGTAAAGCCACTTTTGTCTAACCTATCATTTATCCTAGTTTTAGTTTTACATTCATTAGTTTTTAAATCAGAGGTGAGTAATTTCAAACAACGAAGATGAAATAAACTGGTCTACCTTGCATTTTTTACACTTTCTGTAACAATTACATTTTTAAAGTATACATTTTAGAGTTTACAAATATTTTAATAAAGACTTTAACCAAGGATTTTCTTTTACAAAGAATTATTTTCCTTAAATTAAACCAAACATATTTACACTAGTTTTAAGATTTAACCAAGGATTTGGGGTAATTACTTTTAGTATTAATTAACATAAATGTGTGAGAAACACTATCTACATAAACAATTTATTCAAACTTAAACATTTATTTTAATATCAATATAATTTTTTAAACTTAAATGCAGTAACTATTTCCCAAAGCATAAATACATTTCCACAATTGAGCTTCCATAGTTCCCAAACATATAAGCAGCAAATATGAGTCCGAGCTTACCGATAGCCCGTCTAACTCAAAGTCTTCCTCACAGTGGACCGTGGATTGTGCTTGGTTTGCTGTCCTCTCAGTATGTCACACTTGGGTCAAATGGCTGCTGCATGCATTTTAAGGTCTACTAGGCACGCCCGCCCTTGATTGCTCTAATTCAACTCACCTGGCGGAGCAGTGCGCACCAGGCTGCGCTTAGCTGTAGATTGCACAAGGTCTAATCAGCGGCCACGCGCAAGCAGCAGCACAGAGCAGGTAGTGGGCAAGAGAAGAGAAGAGAAGAGAAGAGAAGCGAAGCGAAGCACTAGGTCAGCGCGACAGTACAACAAAACCACGTTTAAGCTCTAAGCACAAGTAGAAGCGCAAACACTTATCTCAGTCAGAAAGCAACGCGTCCTTGACTGATGGACCCTCTTTAACTTATCAACTATGCATTTAACAACTAAACTTGTATTGGATGTTGTGTTTGTGTTGGTGCTTAAAAATTATAGTATAGTTCATAGGCGTGTCACTATAAATGTTTGTTTAATGTATGTTTCCAAATTTGCAGTATTGATGGAGCACTTGAAGATGGGTCATTTGGGCGACTAGTAAACGATGAACACAGGACACCAAATTGCAGAATGAAGTTGATTGAAGCAGAAGGGAAGCCACATCTCTGCCTTTTTGCACTGAAGGAAATTGCGGCAGGAAGTGAAATTACTTATGACTATGGTGGGAAAGAATGGCCCTGGCGGAAAAAGGTGGGTCATTTAAAAAAATTTTTCCCCCTATGAATTGTTGTTTAAAACCTACATATCTAGATGTCACAATTAGGGCTGCAACTAACGATTATTTCAATAATCGATTAGTTGTCGATTAATCGATTAGTTGTTTCAGCCCTAGTCACAATATTTAAATGTCCTCTTGGTGGTATTCAATCTGGTTTAACTAAATCTTGAATTTGTATGACTTTCCCAAGTGATGATTGCAAGCTTATCTGTTTAGTGTCCCCTTAGCAAGTGTGTTTTACTGAGTGGCCACACACTGGAGGTGGAACAGTGAAAGCATCAGTTTGAGCTCAGATGTCATTATGAGGCTGATGGACAGTGTCCTTGAAAACCTTGGGTTTTTCTGTGTCAGACATATACATGCACCTTTTACTCACAGTCACTTTAGCTTCTTAGTATTGTCTTA
Source organism: Perissodus microlepis (assembly GCF_051167445.1). Lineage (NCBI taxonomy): Eukaryota > Metazoa > Chordata > Actinopteri > Cichliformes > Cichlidae > Perissodus > Perissodus microlepis. Next base: position 12,526,771 of record NC_140481.1, on the reverse strand, counting down.
CTTTGGCTTCACTTAACTAGGTAAGGGTTAATCACTCTGTTTCCTTGCAGTTAGGGTGAGAGTTAGAACTGTATTTAACTGAAGGTGAAACAGAAAATGCTTAACTATGTGTGTGTGTCTGACACAGACAAACTCAAGGTATGTGAGAACACTGTCCTGACATCTGAGCTCAAACTGAGTCTTTCACTGTTTCATCTCCAGTGTTTGGCATACTCAGAAAAACACACGGGTTGAGGGGACACTGGTTAGAAAAGACCACTCGTAGTGGATTAAATACATTTCCACTGTAGCTGCCGGATGTTTACAATATTTGTTCTACTTTTCATACCCAGCTAAAGATCGCAAGCATCCCTTCTGGTCAACAGTGTGTTGCAGAGCCTATTGCCCATGACGTGGAGCACCATGTGATCTCTACAGACTCATTCACAGGTGAGTCCCTGCTTGAGTAAGCACTACCTGTTAAACCCTGGGGTCTTGCAAAGCACTATGCCTCCATGTCTTGTGTTCTCTTCTACAGACAGAGAATTAAGAGCAGAGTGTCAGTCATCTAGACCTACAGCAGACAACTCTGAGCATGAGGTTAGCATGGATTCATCTGTTTACTAAAGATTGTATCAATGTGTAGTTTGGTAAATGGTGTGGTTTGTAAAGATCATGTTTATCAATTGATTACAATTATACTGCATGTACAGTCTTTAAATCATTGTAAGTGCAGGTAGTCATCATTTAACATTGCATTTCCCTCTCAACATCATTTGGGTGTTTTAAGGTTTGACTGAGAGTGTCCCTCTTGATCAGATGGACACTGTACCATTGATGCTTGTTCATCTTTGCATCTTTTTAGGTGCATTCTGTTGGAGGTCAGCGTGGCACTTCTTCTCTGAAAGAGTTAATTGGTGAAGTTGGTGTCCAGTATCAGGAGTTGTCACCCCAAGCGTTCTCAGAAGAACTTACCAGTGGTCAGTTTTGAGTAAATGTTGTTAACTTCTGGCAATGCATGACATGCCTGAAGGTTTGCTGCATGAAAAATGTGCCAGTATTAGGACATTTCTGATGATTCTATAGTGTCTTGATGGATGTTTTGAGTAGAATTGTAACAGTCAGGGATGTGAATTGATTGCGTTATGCGTAGATGTGTTTTTTTGACTTAACGAAAGTCAAGCACTGAATCTCCTTGTGTTCCCTTGTACAGAGAGCAAATTAAAAGAGGTGCCACAATCATCCAGAGCTGTGCCTAATGACTCTGCTTGTGAGGTGAGTTGAAATTGACCTTTGTTTTAAAATTGACCAATGGTTAGAAGTGTTATGGTGTTTACATGAAACTCCATTTTGAGTATTTTAGCAAACATCTGGCAGCGGTGGTGGAAATGTCCTCTATTTAGAACAGGAGGTCTTTTCTAACCACAGTGTCCCCTTAGCAAGTGTGTTTTACTGAGTGGCCACACACTGGAGGTGGAACAGTGAAAGCATCAGTTTGAGCTCAGATGTCATTATGAGGCTGATGGACAGTGTCCTTGAAAACCTTGGGTTTTTCTGTGTCAGACATATACATGCACCTTTTACTCACAGTCACTTTAGCTTCTTAGTATTGTCTTACTTTGGCTTCACTTAACTAGGTAAGGGTTAATCACTCTGTTTCCTTGCAGTTAGGGTGAGAGTTAGAACTGTATTTAACTGAAGGTGAAACAGAAAATGCTTAACTATGTGTGTGTGTCTGACACAGACAAACTCAAGGTATGTGAGAACACTGTCCTGACATCTGAGCTCAAACTGAGTCTTTCACTGTTTCATCTCCAGTGTTTGGCATACTCAGAAAAACACACGGGTTGAGGGGACACTGGTTAGAAAAGACCACTCGTAGTGGATTAAATACATTTCCACTGTAGCTGCCGGATGTTTACAATATTTGTTCTACTTTTCATACCCAGCTAAAGATCACAAGCATCCCTTCTGGTCAACAGTGTGTTGCAGAGCCTATTGCCCATGACGTGGAGCACCATGTGATCTCTACAGACTCATTCACAGGTGAGTCCCTGCTTGAGTAAGCACTACCTGTTAAACCCTGGGGTCTTGCAAAGCACTATGCCTCCATGTCTTGTGTTCTCTTCTACAGACAGAGAATTAAGAGCAGAGTGTCAGTCATCTAGACCTACAGCAGACAACTCTGAGCATGAGGTTAGCATGGATTCATCTGTTTACTAAAGATTGTATCAATGTGTAGTTTGGTAAATGGTGTGGTTTGTAAAGATCATGTTTATCAATTGATTACAATTATACTGCATGTACAGTCTTTAAATCATTGTAAGTGCAGGTAGTCATCATTTAACATTGCATTTCCCTCTCAACATCATTTGGGTGTTTTAAGGTTTGACTGAGAGTGTCCCTCTTGATCAGATGGACACTGTACCATTGATGCTTGTTCATCTTTGCATCTTTTTAGGTGCATTCTGTTGGAGGTCAGCGTGGCACTTCTTCTCTGAAAGAGTTAATTGGTGAAGTTGGTGTCCAGTATCAGGAGTTGTCACCCCAAGCGTTCTCAGAAGAACTTACCAGTGGTCAGTTTTGAGTAAATGTTGTTAACTTCTGGCAATGCATGACATGCCTGAAGGTTTGCTGCATGAAAAATGTGCCAGTATTAGGACATTTCTGATGATTCTATAGTGTCTTGATGGATGTTTTGAGTAGAATTGTAACAGTCAGGGATGTGAATTGATTGCGTTATGCGTAGATGTGTTTTTTTGACTTAACGAAAGTCAAGCACTGAATCTCCTTGTGTTCCCTTGTACAGAGAGCAAATTAAAAGAGGTGCCACAATCATCCAGAGCTGTGCCTAATGACTCTGCTTGTGAGGTGAGTTGAAATTGACCTTTGTTTTAAAATTGACCAATGGTTAGAAGTGTTATGGTGTTTACATGAAACTCCATTTTGAGTATTTTAGCAAACATCTGGCAGCGGTGGTGGAAATGTCCTCTATTTAGAACAGGAGGTCTTTTCTAACCACAGTGTCCCCTTAACAAGTGTGTTTTACTGAGTGGCCACACACTGGAGGTGGAACAGTGAAAGCATCAGTTTGAGCTCAGATGTCATTATGAGGCTGATGGACAGTGTCCTTGAAAACCTTGGGTTTTTCTGTGTCAGACATATACATGCACCTTTTACTCACAGTCACTTTAGCTTCTTAGTATTGTCTTACTTTGGCTTCACTTAACTAGGTAAGGGTTAATCACTCTGTTTCCTTGCAGTTAGGGTGAGAGTTAGAACTGTATTTAACTGAAGGTGAAACAGAAAATGCTTAACTATGTGTGTGTGTCTGACACAGACAAACTCAAGGTATGTGAGAACACTGTCCTGACATCTGAGCTCAAACTGAGTCTTTCACTGTTTCATCTCCAGTGTTTGGCATACTCAGAAAAACACACGGGTTGAGGGGACACTGGTTAGAAAAGACCACTCGTAGTGGATTAAATACATTTCCACTGTAGCTGCCGGATGTTTACAATATTTGTTCTACTTTTCATACCCAGCTAAAGATCGCAAGCATCCCTTCTGGTCAACAGTGTGTTGCAGAGCCTATTGCCCATGACGTGGAGCACCATGTGATCTCTACAGACTCATTCACAGGTGAGTCCCTGCTTGAGTAAGCACTACCTGTTAAACCCTGGGGTCTTGCAAAGCACTATGCCTCCATGTCTTGTGTTCTCTTCTACAGACAGAGAATTAAGAGCAGAGTGTCAGTCATCTAGACCTACAGCAGACAACTCTGAGCATGAGGTTAGCATGGATTCATCTGTTTACTAAAGATTGTATCAATGTGTAGTTTGGTAAATGGTGTGGTTTGTAAAGATCATGTTTATCAATTGATTACAATTATACTGCATGTACAGTCTTTAAATCATTGTAAGTACAGGTAGTCATCATTTAACATTGCATTTCCCTCTCAACATCATTTGGGTGTTTTAAGGTTTGACTGAGAGTGTCCCTCTTGATCAGATGGACACTGTACCATTGATGCTTGTTCATCTTTGCATCTTTTTAGGTGCATTCTGTTGGAGGTCAGCGTGGCACTTCTTCTCTGAAAGAGTTAATTGGTGAAGTTGGTGTCCAGTATCAGGAGTTGTCACCCCAAGCGTTCTCAGAAGAACTTACCAGTGGTCAGTTTTGAGTAAATGTTGTTAACTTCTGGCAATGCATGACATGCCTGAAGGTTTGCTGCATGAAAAATGTGCCAGTATTGGGACATTTCTGATGATTCTATAGTGTCTTGATGGATATTTTGAGTAGAATTGTAACAGTCAGGGATGTGAATTGATTGCGTTATGCGTAGATGTGTTTTTTTGACTTAACGAAAGTCAAGCACTGAATCTCCTTGTGTTCCCTTGTACAGAGAGCAAATTAAAAGAGGTGCCACAATCATCCAGAGCTGTGCCTAATGACTCTGCTTGTGAGGTGAGTTGAAATTGACCTTTGTTTTAAAATTGACCAATGGTTAGAAGTGTTATGGTGTTTACATGAAACTCCATTTTGAGTATTTTAGCAAACATCTGGCAGCGGTGGTGGAAATGTCCTCTATTTAGAACAGGAGGTCTTTTCTAACCACAGTGTCCCCTTAACAAGTGTGTTTTACTGAGTGGCCACACACTGGAGGTGGAACAGTGAAAGCATCAGTTTGAGCTCAGATGTCATTATGAGGCTGATGGACAGTGTCCTTGAAAACCTTGGGTTTTTCTGTGTCAGACATATACATGCACCTTTTACTCACAGTCACTTTAGCTTCTTAGTATTTTACTTTTGCTTCATCTAAATAGATTCCCCTCTCTCTAACTCACAAATCTCAGGAATTGAATAGATATGCTTCACTATTTTATCTAAAAAGTAACTCCTATCTCCCTTTCCATCTCTCCTGAAGGATTGGTAGAAAATATGTAAAACAGTCAAACATTATTTTTAATTCGTCATAAAATATTTGGGTAACAATGTTTTATGTTTCATTTCATGTTTTTAATTTTTTCCAGTGTACAATTCATAGGCTGGTATTTGAATCGGTGAAACTTGACAAATGCGGGATATGCCATTCACCTTTGACAGCTATCAGATGGCACGGTCTAAGATGCAAGCGTAAGTGTATTATTTATCTTGTGTTAATTAATGCATTTTTTCACTATACCATAAGTTACCATGAGTCAGGTCTACATTTTCATATGTAAAGAATAAAAAAAAATCACTTCAAAGTTTTATCAATTCAAACCATTGCAATGATACACAGTGTAATGGCAGATACTATCACATATCATGCATTTGAGTTTGTCTGCTTAGTGTGGCAGAGAACAGAGAGCATACTGTAATAATGTATATTGCCCTCTTACTCTTTGTTGATTAGACTGTTGAACTTTACAACTTTAAATCTTTGTTTCACTCTTTCAACATCAAGCTCATATAAGCTAAATAAGCATCTCACCGCGCGCAAGGCATGCCGGTCCGGGTCAAGGGTCACGACTACCCAGCGTGCATCGTAAACAGTAAACACGGCCGCGTGTGATAGCGATATTGAATATTTTGAGCGTCCTAAAGTCAATGTTTTAAAAGAATTTGGTACGAAACGGGGATACAGTGCTGCTGGGAAGAGAAAGAAAGAACTCGTGGCCCTCGCTTGGGCGTTTTCACTACAAAAAGCCCCTATAGTTTTAACAAAACAGCAGGAGCGGGAGGCTATGCTACCTTGGATATAAGTCTCTGCTCGAGATCGAGACTGACAGTTGTCAGATGACAATTCCAGATCCCTTAGAGCTGAGAGAAGGTTGGTACAATGAATCGACAGCTGCAAATAAACTTTCACTTTCAAAGCCTCATATCCGGAGCCATCAGCCTCTGTGGTGCCCGGAGACGCTCGTGCGGGGTTTGGCCACTGACGTCTGGCAACCCTGGCACAGCACTTCCCTGTAGGCCTATATCCATGGATGTATTAAAAGAACCAAGCCTATATCTGACGGAGAAGTATAATTCAGCCTTTACATCGTGGGTAGTGGTGTACTCTGACCCGGCCACGCCGTGCATGCGTACTGACAATGCTGATTTAGCTTATTTGTGATGTTACAATGCAAAAACCACAGTTCCTGATTTGATCTGTTATATAAAGATAAAGCAAAATGCACAAATGTTTAATTATATTTAAGAGAGTATCAACATGTATGAAGTAAACTGCCCTCAAGTCTGTTTGTCATTCTGTAATTACACATATACACACAAACTTGGAAGATGATGTTTGATGATAATAAACCCTTTGAGTAAACATTGCATCAAACTTGCAAACTTCTTACAATGTCAATATAGGAAGCCCAATAAGGTACTGGGTCTGATTAATCCAGACCTATTCCAATAGATCAATCAGGCAATTTGCAATACAAATGCTTGATGGTGTCTCTACACATTTTCAATGACTTTTTAGTAGAAGTCCTTTTCATCTCAATCCTTATTAATTAATGTAGGATAAACATTTTAGCTTTTCTGTTTCTCATTAGATCATTCTGCCAGAAGTCTTTGAGCCAAGAATGCATTCTGAAACGTGGCCCATAATGAGTAGCTTGGTCAGGTCAATTTAATATATATATATATATATATATATATATATATATTAGTTATAGTTTACTAATTAGTCTGTTTTTAAAATAACAATGTTTTATATCTCAAATCTGATGAAAAAAATTGATTATTAGGATGATGCAGTATATCATATTCATAAGTTTAAAATGTGTCTTAAACTTAAAAAAAAAAATCTGCTTTTTATTCTGAATTATGCGTTGGTTTTAAATTCACTTTTTGCTTGTTTATATTTAGTGGTCTTAGTGAATATAATTTGTGATGTGTGGGATCGCTACTTTTTAAATTATAACTTAATGAATCATCGGTTGTTGTCTAATGCTGTGGTTTCTTTGTATTTGTAGAATGCCGTTGTGTGTGGCATAAGATCTGCCTCCAGACATCTTCAGAAGACTGGGATATGTCCGACGTAAGTGTACAGTGAAATTCAACCTGGAAAGACTCAGATACGGAGAAAGAATTAGACATGCTTTATTGAACATTAAATATTTGGCGGTCAGACCCCGGCGGGAAAACTGTTGATAAAAGCATTGCTGATTGAAGTAGGAGGTCTTCCCCCGGGGTCTGGACACTGGTGGTGGTATGGAGGCAGGGGGCAAGCATGGGGGTGCAGGGGTGGTGGAGGGATGCGAAAACGCTGAGAGGCCGAGCTATGGGTGAAAGAGCTTAAATGCCCGGATGCTGAATGGAGGCGTAGGTGCGAGGGAGCTCCGGATTGGCTGCGCCGGAGTGAGCAGCTGAAGGGAGTTGAGATGATGATGATGATGATGGAGACGATGTGCAGGTGTGTCTCCCAGGTTGAATTTACGCAGGCTTCATTATAATATAGTTAATATTGACGTAGATGCAGTTCGTGAAGATTGCCACATGTTGCTTGCTCTTCCTTTTTCTTTCATCACAAAATTATAAGGATAATCAGTTTTGTAAGTGTTGTCTCAGATAGAGAATTGAAAGCAGAGAGATTTTGGACTGGATAGAGTGTAGAAGTTATGTGAGAGAGGCCAGAAATAAATAAACACATTGTAAAAATATTACTTAAATTTTATTATAATCCTTTGTAAAAAAAAAAAAAAAAAAGTTTCATACAATCTAGTCTCAAAGGTTTTACAAATTTTGATCTGTGGGGGTCATTGTGGGAGGGGCTCTGGGACCAGGTTAGGGCTGGTGTCTTAGTTTTTTTTGTTTTGTGTTTGTTTTTTTTGTTAATGTCATTGTTCAAAAAATATAAATTGGATATTAGAAATGGGACAAATATCAAAAAAGTACTGAATCGATCACAGATTGCAAATTGATCAAGCAGAATCAAAATACTTGCACAAAATACATATCTGCTGCACATTTTCTTCTTTAAATCAGGAGGTATTTCTTAGTACTTTTAAGACATCTAGAGACTTTGGTTTACGTCCCGAGCTCTGTGACGTGAACAATTTAGCATTTATCCTTCCCATGTTTATTTCTGTTATTTAATCTATGCTGTATTTACGAACAGGGTGATGTCTCATCTGATGAAGAATACATCCCAAATTCTGCATCAGATTCAGAAAGCTCAGGAACAGAGTTGTCTATTGAGTTACCTGGACCATCAAAAAACTCCCATACTGCTAGCATGCCTGATTTATGCGTTACTTTTGCTGAAAAAGAACAGACCATGGATGTTAAGAACAACTTTGAGCACATTTTGGATGATCTTGAAACTACTGATGATCTTCATCCCGACCAAGAACCAGACAGCTCAGAGTCATGCCAGCAGAAAACAAAAGATGCATGTAGCGAAAAGAGTACTGTGGATATTAGCCAAAATGAATCCCCAACCAAGTCAACAAAATTAATCAAAAGCACAGTCAATTTTTGTTTTGTGTGTGGAAAACCTCAAACAAAATTTGCACGTCATCTGGAGACGCATGTAAATGAAAATGCTGAAGTCGCCCAGGTGCTTCAGTTACCCAAATCATCAAAGGACAGAAAAGTTCATCTTGAAAGGTTACGAAACCTTGGTAACTTCAAGCACAACTCTGCTGTTAAAACCACAGGATCAGGTTGTCTTAAAGTGAAAAGGATCTCAAAAAAGAGCAGCAGCAGCGCTGAGACATACGAGTACTGCTTATACTGTAAGGGTATGATATCCAGAAAAGAAGTTTCTCGGCATATGAAAAGATGTGCTTTAAGACCAGAGAATAATGCTGAAGAGAAGCTGAAAGATAGAGTCTTTGGTATAGCATCTACTCAATCCACAATGTCTCAGCCAATTTCAAGTGAACTCTACTCAGTACTGGGCAAGATGCACAAGGATGATGTGTCTAGTGCAATAAGGAATGATCATTATATTATGCAGTTGGCTCAGTCTCTTTTTAATAAGCATGGAAGTGACAGATCAAAGCATGAGTATATAAGACAGAAAGTAAGGGAACTTGGGAGATTACTTGTGACTTTGCGTCACACAACAAGAATCCATAATATGGAAGAGGCAATAAAACCAGCCAACTTCTTTATTCTTACTAATGCTGTCAAGAGAGTTTCAGGTTTTGATACTGAAACCAGCACATTCAAAGCCCCAAGTTTGGCCCTGAAGCTTGGACATTCTCTCAGAAAAATAAGTGATATTATCATGTGTCGTGCTCTCATGGAAGAGGATCAAGAGGCGATCGATTCAATCAGGAGGTTTCACACACTTCATGAAACAAAGTGGTCTGAATTAGTTTCCCATTCAGCCTTATCAAACCTGAGTGAGGCAAAATACAACAAGGTCGACAGCCTTCCACTGACCAGAGATGTTCAGAAGCTGCAGTTATATCTTGGTCAGCAAGTGGAATCGGCTAGGGAGAAACTAGGTGATAACCCAACAGCAGGAACTTATGCAGCACTAGCAAAGGTGATCCTTTGTCAAGTGATTTTGTTCAATAGGAGGAGGGAAGGTGAAGTAGCACGTATGACTGTCAAAAATTTTGAAGATCGTGACATGTCCAAACTAAACGATGACATCAGCTCTGGGCTTACAGAAGTTGAGAAAAGGCTTTGCCAACAGTTTGCCAGAGTGGAACTGAAGGGGAAAAAAGGACGAAAGGTGGCTGTGATCCTGACTTCTGATATGACCGATAACCTGTCACTCCTCGTTAGTAAGAGGAAAGAGTGCGGGGTATCTGAAAACAATATGTACCTTTTCGCCATTCCTTGTAGTGATGGTCACTACAGAGGGCAGTTTGGTCAGTTTGCAGATGCTTGCGGAGCTGAACATCCTCAGAACCTCAGATCAACTAACCTTCGCAAACAGATTGCCACGATAAGCCAAGTCATGAACTTGAAAGATAATGAACTAGACCAGCTGGCCGATTTCCTCGGCCATGACATTAGGGTCCATAGAGAATACTATCGACTGCCCCAATCAACAATTCAGCTGGCTAAGATCTCCAAGTTGCTCATGGCCATGGAGAAGGGAAGTGTGAAGGATATTCAAGGAAAAACTCTGGATGAAATTGGTGGTATGCATGGTTTATATGTTGTTAAATCGGCTTGGTGTTTGTGAATATGGTTGGTCTAATAACATTTTTTCAATTTTATAGATGACATAGATGGGATGGCTACTGGATCACAGCAACTCCCTGATGCTTCCACATTGCGAGGTACTGAAATTATTGTATTCTGTGTTATAGACTTTGCAGTTGTATTGATAAAATATTTAAAATTTACATTTTTATATATTTAGATAATGTTATTGCAGTTCTGTTTGTACTTTGCTGTGTAGTTAATACCATTTACAGTGAGGAAAGTAAGTATTTGCTATTTTGCAAGTTCTCCCACTTAGAAATCATGGAGGGATCTGAAATTTTCAGCGTTGGTACATGTCCACTGTGAGAGACAGAATCGAAAAGAAAATTCCGGAAATCACAATGTATGATTTTATTAAAATATTTTTGTATATTACTGCTTAAAATAAGTATTTGAACACTTGCTTATCATGCAGATTTCTGACCCTCAAAGACCTGTTATTCTGCTTTTAAACAGTCCAACTACACTCTGCTCATGATTCTAATTTAGCAGCACCTGTTTGATGCCGTTAGCTTTCATAAAGACACATGTGCACCCCACAATCTGTCAAAAGTGTTGCAGCAACATGAGTAAAACCAAAGAGCTGTCCAACGACACAAGAGACAAAACTTTAGACCTTCACAAAGCTGGAAAGGGCTCCAGAGCCACTGCCAAGCAGCTCGGTGCGCGACAGTGCGCGTGCACGCATGTGCATGTGCACGATGGAGCGCGTGCAGGTGACTGTGCGTACCCTCTGCAAGACTCCTGCAGGCGCCCCTGAATGGAAGAGGCTAATGTCTTCCTCGGACTGGAGCCCCACGTAAGATCTCAGCTCGTGGGGTGTCAGTGATGCTAAGAAAGGTGAAGAATCAGCCCAGAACTACACGGGACGAGCTGGTCAATGACCTGAAGAGAGCTGGGACCACCGTTGGCAAGGCTACTATCAGTAATACACTGAGACGTCATGGTTTAAAATCATTCATCACACTGAAGGTTCCCCTTCTTAAGCCAACCCATGTCCAGGCCCGTCTGAAGTTTGCCAGGGACCATCTGGATGATCCAGAGTCATGGGAGAAAGTCCTGTGGTCAGATGAGACCAAAATAAAACTTTTTGGTCTAAACTCCATTGTTGGGGTTTGGAGGAAGAAGAAGGATGAGTCTCATCCCAATAATACCATCCTACAGTGAAGCATGAGGGTGGAAACATCATGCTCTGGGCTGTTTTTCTGCACAGGGGACAGGACCACTGCACTGTATTAAGGAGAAGATAAACGGGGACATGGATTGTGAGATTTTGGGCCAAAACGTCCTTCCCTCAGTCAGAGCATTGAAGATGGGTTCTGGCTGGGTCTTTCAACAAGACAAAGACCTGAAGCACTCAGCCAGGAAAACCAAGGAGTGGCTCCGTAAGAGGCATTTCAAGGTTCTGGAGTGGCCTCACTAGTCTCCAGACCTCAGTCCAATAGAAAATCTGTGGATGGAGTTAAAAGTCTGTGTTGGCCCAAAACATGACAGATCTACAGAAGATCTGTGTGGAGGAGTGGGTCAAAAGACCTTCTGCAATGTGTGCAAACCTGGTGAAGAACTACAGGAACTGTTTGGCCGCTGTAATTGTTAACAAAGGCAATATTAATATAGTTTGACTCAAGTGTTCAAATACTTATTTTACAAAGAAATATACAAAAAACTTGTTATAAAATCATACAATGTGATTTCCGGAATTTTCTTTTAGATTATGTCTCTCACAGTGGACATGTACCTATGATGAAAATTTCAGACCCCTCCATGATATATATATTTTTTTTTTTTTGCTAGAAAAATCTATCAATGACAATGAAGAAATATTAACTTCTGTGACTTCTGATTTGCCTCACTTCTCCGAGACTGCAGCTCAAGGTACATTTTCAATGTTGTACTCAAAGTTTGCCCAACATATCTTATGTAATGAGCTGGGATCTGTGAGTTAGTCCTGTTCAGAGACAAATCCAGTGAAATGTGCAGTAACGTATTTTAACAGCGCACATCACGTATGATAACGATACTCTCTTGTTTCATTAATGCCACTTGCATCTCTGTTTTTCATTGCATTAAAAATGAAATCAGACTTTACTATTAACACTACTATGCTGATTACGATAACCTGGGATTGTGTATAGAACAATATTACTAACCATCAGTACATTTTTACATGGTCGATTGTTAGTTGTTCCATTCCTAATTGTGACACTAATGCTTTATGACTAGTATTTTGATGCTTCATCAGTTTTGGCCAAGCAAGATTTGGCCTGTGCAAAATCTACATCATTTCCCAGTAAACTTATTACCCAAGGTATTGTTGACTTCATCCAGTTCAGCAGCATTGCCATGTGTATAGTTAGTATAATAGAACTGGCTGTCACTGTCCCCTCTGTGCCCATGGTGTTTGATTGGTAGGCAGAAAGCCTCTTTAAGCCCATACATTTATACTGTGCAATATTTTTTAGATGACCAGGGGAATGATGCCTGTGTGACTTCTGGTTCACCTCCTGTCCCTGACTCAGTTACTAAAGGTATGATATAAATCAGATGCCATGTCCAGCACTAGGCACTATGTGCAGTCAACACCAACATCATGTGGTTAGACATTATATAACATATAAAGAAGCTGAATGTATTTTGTGTTTACCAAGCAGTGTGATGAACTATCATGTTAATGAAAACAATCAAACTTTAAATTTTATCAGGTCTACAGTCTATTTATTATCACACACAATTTGTTTAGACAAGTACCAGCTTGTTTTCACAGTTTTGAACACCATCTCTACCTACAAGTGCATCTCACATGATCTTTTTAAACTTCAAATTTGTTTTGTTTTATTGAACAGGTTTACGTGTTTCATCAAGGCAGTGTGTGAAGAGACCATGGTCTGAGGAGGAGATAGGAGCGGTGATGAAACATATGAAGCCTTTTATTGAAAACGGTATCACTGTCACCAACCAGCAGTGTCTGAAGTGCAAAGAAAAGGAACAACCTATCTTGGAGACGAGATCTATTCAAAACATTCGAGATTTTGTGCGCAACAGAGGACTGGCCTTTAAAAAAAATAAATAAATGTTAAACACTAAATGCACTTTTTGAGAGTCTGAGCCTTTACCTTTCTGGGCCTGATTTCAAGGTTAGTGTTCTCCATTCAAAAAGTATGTAGTTGACTTCACTGTGCTCACAGGCAGTGTTTTCTTTTGATGTGTGGTTAGCCTGAGTCTTTTAATGCCAGGATTCACTTTTATTTTCCTTCAATAATTGTTACAATGCTGTCCTTTTAAGGAATTGATTATTGAGTTGGTTATATTAAATATAGTTCAGTAATTCAACAAATGTGTTGTGTGTTGATATAAGTCTTATGTATAAGTCATGGTGTCAGCCCGACTCACCCCTGGTGTGCAAAGGTGCTGTTTTATTGGTCAGCCACTCAGTGCCAGTTTCTTCAGGACAATGAAAAACTCTATAATACATAGTTTGTTCTAGTTGATGCAAGCACTGTTGTGTTATGCTTCTAGTTGTTTTAATGACACTTTGACCACCTGTTAGTAGATCACAACAGATATGATCTGTGGTGTTTTGTGTAAGCTTGTATGTCAGATTGTAATGCTCATCAGAGAAAACCAAAATATAGTCTTTTTATTATTTTTTAATTTATTCATCCATCCATCCATCTTCAACCGCTTATCCGAGGCCGGGTCGCGGGGGCAGCAGCCTAAGCAAATTTATTCAATTTTACTATAATGATGTATCAGTCACAGTCTTATAATACACCTTCTTTTCTAAGAAGGTTATACTTAGTGCATGTCTGAGTATATGTACAGTGAACTGGCTTTACACACCATGTGTCCTTTTAAACCAGATTTACTCAGTGTGTGTGTGTACAGTAGACTGGCTTTACACACCATGTGTCCCTTCAGAACAGACTATACTTTGTGTATATGTATGATGACATCACTGACCTTGTACACCAGACTGTCCTTATAGACCGAGCTACAGAAAAGTCTCTACAAACCACCAGAATGTCTGAAAAAATAGCCTTTTTTATATCTCAGTCGAGCAAAGAAAATGTTTAAATTTTAAGTTGTGTATAGGTTTGCTGATTTTTTTCATGATTTTTGATATGCATATTGTAGCTCTAGCACCTCTGGAACCCGGTGTCCCCATAACCCTATGTCCAGTATGATTTGCCAAAAATTTCAGAAATTGTCCCTCTAACCCAAGAAACGGGTATGTGTGTGTGTGTGTGTGTGTGAGTGAGAAGGAGAAAGAGAAAGGGGGCCCATGTGTATAGGGGTTACAATGGTCAAACCAATCTACTGCACTAAAATGAACGTTACCCCCTCCCCCCTTTTCTCAACCCCAATCACAGTACTTTCCCTCAACCCTACATGTACGATCCATGACAAGGATCTGCACATACTAATTTTGTTTAGGCATGTCTGCACCTATTTTTTTGGTTGCTTTTTTTTTTCTTTTTTTTCTCTTTCAAAGGGTTTGTTCAAGGCAAAAATAACATCAAAACCTATTCTGATTTCCCCAATTTTGATACAAACTCACTTTCATTTGACCAGGCTGTGAAATATCTGCAGACCTCAAATCAAAAGGTTTATACTTTATACATGACAATGTGGACCATAGCTTAAATCAGTTTTGGTAGAAGAGGAATTTTGCCATAATTTGGCATCATCCTAAATGTTAATCTTGCACTAGGAGTTTATTCTGGTTCTGTTAGTTAACACTGTTTTAAAGAACCTAATGCCAGAGCCAAAAACAAAACAACAACAAAACAAAAAATGGTACAATGCGCCATCTTTTGAAGATTTTTACCCCTTTTTTTTTTACCCATTGAATTTTACCATTTAACAAAAACCTGTACTGACTCAAAATTTCCAAGATATTTTCTGTTTTTTTTTATCCCACACAGATAAGGAGGACAAGAAGCCAGAGACAGAATAAGCACAGAGGAGTAAAGAGTAAAAGACGCTGTTTTTATAATAATAATAATAATAATAATAATAATAATAATAATAATAATAATACATTTTATTTATAGGCGCCTTTCAGACCCTCAAGGTCACCTTACAGTAATGCGTTTTTAAAAGTTCTAGTTGTGTCTTGAAGCCTTTTGAACGACAGACCACATCTGAATCTGAGACACAGCGTCACAGACCCACGTGTATTTCTTCCAGCAGAATGTAAATACAACAGTGGTACTATTTAAACAAAAGTTGCACGGTTGTTAGAATTCACACTTTATTTCACACTCGAAGAAGCACTGATTCTCCTTTGATTGCTAGGCCAGGCAATGTAATCAAGCTTACACGAGCTTTGGACAAATGAACACGAAGGCCTGAGACCTGTTGAATTACAGCAGGCCTTACATCAACCAGATCAGCCTGAGCATAATTTGGATGTAGATAATTTTTACCAGGAAGTAAGTTTTGGTATTGATCAAGTAAATACGGGGCCAGTATTTCAAATACCTGATCATTTCAACCTATAAAGGCAGATTATATTTGGGGGAGCAGTCTGTCATGGCCTGGACCTGAAATGTAAAAGTGCCTGTACCTAAAGCACTTTGGCTCAGCTTTTGTTATTTAAATGTGCTATAGACAAGAAATAATATAGACATGAAAGTCAGCACAAGAAGGCTCTGACAGTTTCTATTGTGCATGTTTGAAGTATTTTTTTCATTGCCAAAAGAAAAATAATTATATTTACCACAATTCAGTGGGCTACATACTGAACTTAGAGGATAAAAAAAAAAGTATTGAGCCCATCTCACAATATCGATCTGAAACCAATAACAGTGATGGCATTCATACTATCGATATTTGGACACCCCCTGCATCTCTACTACATTATTATTATTATTATTATCAATAATATGATACTACTCCTTAGTAGTAAATTAGCCATAGTAATACTGCTGATGCCACTGTTTTGCTTGCTCCTCATGGGAGAAGGGGGCGATGGTAATTTTATGGGTTAGTTTTGTTTCTACTCTTACAGTGTCCCTTATTGTGGTTCACCCAGAACCACCTTGGCTCCTGTTTGCAGTGACAAACTAATCAAAATATTGCACTGTAATTGGTGGGTAGTGATGTGTAGCCCATAATTACTGCTGACAAGGTTGCCTTTATTCTCCAGCACAATCCTTGAGGGATGTGGGAGAGGGTCGGCATTCATGTCACGGAAGTTACAATTTGTCAGCTACTAAAAATCTGCAAGGTACAGTAGACTGTCATCTCTTTAGCGTAAGTGTCAAATTCCTCTTCTGTTATCAGAACAGTGGAACCTTGTGTAGGCGCAGAATGTGCAAATATTAACGTTGCGCTTTTCTGTGTAAAGGATTTGGATCAATTTGTGCCGATTTGTCTTTACTTTGAAATTTAAAAGTCTTTCTTTTACCCCACTATTGGTCTGTGTCAAAAAAAAGCCTGATCTACACTAATTTAGTAAATTTTTTTAGGCACAGTGTGATCTTTTACCAAACAACTGTGACAGAGAAAATCAAGAGCGTAAGGATGTTCTCTATTGACTGCACTAATTGCAAGTAAGGATTAGGATGGAAGCAGAGAACAAAGACGTGTGGACTTGAAAGGTATTCACAGAAAAGACTAAAAACAGAGGACAATGAAGAAGAAAATGCACTAAGTGCAGTGAAAAAAAAAACAACGTTGGGTAAAAATAAACTAAGTCAGCTTTTCATCTTTGAAAACTGAAGGTTTGTTGCCTTGTGGAGAAGAGCATGTGTCAGAAAACTGAAAAAAGGATTAGGAACTCTTATATGGTATAAGACGTTCCCCTCAGATAGTGAGTTATTTGATATTGTTAAAGCCAAGATCAGCAATTATGACTTTTGTGTTACTTCAAATGTCTCTCCTCAATGAAACCCTTTAATGCCAAACTCGCTGTGCTCGGAGAGGGATCACAGCTCAGCATAATAACACCAGCGAACGATGAAGCTGCTTTATAAACATGAAAAGCGTAGGGTGGTGAGGGATGTCACGTTTTCCAAGCTCCTGCCTGCGACCAGACATTGTTGCTCTAACCTCTTGAGCAGATCTCAACATATATAAGTCTCTCCTGGAGGCAGCAGACTGATTCCTGAGCGTGGAAGCTGTATCAGTATGTCTATATAAGCCACCTAATTCTTATTTTTCTGCCATACTCATGATTAAATATCATGACTTGGATAACATGCATAACATTTCATCTCGAATAACATAATAAAGTTTGAGTCTCCTGTGAGGCATAGTAGATATGAAGTGCCTTCTCTCCCCCAACCAGTGTGTGGACAATTTCAGATCTCTAAATTTAAAAAAAGATGCTCTTCCATTAGGTACACTATGAGAACTCTCCTGTAGCTCAGATGTCCCCGCTGAATTTAACATTGTGACTATGGACCACTTCTCGCTTTTGTTTGCTCCACCAAGGGTCCCCGCTTGTTATTTTTGGGTAATTAATTTAGAGCCTGTGTGCCTCGTTTGTTGCAACACCAAAGCATCGATTCATGTTTACACCTAAGCGCCACAATTAACGGATCAATACGAAGTGGAGAAACCGGGAGCTCTTCAGTCAGCCTTTCTTGGACGTAAATGAAAGCAGATCCACACACATACAGTGCAAATGCACAGACACAAAACACACACGCGCAGCAAAACCAGCTTGAACTCCTAAAGCAAATCTGCCTGAGCAATGGCTAAAAAAGTGACTCAACGTGTTTATTTACCAAACTATGGAATAAGAAAATGTAATTTGCCTATGGACACTGACTCCTTTGACTATTCAATATGACCTTTACATAATATGTGAGAACATTCACACTAATTGCTTACATTTGCTACCGCATTCCTACAGCTTTCACCTGCACCGATTACGTGTATCAGATGTAAAAGATTTTAAACTGGATTCAATTACAGCAAAGCGTACTAGTCAGTGTCATCATGCTGTTTCTCTCAAGTGCGGCCCTCCACAGGAGGGAGGAAAAGAGCGTACATCAATTTTAAGCGTACACTGGGGAGTAGCGTGAGCCATTTTGTGTCAGGGTGGTCACCAGCTGTGAGTGGCAATGTCTGCAAGCACACAAACCCACACACAAAATTCAGGGCACAAATACAAAATGCCTTAATAGACGGTGCAGGAGGTAGTTTACTCTGAGAGGTGGGCGGATAGGGGGGTGGAAGTCACACCAACACATTGTGTGGTTGTGTGTGTTGTGTAACTACCACTCAATGCCAGCGAGGTATGATGGATGAGCAGCAGGCAGAGAGCTGATTGCTCCCCCCCAAGGAGAGATGACGTTGAAGCTCTCACAGCCCTGATCCTCAGGTGGAAGACGTATATGGTAAAATATAAATAAATAAATAATACATATATATATATATATATATATACATACATATATATATATATATATATATTTTAATGAGATATCTTAAAGGTTAGCACATGCAAATGTGTAGATATATATAGCTAACATGGAGAAGAGTTTTTTTGAGTCCACTTAAATATTTTCCACACTCTCTATTCCAGCAGAATAATCTGAGGAATAATACATGTTTTGTTCCCTTGGCACACATCCAGGAAACTGTAATATCTATGTGTGTGTGTGTGTGTGTGTGTGTTGGAAGTCTTCCACAAACTACAGCAGCTGGTTGAAATCATCTCCATACCATAGAACAGACAGCCAGGCCACCGTCCAAAAGAGAAGGATTTGGAGGATTTAAACTCTGTGAAGGTGAGGCACTCAAACACACATTCTCACTCATCCACACATAAGCTCACACACACACACACACACACACACACACACACACACACACACACACACACACACATTAAACTGCACATACTCAAAAGAGAGAGCCCAAAAAAGGGGGAGAGAGAGGGTGGGACTGGCAAAGCAACTGAGGTGCAGGAAGAGGATTTTGCTTCCGTCCTCTTACCTCCTTTAAAGTGCTCTATCTCGGCAAACCACATTTGTTTTATTAATTTAATGTCACATCAGGAGGAGTCTGTCAGGCGGCTGACTCAGAAACTCACTTCCCAGAAGTTTTATTCTCTGTGTGCAAAGTACTAGTAGAACAAAGCATCACCGTGTAATGACAAAGCAGCAGCAGGAAAGGAGAGATGAGAGGAGGTGGTGGTGGGGGGATAAAAGTAGCTTCCCTCCTCCGATTAAATTGCCCTTTAGATAAAAGTAAATCTAGTAAAAGGCACTGCAAAAAAAAAATAATGTTAAAGATATTAATGATTCTCTCTTCTAATGTGATTTTATGCTTTAATATCACAGATAAATAATAAGGGAATTGGGGAGGAATGTGTGTTTCCTAGTGTATTGGGAACTTAATCCCTTTAAAACAGCTCTACATCTTATTGGACCATGAACCACCCTCAGGATAAAAATATCTTGATGTCGCTTTGTAATATAAGAAAGCCACTGTATAAATTCTAGCACTCAAATATCATTAATGTATAATTATCCGGTCAACAGGAGAAAGCAAATACATTCTGATGGACAGTGGCTTAGCTGCACAAAGCACCAAACTGCATGGCCATTCATGAAAAGTAACACATCCATAGTGCACATTGTTTTTTGCACCGTGTTAATCACAGGGCCAGCTAATGCTAAAGAATGACTC
This sequence comes from Perissodus microlepis, assembly GCF_051167445.1. Classification (NCBI taxonomy): domain Eukaryota; kingdom Metazoa; phylum Chordata; class Actinopteri; order Cichliformes; family Cichlidae; genus Perissodus; species Perissodus microlepis. The sequence goes on along the minus strand of NC_140481.1, from coordinate 12,506,986 downwards.
CTTTTGAATCTGCATTTCGGTTTAAAATAATAAGAGAAAAAAAACGTATATGTAAGTTTGCCAAAGAAACAAAGCAAACGTGCAAGTTCAAACTTTTCAAAAATCAGCTGTCACAGAGAAATTATAGAAGCAGTGACATTTTCTCTTACTTGTAAAACATTACACCTACTTAAGATTAACATACTGACCACGTAACCGAACACAAATACTCTCAATCTAGTGCTTTCCACAATAATTAATAAACAATCAGCACCAATTAAGAACAAAATGATTCTGTAACTATTCTTGCAGCCATACATTAATAGCAAAACAAATCACTAATGAAAATCAGTTTACCCCGTACTCATTCAAGCACAGGCAAGAAAGGTGCAGCTGAGGGAACGTGTGGAGCATGTGGAGGTTGTACTTCTGCTATTTATATGTGGCAAAACTGTCAGATTGTCACAATAGGGAAAACAAAAGCACTGACGCTGTTTTAGTTTAGGCGTGTAACGGCACACGTATTGGTACTTTGGACTTTTCAGGTTTAATGACTTTTTTTTTCTCCAAACGATTACTGTCAGAAGTGTAATTATGATGACTCGAGAGCTCGAGTTCCTCCCAGAACATTTTGGCAAGCACCACAGTATGCTAAGATGGTTACTCTTTAAGATGTACTGACACTATGCAGTTTACATTAATCCTGTGCAGTGTAGAAAACCACATAATGCACTTTAATCTGGCTTACTTCACAGGGGGAACTTGAGACCTCCTGGCTGACAATCATTCAGTATATGACTAGCCAGTGTCAGGACTTCATACTGAACACAAACACCAGGAACCCCACTTGTGAAATTAAGTGGCAAAAGATTATAATATAAGTATTTTCTATTGTTTTCTCTGCTACAATAAAACATGCTTAAACTAAAGTACTACTGAACCATGGATTTTTTGTGTTCTTCCACCTCTATCATACTCTAATAGCCAGTATGACCAGCTGCATCAGAGATGAGAGGACGCTATGCGTTCAGCCTCCCTTTCTCTGATTCTGTGTGACCTCTCCAATCAAATGAAGCCATCATTTTTCATCAGCACTGATTGTTGCTTTTCCTTCCACATACAGTTGATTGCCCACTTTTGCTTGTTCATCAGCATATAAATATTACATGTTTAGCCTCATCACTCTCAACCTACAGAGCATCCCCCACATTTACCCTTATAAAGGAGGGCATAATAGTCCTATACGACTGTTTTCTACAATGGTTGATTAAACAGAACATTTCAGTAACTTATTTTGTCACTGCTCTGACATTATACCTGTCTGGTGGTATAGAAAAATCAACAGTTTCAATCTTTTATATATTTAAAAAATAAAAAGGCATAATAAAAATAATACTAATGTTTTATTATTGTTTTATTTCATTTTTACAATGAAAATGACCAGTGTGAAATGTTCATTTTTTAGTAGCCCAACAGCTTCCTTTCTTCTCTAGTGTTATGTTGTTTTTTTCCACTATTATCCCTCCACTGCTGTTGTTGAGCCTGTGAGAGCACTGCTTGATGTCAGAATTGGTATCTTGCCACAGAGGTGGGAAAGAGGGAATGAGATTTGTGGCCTCTCTAAGGGATCGGCCTGATTGTGGCAGAAAGTAAGCTTCAATTTTGCTCTACATTCTTGACACTGGCTGGTACTTTTAATATCAATATTCCCTCATCTAATTCCAGCCTTCAGAAACTTAAAGTCTACCCAATACAAGCCCCAAAACCAGCAGAGACCAAAGATATTGCACAAACCCCAGCTAAGCTCTGGTGAAATTTAAAACAGGAGGCTTGGTTAAAATTTTGAGGTACCTTTTGCAAAAAAGTGTAAAGATGCCAGTAAACAGGCTGTCAGATTGCATATATTGGTACAAACACAAGCTCACAAAAAAGGAAAAAAGGTCAAATGCACTTTTCATTAACATCATGAAAAGGTCTATTTAACCCAAAACATGTTATTTTTCTTGACTAACCAAATAGCTTATATTGTAAGAACTAGGGATGGGTACCGGTATAATGGCACCGGTTCTGACATAAACGGTAGCAACCAGACCGAAAAGCAGCGCACATTTAGGTGCTTTATTTCGGTGCTTTTTTTTCCTGAGATGTCATACACTTTGGATTCCAGCCAATCATCTTACCTTTGCAAGCGTAGTAGGCGGGCCCAGGTACGTACGTTCTTTTAGAGCAGAGCTACAGATTAAAAATGCCCAAGGCGAAGCGGTCAAAGTCTGGCTGTACTTCACAGCAAAAGATGCAAACTCAGCAGCCTGCAACAAGTGCTTTAAGGTGATACTGTGCAAAGGAGGTAACTCCTCGAATCTGATGAAACACCTGGCAACGTATAGCATTTTGTTAAAAGCCGAGAAATGCGCCGTATTTGATAGCTTGCTGCGAGACCTCACACCGTGCACATCTACTGCGGGTGTGGTGCCTGTTATCTGACCCGGAGTTAGCAGCATCCCCCAAAAACCCGAAGAGGAGAGTCCTGGCCCGTAGCCCTGCCAGTGTAGCAGAAATGATGGCGGATGATGATGGCAGCAGCAGCCGTTCTTCTCTGCGTGAGTAGCTTAATGTTGTTCGTGTGTAATTTACGTTAAGTAGGCTAACCACGTTATTACATTAATGCATGTAAGGTGAACTAGCAAACACCGTCGTAGTTACATGCGGCTGTCTTCTTGTTTGATGGCAGATACTCCCTTCACCCTGGCCAAAAAGGCTAAAATGACCAAAGAAAAGGTGGAAAACAGTTACACATGAGAGGTTTTTGGACAAAGTTTGTTTTTTCCATTGATTAAGCACTGCTTCCAGCCAAGAGTGATACTATAAATCCCCTATAGCTGCAGAAAAGGCTAACATTGTTATCTTTTTACAAAAAAACAGCTGAACATGAGAGGTTTTTGGTAAATGGTAAATGGCCTGTATTTGTATAGCGCTTTACTTAGTCCCTAAGGACCCCAAAGCGCTTTACACATCCAGTCATCCACCCATTCACACACCCATTCACACACTGGTGATGGCAAGCTACACTGTAGCCACAGCCACTCTGGGGCGCACTGACAGAGGCGAGGCTGCCGGACACTGGCGCCACCGGGCCCTCTGACCACCACCAGTTTTTGGACCAATTTTGTGTTTTCCATTCTTTAAGCACCGGTTCGAGCACCGTTTAAACACCGGCACCGTTTCAAAAGTACCGGTTTGGTACTGGTATCGGATAAAACCTAAACGATACCCATCCCTAGTAAGAACAGCAAATTACACACAGAGCAATATAAAATAACTAATACAACAATAAGAAGCAAAGTAAGTAAATTTTAAAAAACAACAGGAAAAAAAATGCAACATATAAAGAAAAAGAGCTGAAAAAATATTAAATGTGGGAATGAAACCTGTACTTATGTTCTATATTCAACACGAAAGCATATTGTGCAACAAAAGGATTCAAAGTAAGTAAAGTTTAACATAAAGCTTCAAATGGAATTATCTAGTAGTGTTACCAGTAGTATTCTTCAGTTTTTCTAATATATCTGTAATTCACTTTTTCCTTCCTGTCCCTTGTACAGCTGTAATAATTGAATTTCCCCACTGTGGGATTATTAAAGTCTAAAGTCTATACTATATCTATGCCTATGTCAGTGACATTAATCTGCAGCATTTGAGCCAGAATATATGCATTTATATATATATATATATATATATATATATAGATCTATAGCGAGAGAGAGAGAGAGAGAGAAGCCATTGCCTGGTATCTGCTTATACTGGTTAAAAAAAAGAAGAAGATGTTTTTAAAGGACATGAGCACATAAATGCCACTTATGCGTTGCTCTCACACATGGTGTATTCATTTACACTGATTACAGTGAGAGTGCAATGTAGCAGCATCTGGTCTGAAAGCATCCACACAGATCTTCATTGTAGACAAACTGTGTATTAAAAACAGCATGTAGTAATTCTCACATTGTCATATTATTTAAACTCTTGATTTCTTTTAATATAGAAAAAAAATGCATTTTTCAACACATGGAAACTTTGAATTTGAGGCCAGCTGGAATTATCCTTGACTTACACCAACACAAGTCAATTTACGTTTGTCATGAATGCCTTTATAGAAGAAACCAGTGAGTTTTAATTTCAATTTGCATGAAAGTTATCTTGATTTTTTTCTGATTTACTTCATCCTTTCTTTTAGTGTCTCATTTTCTCCATTGCACATAAGAAGGTGGAAACAGAGAAAGCACAGCTAACAATAGCAATAACAGGAATAACAATATTCCTCCCTGCAACTCATTTCCAAAGAAGGTTTTAAGCAGATCACATTGCTAAACCTCCTGCTCTTCGATACCAGCTTTGTGACTGATCTCCAGCGTAGCTAATACATAGCCTACAATTAATGACTGTTTCCCAATTAAAAACCCATCCGGGCAACACAATTAAAATAACTTCAAAGAAAAATGTTAACTCTGAAAATATTAAACACTGCAGTAACCTGCTTTTGCAACAGAAAAACACAAAAATCTATACATTTTTTAGGAAAAGTATTTTAATATTTCAATTTTGTATTTATGTCCCATATCCACCAAAGAGTCAGCAAAAAGTGAAGCATAACACAAAGTTTATCAGCTTGTTTGTCCATTCAGATTCCATCTTGTGTAATCAACATCTATAAGATGCCAACTAACAGGCTGCATTATATGCAGCCAACAACACATGTGCAATCCGGCTCATTATGATTCATCTCTACAAGTCAGTTGAAAGTTATTGCGGGGGAAAATTATAAACAAGTCTCCTTCTCTCTGCATCACATCAGTCTAGGCCATTGCCTGATTGCTTTGTGGGCACTGTTTAATTGCCAATTAGGGAAAGACCAGGACAGCAATCACAATAGGTGATATGTGTTGTTTATGCCTATTTCAATATGTGTAGGAGATAGCAGGCAAGACAAGGTAAATTGGTGGTCCTTGAAGCTACGTGAGATATGCATGTTGTTCATTCTGTAACATTCAACAAATACCAGCATTCCCAGTTATAGATGAACAAAAGCAGCAAGTGGTTTTGAGGTCTTGCAGAAGCAGTGACACAGGTGCATCTTTGCGTACCTTTTTCCTCCAGACAATATATTTACAGATGTTAGAGTTGTAAAAAGTAAATTGCTTTCTTCTCACTGAAAATCTCATCATTTTGTTTGGCTGTCTGACACGCAAAAAAAGACAAACAGTCAAGCTTCCTTGATGAAAATCTAAGTATCAGTTTCCTTGCCAGGCAGGCACAGTATATCATTGTTTTTATCACGCAAATATATGATAAGAGCTTGCAAACTTTATAGTAAAAGATTCGACATTTTTAGTCTGTCAGTGCAAAAATGAATGGCTGTTGATACAAAATGCAAATACTAATGGGAAGAATTAGGTGACATAATCGCCATATCATTAAAATAGTCAGGAATGTGATTCTGTGTTTAACCAGTCTGAGCTTTACTCACCAAAAAGAAGAAAATAGCTCACACAAACATTGTGATTTTTAACTAGTAGAAAACACCAGTAACATATAAACTGTAGTATCTTATGAGACAAATATAGCTACTGTGCAGTTAGTACTTGCATAGCATAAATAAATAAATACACTGACTTTTCTGTAGCTTTACATCTTCCTGCAGTTTAAAAATATCAGTGCTGTGGTTGACCTTTTCCAAGATTTTTTTTCCCTCTCTCATCCTTACTCTGCCTTCTGTGCCTTTGCAGTAAAACCATAGTCTTGGATAATGTTAGTTGACTTTCAAAGCCTTGTCGTTCTCTTCACTAATGGTGGGATTTGATATGCCCTGAATCTTGTTATAGACCTCTAACCACCTGCTGGCCTGTTGGTTTAGCAGACACGAGAAAGGATTGTGGTATGCAGGGTGCTAGAACGGGATCAAGGTGTGTATTGGACTAAGGGGGACTTCAGCTTACATTGACATTGACCCAGAAATATCAATTACCCTTTGCCCTATTGCAACCAATTAACGCTGAACTCTTAGTACACGTTAGAGCTTCTCTATTAATGAAATAAGCCCTCTCCCTCTGACACTTTATAGTCCTTTGTTTTAGAAATTTGCATTCATTTTTGTTTGTTTTTGCAGCTGACTGAGTATCCCATAAGAAATGTTCATTAAGGGATTATAAGATGAACAGTTAATTCAAAATGGCATCAGCAAAGTCCTTTCAGGCATGTCTTCCCAGTCAGCTGCTATCTTGTTAACACAGGTATAATGATTTTTGGAGAAAATTGTGAGTTGTGAATGTGGACACAGCATGGTCCTCTTGGTTTTGCTTTTCTATTTTTTCCTACTTCTTCTGCCTTAGATATTCTTTGTCATCCTCTTCATGCACTAAGTATAAACTTCTTTGATATTGATTTGGTCAGTTAAGTAGCAGAGGGAGGTTGTTAATCAGTTTCAGCTGCTTAGGTTTTAATGAAATTAACAACAGGTTCAATTCAATTCAATTCAATTCAATTTTATTTATATAGCGCCAAATCACAACAAAAGTCGCCTCAAGGCGCTTCATAGATACAGAGAAAAACCCAACAATCATATGACCCCCTATGAGCAAGCACTTTGGCGACAGTGGGGAGGAAAAACTCCCTTTTAACAGGAAGAAACCTCCGGCAGAACCAGGCTCAGGGAGGGGCGGCCATCTGCTGCGACCGGTTGGGGTGAGAGAAGGAAGACAGGATAAAATACAGGTGCTGTTTTGTGACCAAACAATCTGTACGTCCTCATTGCACCACCAAATATCTTTGTCCTCTTTCTTCTGCCCAGAGCATCCATCAGACACCTACCTGGAAGCTTCCCTTCAGCTGTACTTTCCCAGTCATCTGGTAGCTCTTCACTACCACCCAGAACTCCTCCCTAAACTAGAAACAATTTTCACTTTTCATCTTCCACCTTTGTAATCTTTGTCTCTGTTTTTACTTTATCCGTCTTCTTGGTTTCCAAAGTCATTGTACAGAATACCACCCAATATTGGCTAGCTGCACTCTCCCCTGTTATCACTCTGCCGTCTCCTATCTCTTTCAGATTGTCTACTCCTGTGTCCACCTTAAGCCACTCTTATATGTTATTCTATATTCCTCCCTCTTCTTAAACTATGCTTTCACCATAGCTATTTCTCTCCATTTTGCAAAATCAACTTTTGTCTGTCCTGAGAACATGTTGATTTCTCTCCTTAGCACCATACCTACCCCAAACTCTTCATCACCTGTGTTTCCTTCATGTACATACCCACTGAAGTCCGCATCAATTACCACTCTCTTGGAATCCACCAAGCTGTAAAATGGTAAACTAGAGCTTACAGTTTTTCATGTTTAATGCAGTATATGAAGAAAGACAACGACTTTCCTTCTTCATGTTTTAATTACTCAAATATTTATATTGAGCTCAACAATGGGATCAAAAAACAAGAAACAACAACACTGTGTCACTGTTTGTGAGCAAAATGTTAATGTGGCTCTATTCAGTGTTTAATTTGGTTTGTATAAGCACAAATCTTCTGAGGTTGTGTCCAAATGCTTGTTCCCACACCACAAATTAATTACAACGCGCTCACAAATTCCTCCCAATGTGCCGTCATTAAATATTCTTTGAAATGTAAACAACTATTAAACCAACTTCCCAGAGCTCTGGTGCTTGGTAAAGAAAACGGTTAAATGCACCAGGCTTTTTATGACATACGTTTTAATATTAAATGCAGTTTACAAAGATAAAACCCACAATCACTTACTCATCAAAGTAGTTTGGAAAGAGTCAACAAATTTTTCATTGCTAAATGCAAACATCTCTGCTGTGAGTATTACTCCAGAGAGTCATGGTTAATTTCAATCAGAATAGTTAGCCAGCTGGGTAAGTTTTTAAACAGGGGAAACAAATGGAAAATCTGTACTCCCAGTGTATATGTTAAATATTTTGGGTGGACTCAGAGCATTTAACATTGCATATTGTTTGTGACTCCTCTAAAAAAAATAGTGACAATAAAAGCAATAAAAGCTGAACTGTGAGCACAACCAGTGTGTGTGTGTGTGTGTGTGTGCGTGGGTCCATCTTACAGGGTATATTCCAGAATGTTTTCTCTGTAATGTGTGCCTTTGTGATGATTTTGAGAAAAATGTTAAAATGTGGAGATTACAGTTGCTTGAAGAGAAAGCTGCCACGGATGCTCTGACACTCTGACTTAGGCTACGTTCACACTGCAGGTCTTAATGCTCAATTCCGATTTTTTGATCAAATCCGATTTTTTTGTCTGCTCGTTCACACTACAAATAAAATGTGACAGCAAACGCGCTCTAGTGTGAACCCTCCAAGCGTCCCGCATGCGCAAAAGAAGACGTCACACACAACGCGCTCTGTTTAGACCCAGACCAAACAGTATTGTTTGACTGATGGCCCTTAATATAAAGATTTGTTTCGGACTTGACGTTTCCCAATTTTGCTTTAAGTTATAAAGTTATTTTGTTATTTACATATGGCCTAATAATTATCCTTATTGCTGTTTTAGAGGAGCGGTGCTTCAAAGGATAGTTGCAGATTTCTGTCAGAATCTGCAGATTATACAGTACAAATAAAATGTTCACGTTTCTCCAACGTTGTCTTCCCAACAGTTTCACTGGATGGCCAGGAAGTGTTCACGATGTCTTCTCCGGCGCTGATAATTGGCGTCTGTCTTGTGTCAGTGACGTAAAAGACGGATTTAATGCGACTTGACCATTCAAACAGCAGTCGCTTTCTAAATCATCAGATATGTATCGGATTCAGCACCACATACAAAAGTGACCCAGGTCGGATTTGAAAATATCAGATTTGCCGTTCACACTGTCATACCATGATTGGATATGGGTCGCATAGGGTCAAAAAAGTCGGATTTGATGCGCTTTTTCACCCTAACACGGATAACTGCTCTTCATTTTTGATGAATGTATTTTCTTGTTATCATTAGGTTTGTTTGAACAGAGTCGTGACAGAAGCTAAAAGGGTGAGTGGAGTCAGGTGGAGTACCGTTAAAGAGGTCAGATGTCTTCAACTCTCACACATCGCCACTGCTGTAGTTCAAAGTGGCTCAGCCTTTGGGTCCCTCCAAAAGCTTTTCATCCAGAAAACAACAAAAACCTTTTGAAAAGACAATTTTACGTCATTTCTAAACAAAGTTGACATTTGGTTAAGAAGTGAAAATTGAAACCACTGAAAACATGTCTAGAAAAAGGCTGCTTCCTCTTCAAGTTCTGTAGAGGCTCCTCACACACCCATTGACACTCAAACTAACCTTTTTACGTGTAATTTTAAACAGCTTTCAATTGCAGTCTGTGACCATTATTACCAAAGTAACAATAAATAATATATTTTAGCATGCTACCATCCTTAACCTCACTTTAATTAAAAGAAAGTGCGGTTTTTACAGAAGCTTGAATTACTTTTCCTTTGCAACTATTGCTTTTTTCCTCCTCTTTTCCATTTCTAAATTGGTCATAGTCACCTTAAGCACCAACTCAAAATTTTAACAGTTCTTTTCTTTTTTTTAATCCCATCAATGTTGTCATGCACATCCTTGACTAAGAGTGATAATTATCCTTGCTTTTTGGAAACGACTCCTGATGGCCTGACAGCTTCTTTGATTATTTTTCTATTGCCAAAAATTTTTGAATTGAAAACTTGAGAGAGGAGGGCAGTCAGGGTGGTTGCATACTCAACAAAATGTGAGTTATTTCCAAGTGGAGTTTGCTTTTTCATTTTCTTGTCTAAAGCTAATTTTCTATCCTTTAGATAATAAAAAAAATATTTTCAATTAAAAGAAAATTAAAAAACAGGTCACCCTTTCATCACCGTGAAGGGGTGATGATCTGGGCTTGTTTTGCAGCCTGGATACTTTGCAGTCATTGAGTTGACTATGAACTCCTTGGTATATCGGTATCCTAGAGTGATATTTGAGGCCATCAGTCCAAGAGCTAAAGACCAAAACTGGGTTATGCAGCACAGTGAGCAAATTTACGGCCCCTCATACAGAACAGTTATGATATATAGATGTATTTATATTTACTTTTATATAGTCAAGACGAGCAGACTACCGCATATCATTGCTGGGACTGTTGTTCCTCATATTCCCCATATCTCACTTGGTCCCCGTGACCACAGGAGGTAAAAAAAAAAAAAAAATCAAATAAAAAATCAAATAAACTCCTGTAGCACCTTCACTATAATATTTTTTTTGTTTTTGTTGTTGTTGTTTTTAATCCATCCAGTATAGTGTATAGTGCTCTTCAGTAGTTCAGCTTTATTCCTCTTTCCTAGCTGAATAAAGAAATGCCTACATGTGCATTTCAAAGGCTTCAACATCATAAAAGGGAGCGGCAGTCTTGGATGAAAGCTTCACTGTTGATTCAGAGATCCAGCACGATCCCTTCCCCTATCCGAGTGCTCCTCCGATGATGACATATGTTCTAATCATTGGGTCACGTCACATCTAATGCTCTCACTAACATCAAAAGTCTCACGTGGAGTTGCAGAAATTCTCAAAGAAGAAGAGGAAGGAGAAAGGAGACCGACTTCCTGGATTGGTTATGTTGGGGAGGAGAAGAAATCGCTTGACACTTCCTTCTCTGCTCTCCCATTTTTGAACCCCTCCGAGACATAAGGAGGGTGGTTGTAGCTGATCTCTGCCATATACTGACATCCACTGGGAACTAAATGTTTGCAGAAATGGGTTTCATCCATATATTTGTATCCATCCAGAGGTCACAAGAGAGACAAGGCACAGTGTGAAAAGCACAGGTCTTTGGCTAGTAATGTGCTTTTTCTCATGACTGCACTAAGCAACATGACCCATTTAACACCATTTGAATGGGCTTTGCTACTATACTGTGCTAGGTAAGGCCCTTTGTTTGAATGGACAAAAACAGCTGTCTGCTTATTTTTTAAAGAGGTCAAGTTAGCTCTGTTTATTGTATTCTTTCTGATTCGAGTTTAGGGTTAATTACACTTTTCACTGTCATAACATATATTATCTATAGTTATCTTAGTGGAGAAATGTTAATTGAAAAGCATTAATAAAATGAATTTAATTTACTTATATGGTATTCTTTTATGTTTTTCTTTAAAGATCACCTTTAGTTTTTCAAAATACTATGATTTTGTGCCAGTATATATTTGACTTGCGGATGAAATGGCCGTAATGCTGCATCTCAATATCCAGAGGCGCACTAAAGGAATCAAACTGCATAAATAGCACACATTTTTCCCCCCTAGATAGGCCGTTTGCATGAACAGGCACTTGTTATGCACAATGTTTATCTATCTAGTGTTACCAACGGATGATTTTCTTTATTCATATGCAGGATTTTGAGTTCTTGGCCCATAATGTTTTCTTTTTTTCTATACTGAGACATTAATGGCTGTGGCAATGCTGAGCCACAGCTGCGGCATACTGACACCGCGGGCATCTGTGTGAAAGACAATCATGTCTATGCTTGTAAAATCAGCTCAGATACTGTAAATGGCTGGCTGTTGCTGCAGTAACTGATCAATTTAAAATAAGTATGAAATGACATTATCATTTATAGACTTTGACGACTTTGCTAATCAGAAAATACATAGACTTCATTAAACTAATCCAGATGGAAGCAATTCAAATAGGAAAAGTGTGTACACACACACACACACACACACACACATATATATATATATATATATATATACATGTGTGTGTGTGTGTGTGTGTGTACCCTACTGTACAGTACATATGCGTGATCAGTTATAGCTCAATAAATGTTTTCTTGCTGGCATGGAGAAATGCAGTTCTCGGAAAAGCTAAGTACATTCCATGATTCAGTAGTTTGTGGAACCACCTTTAGCAGCAATTGCTAGAATTAATACTTTTCTGTATGACTTTATCCGTCTTTGCATCGTTGTGGAGAAATTTTGGCCCTCTCTTGTTTGCAGTGTTGCTTCAGTTCATTGAGGTTTGTGAACATTAATTTATGCACGAGTCTCTAGCCAAAGCATTTCGTTGGGGTTGAGATCTGGACCATTACAACACCTTTTTCGGCCATTCTGTTCATAGTGCTGTTTCATAGTCCAGTGTTGGCCAAGCTTTTGCTGTCAGACAGATGGCCTCATATTTGACTCTCGAATACTTTGATATACAGAGGAGTTCATGGTTGACTAAATGACTACAAGTTGTCCAGATCCTGTGGCTGTAAAACGAGCGAAAATCATCACTCCTCTTCTACCATGGCATGAGGTGTTTGTGCTGATATGCTGTGTTTGGTTTTTGCCAAATGTGGTATTGTGCAGTACGGCCAAACATGTTCTAAGGAACATTGTTTCAGAAGTCTTGTGGTTTGTTTGCCTGGCAACTCTTTCATCCAAAACAGTTCTTTTTTAATTTTACTGTTTGGAACTTTGACATCTAAAGTCCTATCTAAGCTGCGCAAGGTCTGCAATGTAGGTGATGAGTTTGTTACAGTTTTGCATATTCTCATTTTGGGGTGAATTTGAGAGATTCCTGGGAAGATTATAGCAAATGCTTCAGAATAGCAAACTGACAGGAAGTTCTGCTTTTATAGAGTCTTACCTAATACTGTTCATCAGGCAGAGACTTTCTCATGATCAGTTAATCAAGTACATTTGATGAGCTGCATCTGGCAGTGAGGGTGTACTTGGCTTTTCACAGGACCTCATACTGTCCTGTAGTATGTACTCATCCAACTTCTTCTAATTATACATTAACTCTAAGTAAATTTACTTTATATTTCAAACCTCAGGCTCCTGTACTGAGCAATGAAGTGGAGTTGCCATAAACTGGAATTACTGCTTGGGGCTAGCTGCAAGAACAATTAAATCCCAAAACATTTCAGTGTTAAAATGCCCAACTTTAAAATATTGCAAACTTCCTTTTTTGTGACAACCGCCCTGAGTGGTATATTTATTTTTAAGTATATGTAAGTAATTCTTAACTGCATTAAAGACTTAAGTTTACATCGCTTGAGGGCCAGCCGGGTGAAAACTAGCTTTCTGCTAGTGCAAAGTAGCTTTTGCCTTAACTAATTCAAATTGACCCTCCCCCATCCCAAGATGTTTTAGAGATAAACTGTAATAAGTCTATCCAATAAAACTGTGCTTCAGTTCTTGTGAAGTATCTGTGTCTGTGCGAAGCAGCCACACATATTGTTTGTCTGTGAAGGTTCTCAGTCATCCAGGTCATCGTAGTCTAAGGAGCTTGGAAAGAAAAGCGTCTGGACTTCTTAAAGTTTTCTTGAAGATGTTTCACCTCTCCTCCGAGAAGCTTCTTCAGTTATGTAGCTGTTAAACTCAGCAGCTACATTGCAGACTTTGCACAGCTTAGATAAGACGTTGAATGCTAAAGTTCCAAACAGTAAAATTAGAAAAGGACTGTTTTAGATGGAAGACTTCTGAAACAACGTCGCTTAGACAGATGTTTGGCCGTAATGTACAATACCACATTTGGCAAAACCAAACACAGCATATCAGCACAAACACCTCATGCCATGGTAGAGGAGGAGTGATGATTTGGGCTTGTTTTACAGCCACAGGATCTGGACAACTTGCAGTCATTGAGTCAACCACGAAGAGGAAGCTTCTCGGATGAGAGGTGAAACGTCTTCAAGAAAACTTAAAGAAGTCCAGACGCTTTTCTTTCACACATATTGATGTTGCACTTGCTAACCACGCTAAACTTAGCTGATAACTTAGCACCCTGTTGTCCTGATGTTTTCACTTTTGACTCCAAAAAAACAACACAGTGACTTCAACACAACATAGAAAGAGCAAGTGCATCATAGTGGATGAATTTATTATATAGTCTGTGCTATCCCAATATTTGTATGCTATTAACTTTTTGTTGTTGGAATATATTCTTATTTTATTCATAACAAATTTATAGTCTTTTTTCTGGCTCTTTTTGCTATATCTATATAATTCGTGTGATGACTGGATGCAGTAAAATCTGGCACCAATATCCAAAAGTGAGAAGGAGAACGACAGATTGATCTCTGATCTTCTGACACACACACACGCACACACACACGCACACACAGTGAAACCCACCTGTTAAAGTTACTGCCAGCAAGCACAACAGGAACATCAACACATAAACACACACACAGAGAGAGACACACACACACCATCTTGGCTGCAGTGCACCTGATCACAGCCCACACATAGAGAAAACATACACATAGCTCCACTTGCCAAAAGAATCACAGCATGTGTTGTGAGCGCGGTGGATGAGTAAGGCAGGGAAAAAAAACGAAAAAGCAAGCCTTTTAGTGAGCAGAAAGGAAAAGAGGAACCCTGTACTGGTTCTTTGTTGTCTGAAGAGCACAGCAGAGTAAACTACATTGTGGTTGTTCCTTTCTTATATTTTTACACATTACAACAGCTCTGCCTCCCAGTAGGGCTTCATCTTTTCTGTAAGTTTTTTTTTCACATCAGAATATTCAAAATGCCACAATGTGTTTTTGTTCCATGTAGGAAAATCCATATATATATATATATATATATATATATATAAAAATGAAGTGCACCTTTGAAACCTCGTCTTTCTGACCTCTCTGTACAACCTGACTAACCCACACATTGACACGCCTGAGAGAGCCAGTAATAACTCTCTGCTCCCCATTCACCTTTTCACCTCTCATAAGGTTCAAGTATTGTGTCCTCAGTGCTGGGTACAACTCAGCTGCATACCCTGTGACCTTACACACACAAGTACACGGTCTGTGCAAATGCACACTTAAACACTCATAATCTCGAATGTGTGCGCACGCATTTCATGGCCTTCCTGTGGGCATTGCTCCAGACATAATGGGATAAGCTCAACCTTCAGAAGGAAAATGACGTCAAGGCTGTACACCAACACTCCCGCACACATATGTGCCATACTGTGGAGAAATCACAGTGGGCTTTCTTGGCTCACAGCGATTTGTCTCTGAGGGAGAACACTCCCTCTGTCACGACAAGGCGATAGTGAACATCGCTCCCCAACAGTATGTTACGGGTACAATCACAGACACAGTGTGTGCCCAATTTTCAAACCAGTGTGACAGTTGGTATTGTGCTAAGTCCTGATAATTAGCCACCCCTATTTTCAACATTTTTGCCAATAGCGAAAAATAAGTGACAGTTTAAATAAAGATAAAAGCTAATGCAGCAACATGCAAAAAAAGAAAAAAGAAAAAGAAAAAAAAAGCAGCCAATACTAGATGAACAGGAGAGTGTGATGGATCACCAAATGCAGTCGAGTATCATCAAGCATAGACACAAAGCAGATAAATAGAATATGTCAGAATTGGGGGGGGGAAAGACAGGAAAAAAAGACCTTACGGTGGGATTTATTTTTTAAATGTGCAAAGTTGCGAAACTTTCTGTTCACGCCTGAAAACATTTAAATATATATTGAAACTAGATTGCATTGTGTAAACATTTGTATTCCAAGTGCAAATGACTGTTAGAAAAGTCTTGATTTTATGATGAAGTGTTGAGGAAAAACAGAAACATACCCAAAAGTCTGAGTGATAGTGATGTTCGATTCGTGAACGAATCGTTCAATACTCGAGAATCACTTTACTGACTCGTGAATCATGATTCACAAGCCCAACTGACTCACTGACTCATCCCTGTTGCTGTTAGCAAACTAATTCCATTAGTAGAAATATATCTAGCTTATAATTAAAATTGTGGGGGGAAAAAAACAACAGCCAGTTTCGTAACAAAAGCATTTCTGCTCTGAACTGGAAGAAAAAACCCTGAGTAGAAGCTCACATCAAGAAAATAGCTCCTCGGTTCAGAGTAGCATCGCGCTGCTAACATGCTAACAACACATTTGAGCTACTCACCCCCTCCCTTCCTGTGCTGAATCGTAAGCATAAGCGAATCACTCAGGACTCGCTCACCCCCTCCCTCCTGTGCTGAATCAAAGAGCGAACGAATCACTCAGGACTCACTAACCCCCTCCCTCCTGTGCTGAATCAAAGAGCAAACGAATCACTCAGGACTCACTAACCCCCTCCCTCCTGTGCTGAATCATAGAGCGAGCGAACGAATCACTCACTCACTCACCCCCTCCCTCCTGTGCTGAATCATTGAGCGAGTGAACGAATCACTCACTCACTCACCCCCTCCCTCCTGTGCTGAATCATAGAGCGAGCGAACGAATCACTCACTCACCCCCTCCCTCCTGACTCACAGCTTCTTCTTCTTCTTGGTTGGCAAACAATGTTAAGGCGCATTACCGCCCCCTGGCTCACAGCGCAGTGGACATTTAGATGAGAAAATATATATTTGACACACTTAAGGAAAATACTAATAAAATACAAATAAACAAAATAAATGTTTATTAAGCAATTTTGATAGGAAATTGCTTAATTTTAGAAATGTTTTTGCTCTTTTTTTTCTCTATAAAATAGTTGTTGTTTTTTTATTTTTTTGAATCATTCATCTTAGCAGTGGGATTTACATGAAAAGGGAAACAAATTAAGTTTGAGTGAAAATGTAAAATTTTTGCACTCTCTGGTCAACTGACTCAGTGAATCAAATGACTCAAAAAACCCGATTCACTTTGGTGAGTGACTCATTAACACTCGATTCAGTAAAAAGAATCAAATTTACCATCACTACTGAGTGACTTCAAACAGTTTAGTTTGCTTTCAGTTAAAATGCAGCATTTGGAACGTACCCCCTAATTCTTGACAAGCTCATTTATCTGTAATGCAGTAGTAACTGTGCGTGTATCTGTGGGTGTATATGTGACTGAGATCAAAATCATTTAAATAAACAAAAATGCAAGCTTTCCAGATTTTCTCCTTTCATGTCTACATCTGCATATTTACACATTACTTGGCAAAAAGTATTAATTCACATATTTTATTTTGTTGTTTTTTACACATATATACACACACCTGGGAGTATTGAAGGAGGAAAGTTAATTATATAGCATTGCCATGGTGACAGCAAACCAGTTTATTTATCTCTTGATTCACTGCCAGCTCGTTTTGAGTGCTCCCTGGGAAATGTCTGCAGGTTGTGAGTTACAGTGGCGTTAAATACACTTCCTGGCCAATAACAACCTAAATTTTAACTCACATAATGAGACTGAGTTTATTTAGGTATCCGGAGTAGAACAGTCAAGGGAAATAAATAAAATGAAAACCAAAGAAAAGTGCAGAGGCCGCTCAAAGTAGGGTACATTCATCACAAGAGTCTGACCCAATACTGTTCGTCAGGCAGACCCGCAAAAGGGCTTAGGACGAATAACCTCATGTCACACAACAAAGATTTACAAGGACCGCAGGGCCAAGTTGTGGAAAAATTATGCAAATTCTGCACATTATCTTGCCTTTCCTGTCTTCTCCATCACCAAAAACTGTCACTAATGTGCTCCTCCTGCTGTGTGGGCTACAAACAGACAAGAAAGAGACAAACAAATGCAAGCTAAAAGGCAGACATGAGTAACTTGGTGTTTTTTTGCTCTCTATCTGTCTCTTTCTCTCTTTTTCCATTTGTCTTACTGGGTCTTTCATCCTCACACACACAGACACTTTGTCTTTTTGTTTATGCTCTGCATTCATGTGAATATGCATCAGCCTGACAGAGAGAAAACAGAGAGAAAACTGAAAGACGCGCCTTCCGTTTTTCATGCAGTCACATCTGTGTACGCAGATATGCACACGTGAGCCCGTAAGTATCTACAAAAAGCCACATAGGCACACTCATATAGCAGTGAGTAATCAGGTCTGTCTGCAGTCCTAATTACAATCGCATCTGGCTTTTAGTCACCCATGAGTAGCCAAGCACAGTGTGATCAACAAGCCCGTTGGTGTCACATCTTTGCAGTCACAAGGTTGACACTGGGTTATGGACAAAGGGCAAGCTGACAATGTGAGAAGGAACTGCAGAAAATATCAAGAACAATGTGGAATCATTTGGAACAAAATCTGGCTTCTCACTATGCAAAATGACTATAATATTAGCATCAGAAAAAGTTAGAATAGGATGCTAATGACTCTACAATTACTTTCAAATTTGCTCCAAACTGACCCCCAGGGGACATCAATGAAATCAATCTCGGCCTCATACCCAGCTACGCCTCATTGATGGAGGAATGAACAAAAGGTTGTTCAACAGAAATGCCTCCATTTTTCAAATAAGCAGCCTAAAACACCTTCTTGTACTTCAAATGCAGTCGTGATGGACTGAGAGGTACTCTTTCAATGAAGACCTTTTTTCTTTTCTTTCATTAGCCAACTCGGTTGGCTCGGTTGTGACTTTATTGGTTGTAACAGTTCAGTGAGGCGGAAGTAGGCAGCCAGGGCGGTAGGCTGAAGCAGTGCCAGAGACTTGGGTCGGATGAGTGGAGTATCCCTGGCATTGCTGCATTTGCCAGTGATCACTGGTAAGGGTCAGGAGGTCACGCATCACAGATAAAATTCACAAAAAAAATCTTTTTTTTAAATAATAAAAAATAATAATACACGGTTCAAAAGGAGTTTTAGAATATTTTGGATTAAAGTTTTAGTCTAAAATTACCTATGTGTAAAATTTGAAGTGTTTTGTTTTTCTTTGCTGAAAATTAAACAATTTCTGATCTTGCAATATTGCTTTACCTTGCAGGTTTAACATTAATGTAGCCAGTTAGATGTCTTGGCCTATTAGTAAAATACCAATGAAAGCTGGGCTATTAAAGTCTACTGTGTATCCGATCGTTCAGTCTGACATCACTAGCCGTGTCTGGGCCTAAACTCTGCTGCAGGTCCATATATCAAATGATCACTGTGGCATTACTGAGAGTTAAAACACTGTCTTAAGTCTTTCATCTTTAATAAAATTATCAGCGTTCTGCTCTACCAGGTGTAACAATTGAGTTTAACATCCAGGCATCCATGAAAACGGAATTTATGACATTTAACGGAGTTAGAAGTTAGCAGGAAGTTAGCTCGCTAGCTTCCATCTAAATACAATATAGCATGTCCTGACTGCGGGGTTTTGGAAACAAATTAAAACGTACAGCTCTGTTATCACTTCCAACATAAATGAAGACAGAAAACTAAACAGCAGTGACGTTTGTAGGGTTACTGAAGTATGGCTAGCTGGTATATAATGATGTGCTACGTGACCGCTAGCGACACAGCTATGTTAGCATAATATAAACAAGCTAACTTTTTTCCCACTCGATAAAAGTTAACGTGAGGGTTCTCAGTGGTCAGGAACAAATGTAATCGCATGGCAGGATGCTGTAAAAGGACCAAACTTCAGCCAGGAGAACAACTGAGATAATCCATCCACAATACAAGGTTAGTCATTCATATACTGCTGCATGGGCTGTGCTGTAGTTACATCGTAAGGTTTTAAAAACTGAGCTTAAATAAATGATTAGCGGTAATAAAAGCCGAGGGAGGTCAACGGTGATCACTTGACTTTTTTTAGGAGCTTTTTGAGATTAAATAGAAGAAAATACAAAGCATTAAACATGTTAACAACACAAAAGCCATATTAAATGCAGACTACTTTAGGCCCGGAAGTAGGATTCGTCACGTCATCACTTAATAATCGTATTGGTCATATCATATCATTCTTTACACAGGGCAAATGCTGGTATCCCACTTTTATAATTTCCACCATCCACTGTGACTCAGGTTGGAGCCTGAGATTTGATTTTTTTTTTTTTTTTTTTTGGGGGGGAGGGTGTCTACGGGGGGGAGCGAGCTGAATTGGAAACCGAAGGTTGAAGCCACTCTTTAGAGGACAGGCAAATGAAGGTTTAAATTTGGTTTTATATATATATAGCAGCTTGGCTTGTGGCTAGACTGAATTTCCAATTTTGGCCTGTAGCACAACCTGGAACTTCATTTTGCAACCACAAGATGAAAATAGGGCAAAGTAGTGAACTTTAGTAGTAATTTGGTCACTCTGAACAAGAATTAGTGGCACAATTTCATTTTATAAACCATCACTCTGATGACGACAGTCATATAAACCAGGGAGCAGGAAAATTAATACGAGACACTGTCGGGCCGTTTTTAATGCAGAAAACTATGCATGGATTCAGATGAGAGTCCTTCTTGGATTTGGCCTCTTTTGAGCAGTGATTTAATTAATTCATTAAGCAGAAACTTTTAACATTTAAGCAGTCTGCATCATTAATGACCAATATTCCTCTAATATATACCTCTGGTGCTTGTGCTTGGATTGTGAATCTCAAGCGAACTAAAAGACCGAACAAGGTGTAGGAAAAAATAGATAAACTAATATAGTACCAGGAGGAGTAAGTATGTAAGTTTATAAAGTATAATGCATCAGCTTGACATGGCAGCAGGGTGTACCAGCCATCTGGACGAGTGGAAGTTGGTTGACTGTTTGATCATTCTGCGTTGGACCGGCTGGCCAGCCTCTCTGTGTGTCTGGTGGCTGCTCTTTTCCCAGAAATCCTTCTTACCTGTCCAACTTTACTTGGCACATTTTACCTTTTAATGTGCTTGCTTAACAGCGATGGACTGATTATGTAGTGCATAAATTGAGATCAGTTAATTATGACAAATTACAATTAATGCTGCCTTCAGGTAGTTGTTGAAAATTTTAGTTGCGACTCAGGCGCACACAAACAAAATAGACAAGAAGGAAAACTTTACCAGTAATGTTTAGTTTTCATTAGCCCCTGGTATCTGTTCATGCTGATATCTTATTAACACATGCAGTGTGGCCATCAAAATACTTATGGCAAATAACATCAGCGGTGCTTTATTTGCGTTGAGTGATATTTTTCATGTGAGCTGTATTCTCTAATGGTCTGACTGCCCTAAAGCTTACCTGTTTTTTTTGTTTTTGTTTTTTTTTGTGATGATACCATTATGCTGCCAACACTGCTCTCTTCAGTTCCTGCCCTGCATGAATTTCCCTTTGCTCTCACCACCATCCCAGTATCCACCTGTGAGCAGAGTCCCTGTTGGAGGTGTGCAGTTTTTCCTGTGCTCAAATTTCCTGCCCACTATGTTTAGACAGACTGACAAAATCCACAGCTTTAAAACTAAAATAAAGGCAGCTTGCATACTTTAAACTAAATAAATAATTTCAACATTTTTCTATATCAATTTAAAAATGTTATAGGAATATACATGTGACTCGGCCTTCATGTGAAAGAGACATATTTTGACTTTGGTTCCACACAAAAAGGCTACAAAAAAATCATCTTTAGCTGCCAGAATGAAGCATTTGCAGAAACTGGGCAGACAAAAGTGCCTATAAAAGCATCAATGCCAAATAAGTCATTTTTGTGATGAAGTTCATCATTATTGCATACCTGATGATGGCAGCACCTTAACTGTCTCCATGGATACAACAGAAGGTGAACAGACACAAAAAATTAAAAGTGGAGAGCTTATTAAATTGCAACAGAGAGTGAGGATTATTCTAACATGAACATTTTGACCTAGTAATAATTCCCTCAGCTCACTTTGCTGTCTGTGGATCTTCAGATGCTTGTTGCAAATTTGGGAGTTATTTCTTGAAGACATTTAGGACAAGTTGTTAACAGTGACCCTAGTTAACATGAATGCATTTTAATCAACAAATATTACTATTTTCATGCGTTATTGACGTAATTGTGTCATTTTAAATGCAATATTGGTTAAATAAAGCTAAGTTAAATACATGATTTAGCTTTATTTTAAATATTACCTTCCACTGTCATATGTTTGAAGATATGAGCCTCATATCTTAAAATGTCCTCAAAAATTGAATTTCCCATTCTGTGAAAATCACACAGAATAACCCACTGTATTAAGGATAAAATACATGTATTATTAGTATTATCACATCTTTGACTGACAAGTCGATGCCAATCTGGGAATAAACATTATGTCAGCTAATTTGAGACACCGAGGTAAAAGACAGAACCTCATAGCTTGTAGTTTGATTAAATATCCAAGTTTGTGCTTCACTTTTGAAGAGGGAAATTTGGGACTTTCATAGATTTTAGAAGATGTCTCTGCAATGCACATATACTGTCTATGGATGCTGTTTGCTCATGCTTTTTAACATTTGCAGAGACCTTGGCACTTTATCCATTTATCTAATTATCTTCATAAGATGGGCAAAATGTTTGCTAATATTAAAACACTGACAGAAGGATTTGGGGGGGTTTGCAATTTCGACTAGCCATTAAAATGTAGTTGTATGACTCTTGGTTAATGTCAAATTGTTGTACCCAAAATGTTACATGTGAAAGAAGAATGGCCAGTTGAAACATGTATTTGTTTTAGGGATTTTAGACAACATGGTCAATGTCTTCTCTATTCAAGGCAGGGTTACTGTATCAGGGGAAAAACATGGCAGTGTATAGAAAGCTCTGCAACCCACAATGAACTGCTGTAATGGATAAAAAGCCTATATCTAGTGGTTGGTAGCTTAAGATCAAAAGCAGTGAATAAGAGGCTGTTAGTCTTTGTCATACGTGTTAGTAAAAACACACTGAAGTCATATGAATAGAGGTCTCTTAATGAAAAATAAGATGGTTTACTGCAGACCAGATATAGTATAATATAGTCTAACAGGAGTGTATTATACAATATAGAGAATATTGGCTGAATAATTCAAAAGATCAAAACACTGTATTAGAATTACAACAATATCATTTAAATGCATACACTAAAATGTTGCCTTCCAGGGACCAGCGTCTTACTTTGACAAGAGAATATTTGGTGCAGTTAACTGAGTTCAGATGCATGAAGCACTTCGAGTGCTGCAACACAATACAATACAATCGCAAAGCCACAACAAGAATATGACTGCCATTACAAAAAGGAATTATGCCTAACTTAACAGCTCAACCAAGGCTCCACAGAGAGTTCTAGATACTTTTTTATTAAATTTAGTAATGCTGATCACTATATGGTCAGCATAATGTATAACATATGATATAGATTGTTGTTTTGTTTTGTTTCGGTTTGGTTTGTGTTTCTTTCTTCTGAGATGCTGCAGATATGACAGCAACATTAATCTTGAAGTTCAATTTGCTTATCTATCTAAAATTTGCAAATTTCATAAGTCTGTGTTCAGGAAGAAAAATGACATGAAGAATTCTTTGAATGATTTCAAAGATTTGTCAAAGCTGTGCTAATAACACTGCAACATGTGGATACTGTTGTTGGCCTTCATATCAAGGTGTTTTGGGAAAAACGCTGATAAAGAAATGTAGAGCAGAAGCTCTATAAGCTTTGCTGTCATGATAGAAGGACCGAGTTGGCTAGGCTAGTGTGACCATGGAAGTATAAGTATGGGCATCTATTATTTAAGACATAATTATGCAGTGGGCAGCTTTGTCAGCCAGTCAATCAGAATCCAGCTTTTCATTAGGCTGCCTGTCACTGCACCTTGCTGCAGGCATGCCTCTCATGGACGTTACACATGCACGGACACATGACCCAGAAATGCACATGCCAGTGAATACAAAGAGACCCATATGCCAATATATCATTATAGAAATAAGAGGAGGTTTCAAGGAAGAAATAGGTGGAAAAATGACTGGAGCTCCCCCTCCTCTCACTTTCTGATTGTAACATCCAATAGGTCCCCAATGACACCCAATTTAAATGTCAAATTACATAGACCGATATTATAAATATAGATATAGTACTGTGCAGAAGTCTAGAGCCACTCTTTCAGTTTCTTCATATTTTGCTAGAGTTTGTACAATACTTACTTCTTGGTAACTTCATTCTTCAGTGCAGCATCAACTCACTTTTCTTGTAATTTATTTTAGCAGTCTTTATCCGGGCAGCACGGTGGCATGGTGGTTAGCACTGTTGCCACACAGCAAGAAGGTCCTGAGTTCAATTCCACCATCAGGCTGGGGTCTTTCTGTGTGGAGTTTGCATGTTCTCCCCGTGTTTGCGTGGGTTCCCTCCGGGTACTCCGGCTTCCTCCCACCGTCCAAAGACATGCAGCTTGTGGGGATAGGTTAATTGGATAATCCAAATTGCCACTAGGTGTGAATGCGAGTGCGAATGGTTGTCTGTCCCTGTGTGTTGGCCCTGCGACAGACTGGCGACCTGTCCAGGGTGTACCCCGCCTCTCGCCCTATGACAGCTGCGATAGGCTCCAGCGCCCCCCGCGACCCTGAAAAGGATAAGCGAATGGATAGATGGATGGATAGTCTTTATCCATTCAGTTGCCTTTTTTTTGCTCAAGTGTTTTCTTTTTAACTTTTACACACATTCACACTCCAATTTATGCATCGGAGAGCAACTTAAGCTACTGCGTAAAATGACCTGAAATGCATTGTCTCATAATTGCCATTTAACTATCCGTAGTTACTCTCCAGGTATGGATTTTGGATGTGCATTAGCAGGAAGTGCAGGATGCACTCATCTTGGGTGCGTGAACCAACGTATGAACAGTGGGGTCATCTTACAGTCGGTTTTAACATAATTACAGTACTGTGTTACTGAAAAGTGTAATGTGATTACAGTAATGCATTACATCCAACAGAGAGACATTATTACTTTACACATCTAATGATAATATTAATTTGCATTTCTGCTCACTCTTACTAGTTACATGATGAAATGTGTTCACAGGTTCCTTATTAGGTTCCATAGTTAAATGTTGTAAGTTAAGGAAAGATGATGCTATTAAGCTTTTTTTTTTCTTTTGTACTGCCAGTAGAAACCTTATTCCACACAGACTCCCATTGTCTCGCACATTAGCTGGATGAGATAACAGGGTAAGTGAATGAAGCTGTTCACATCAAGATGCCATAGTGCATTACCGTTTTCCCATAAATTTGCCTTAATGTCTGAAATAAATTAATCTCTGTGTGGAGCACTAATATTGTTACTTTACTTTATTAGAACATTAGTAGGACTCTCAGAGAGCTACAAAATACTGGCACTTTGTGTTGCTTCAGTCCTGTTTTCATTGCTCTCGTCGTACTCGGATAGTTAACCCTGTGAAACCTGAACCATGAAGTAATTGCCAGATAATTCAATTGTGTTTGTTTGTTTTTATAAGCTGCACAGTTTTTTGGACCTCAAGCATTAAAAAAACTAAATTAAATATGAATTTGCACTGATATTTAAGTTTGAAATCTTTTATTCAGGAAGGAAAAATCACATGATGCAGAGGATGAAGCAGAGGTCTCAAAAAGCCATTACAAGGTGAATTTAAAAATATACCAATACGTTTAAAAAGGTGATACTTACGATCTCAATTACTAAGAAAAGTTGAATAAAAACATAATGCAATGACCAAATCTTGATAGAATACAGTGGCAACTCTCTCTACAAGAACCCATCTAAAATGACACAAAGACAAAATGTTCAGCGAGTCAAATAAAAAGAAGTCCAGAATAACAGTGAAAGGCTTAAATGGATTATTGGAGCTTGTCTTGATTTATAAAAATGACAAACAAAGACAGCACAGAGGAAGCAGCTGCTCAGCGAAGGAACATCACAACTTTGACAAAGAGCATCTTAACAATCTATGGAAGTACTGGGAAAATCTTTTTGGAACTGAAGAAATGAAATATATACACACACACTGTGTATGGTATTAAAGAAAAGCACTGCAAAGGTGAATTGTGCTATCATAGAGCATCGTGATTTGGGGCTGCCTTTGCTATCTGCTGGTGAGAACATCTAACATTGATCACAAAAAGAATTCTAAAGTTTATCATGTTATCTTTCAGAACAACATCAGGTGGCTATTCACCAGCTGTTCAACAACCTGACGGTAACTGAAGTAATTCAGCGAGTGTGAAGAAAAACGTGTACGGGACTCGGAGATTGACTCTACAAACATGACAGCCAAGATTCTATTTTTTTTTTTTTTTTTTTTTTGCGTGTGTGTGCAGTTCATTCACACAGAAATGGAAGAAAGTGTTTGAAATGTTCTCAAACTACTACCATACAGGAAATAGCTCTAGTGTGGACTTGAAAAATAGCCCATATGGCTACATTCCAAAACATGAATGTTCTAGTGGAGAACGTTGTGTTCTTTCACTGGAGTTGATGGATTCTTTTTTTTTTCTTTTTCTCTTTTGGCAACTGGTGAGATACCACACAGGCCAATTTGACTGAAATATTGTGAAGACCTGAGATGCCTTGATATAAAGTATCACCTTGGAACACGCTTGGATGGTTTTCTGTGGATTTGTCCCTTTAGGTTACATGAGAGTTATTGTCCCAACTGATGTAAGTGAAGTTCAAGTGTCTCAGGACTCTTTTTTTTTTTTGAAGAGAAGAAAGTAACACTTTCGATTTATCAGTGGGACCATGCTGTGGCCATCGCCTGCGGTTGTGAGCCATAGGTAGCAACGGGGATACAAGCAGCTGAAATGAATTTTCTCTGTAGGGTGGCAGGACACAGCATTTGAGAGAGGGTTAGAAGCTCAGACATCCACATAAAGCTTGGAAGAGTACCAGCTGAGATAGTTCAGGCATCTAATCAAGAAGCCTCTTGGGCACCTTCCTTTAGAGGTTTTCTGAGCATATCCAGCTGGTTTAGAGACCCCAGGATAGACCCAGAACTCACTGGAGGGATTATACATGTCAGCTGTCCTGAGAGCATCTCAGGATCTCCCAGGTGAAACTGGAAAATGATGCTGGCAAATAGGATGGTGAAATACACTGCTTAGCTTGTTACTGCTATGACTATACTGGAATAATTCAAAAGAAAAAAACAATAAATAGAGCATTATGTCCCATTTCTATTTCAACATGTTTTTATTTTAACATAATAGATCACTAAATCACAGCTGTTACGTCTTAAGCTGTTAGATGGATTTGTTTGGATTTTTACTGCCATGTAATGCTGTCTGCTGCATAAACTAGGGGACCAAAAAAAGGAAAGAAAAGAACTGTCTCAGAGAGCTGCAATTGTCCTAAGCATTTTCCATCTACCCCCACCCCCAGCCATGTCTCTCTCTTCTGAAAATGCCAAGAGAACATGGTATGACTGAAAGGGCAAGCATGGAGAGGAGACAAAGGCAGGCACAGGAGTCATCAGAGAGGGGGGACTGTGGGAAGCTAAAAGGCAGCCCAGCAAGCTAGAGATTTGTCAAAATCATAATAATAATAATGATAAAGCTGTGCAAAGAGAGAGAGGTTACAGAGGGGAAGACGGGTTGAAACAGAGTTGATGACAGCAGAATGAAGGCAGAGAGTGTGACCTCATGCTGTAGAACCTGCAGTTTCTACTGTTTTGAGCCTTAGAGGGATCTCATCAATATGTATGACTCCATCTTGCACATGTGTGTATTTGCCCTCGTGAAAAGCGCAATGTTTACTCTCCTTTTGACCAAAACGTCTCATTACCAAATGTGACGAGTGGTGAGGATCGGAAGACAAGGGGCGGGGAGGGCGTCTACATACTATAGACCTTGGGATCAAAGCCACCAGTGTGCACTTAAAAAAAAAAAAAAATCAGCTCCACTCCACTCCAGAGAGGAGCAGTACGCAGTAATGATGTTGACTCAAGTCTGATCCATGTGTACATTTCCTCCTCAGTCGGCGTGCCCAGAGAGAGAGGTTTGCGTTTGTGGATGTTTCATTTTGAGAAGGAGTGTGCATAATAAGCAGAGTGACAGGGGACTGCAGCGAGAGCTAAAGTACACCAAGGCCCTCAGAAAATGTTTGAATAATGTTGCCTAATTGGTGCCCGATATGTTTGGTAGCAAACAAGAGCAAAGAGAGCAGTTAGCTATACTTAGCAACTGTTAAATCAGTCACGGAGCAGTTTGCAGTTCTGATTGACCTGCTGGGGAATGCGTCTGTATCTAAAACTTTTTAAAAAAGAAAGAAAAAAGGGGAAGCTCATGTATTATTTTAATTTAAAATTTTCAGCTCCATATTTTATTATTGGTATCTGTTGCAGTAGCTTTTCATGATTCACAGTCCCAGAAAATCCGTATCTTGCCTCATCCCAGGCCTTTTTCT
Organism: Perissodus microlepis; assembly: GCF_051167445.1. Classification (NCBI taxonomy): domain Eukaryota; kingdom Metazoa; phylum Chordata; class Actinopteri; order Cichliformes; family Cichlidae; genus Perissodus; species Perissodus microlepis. The sequence continues at coordinate 12,478,996 of NC_140481.1, read as the reverse complement.
GAGCCCCCCCCTTCACGTCATTCGCTGTCTGAAACATCTCATTTAGCTACACTGCCTTTAGGCCAACTTTCTCCTCCCTGGCTGCACCTCATAAACAGGAGGTTCATTTGAAATGCTGTAAACTGGCTTCATTTTATATAAAATATGAAGCATCCTTCACTGTAGCACTGCATGAAGGAGTATCCACACAACCCTCACACAATGGTTCTCAGTATTCTAAGACAAGCAAACGAACTATGAATTGTAAACCTTTGGCTGTTAAACAGTTATTCAGATTGTCAACTAATTTATTCAATCAGAGAAAGACGGAGCCAGCAACACATGAGCTGTGCTGCCCACAAGTACGTGCCGATGCTAATCATGTAAGAGAAAAGCGACTTCATCAGCCAAAACAGTTCACAAACAGGGTTAGCGAAGAGGCGGGTACATGGTGGGTAATAAGCGGGAGGCACTGTGACAATGATGGTGTTAAGTGGGGGGAAAGGGAGAAAGCAAACGGAGAATGGATTATTTCATTATTTATAGATTTTCATAGATTTTGATGATAACAGTTTAAAATTGCCTACGGCAATATAGAGATTTGGCAGTTTCAGATTGAGATGAAAAGGTCCTCACTGCAATTATTCTCTGATATTTGCTTTAATATTATTACAATTTTGATGATCGAAAGTATTTCAAGGTTTTATTCAGTGGGATCTGCAGTGATGTGGACACTTACTGGTCTGTTATCTTGAAGAGAGGTGAGCTTGAAGGCAAAACTGTCAATTTACTGGTCAGTCTATGTTATCTATACTGATACTGATGACAGGCTGTGGTTAGTGACAGAAAGAATAAGATCGTGGACCCAAGTGCCAAATACTGGCTTCCTCCTAAGGGTGTAAAGACAGGGTGATGACCTCAGCTGGGACGAACTCAGAGTAGAGCTCCTGATCCTTTGCACTGAAAATAGATGGTTTTGATGTCAGGCTAGGAAGTTTCCAGAACAGGTGTTTTAGGCATGTCCAACTGGGTAAAGACCCTGGAGGAGATCAAGGAGATGCCCTAAAGATTATGTATCTTGGCTGGTTTGGGAATGCCTCAATATCCCAGGGCAGCCTGGAAGAGTTGATAGCTGCGGCACAGAAGTCTGCCTGGACTGCTTAGGGAGTTCCCCTCGTGACCTGGACCCAGACAAGCGGAAAAATGGATGGATGGAGGAGTTTTGCATTTAATTACTGAATTCCAAATGGATAGTTTATTTTTTTTTTTCAAAGACTGATTTATAAGACTAATTTGTTTTTTGCTAAATCTGCAGCCACCTGTCTTGTATCTAATTAAAGCTATGATCCCTCACGTATATTATGCAGCAATTTCTTTTCCCTCCTCAGTCAAGGAAATGTCAAACAACTGTGTTCTTTGCCCTTGGTTTGGATTAACAGGAGGATTTGGTTTGCCTGGAAGCTTTAACTTCCAAGGAACAATCCCAATTTAAGACACAAAAGGTTTTGCGCCATGGATTATGCCACCTTTTATTTTCTTTGTGCGTTTGCCAAGTTGCCTCGACTGCATTGACACATCCAAAGGACTGGTATTTGTTTTCGTTTATTTATTTTATATTGTCATTGCTGCTGACCTGCTTTTCTACAGAGCAGAAATGTTTCCAACTGAGGGATTAATGTGAGAGAAGAAGCCATCAGTGGAACATGAATGAAAAAGAAACTTTAGTGAGTCAGCCGCAAGGACAAGGGCCTTGGCTGCCTCTTCACCTGATAATGCTTTTGATCTGATGTGTCACTAGACGATGCACAACTGACAATTACCTCTCTACAGCACTCAGGAAAAAAGCACTCTCACTACTTTCAACCCACAGACACTCAGGAACACACATAATACAAACAAACGCTTCCATTTGCCAAGACCACTTGGACCAGCCTCCAACCTGTTGAACACAAAGCCAAGATAAGGTGGATTTGGGCGCCCGGTCTCCCTTTGTATTTCCCAAGCAAAATGTCAACAATACAATGTGCCCCGAGGAGTGGCTCAAACCAAATATCCCCCCTCTATCAGAGTGTCTGGCCTCTGAACCCCTTTGATGCCGTGTCATTCTATTAAAAGTCTGAAGGGATCTGGGCGTCTTATCTCTGTCTGCTTTACCTCCATCATGGAACCGCCACTGATGAACTATGCATAGCTTTTCTTGCCTTTGGTCGCCTATATGCGTGTGAAAAATGCCATCTTCAGCTGTGTGTGTGTGTCTGTGTGTGTGCAAATATATGACATATAGAGCAGGTAAGTGGCTGTTGATAGTCCTCCTGGTATTGTGTGGCGCGACTTGAGTGACGTGCGGTATTAAAAGTGTCAGTGTGGGGGTGACATGACTGTGATAAGGAGCCAGTGAGAATCATCCTCATTAAGCATCAATCCTGCTTGACTTTCAGGCTTGTTGCCCTGGGCAACATCCTGCATTGTGACACACGGAACAACAAGCCATGCAAATAAAGGAGACAGGAAAAAGTAAATGTGTGCCGTGACTATAATTTTTTCCTTTGCTGTCACCTGTGGAGGGGTAATCAGATATAAACCGAAGAATTTCATGTTATTGACACTCCTGCTGTTAACATATGAGCAGATGAAGCCTAGTTAGAGGTGCACATGTTTGCACATTGTGAGTCCTAAATTAAAGTCTTGTCATCTGTTGAGTATTATAGGATTAAAATAGTTTTGTTACCGACTGCAGATTGTTCTGAAAGGGATTTGTTTGTTTCTTGTCTCTCACTTGCTTCTATCAGAATCCACACATACACAAACACAGTGGTGCCACCGCTCAGGGAGAGTGGTGTATCGATGTTCAAACCATTCCAGTGTGTCTGTGTGCTTATCAGCTGTCCTTAGAGCACTTAATAAAAGCACTGTGACAGGGGATTTCAGACTGACAATGCTGACTGCAGACCATGTATTGTGCCAGTTTATTGAAAACAGCTGCGTGGATTTAATGTAGCAGCTTGTGAGCAACTTATTGTGTGCGTGTACATATAGTGATGTTGTCAAAGAATATCACATCTTTGTCACTTAAGTGTGCTAGGGGTTCCTGCTTATATACTGCTTACGTGCTCTCACAGACACAGGCGCAGAAAGCCTCGGGTTGGAATCATAATCCTGCTTTTCAGCAAGTAGAATGCGTTTACAAGAGGTCGTCTAGATAAACCCTAGAATTCACTCAACTCACAAGTGCATGTTGCATGCATGTTAAAGGGATTACAGAAAGTCACATTCTGGGATGCTGTATGATACATTAGTGTGGGTTACTTATGCACTTCACATTCATTATTATATTATGAGCGTTCAGAAGCTAGCAGCTTGCTGTTGCAATGAATCTAAACCTAATACCTTTACCTTTCATGCGTTTTGCATGAAATATATCAGGACGCATTTGTGCAGTGTGAGCTGTGTAAATGCATTTCAGCAAAAGTAAATTGCAACGTGTGCTTGTGCTGCTAAAAAAGTTCATTTTTGCTTTGCTTTTCATATGTGTAGTATTCATAGGTTGGGCATTTGGAGGGAGAGCCTTCTCTAATTACTTCTGTATATTTTATGACACATACATAAAATATAGAAGTTGGGTATGTTCCACCTGTTTCCATTCTCGACCCTGTAGAAATGCTGTCTGATGAATGCTCATCATCATGTAAAATATAAATGTAAAAAAATATTGATTTTGGAAAGTCTTTTTTTATTCTTTCTATGTGATCACATTCAAAAAAAGAAAAAAAATCAGTCAGTTTGCTGAGTGTGTGCTTCGCTTATTTGGCAGGCACTGTCAAATCTCATAGCAAGACAAAAGCTGGAAAAACCAGTCAGAAACACGCTGGTTTTCCCACTTCAAGTTCCCACTTTAAGTTATTTCTATTCATGGCTCATCTTCACAAATCCCGTGCATCTCTCTTAGCTACTGACACCTATCACTCATCCGTGAGACCTTTCCCCTGTGCCTTTCAGCAGGCAATCACATTATTCAGTAACCGGTGTCCAAATTATCATAAGCTCCAGAGTGCAACTGGCTCGGTTCAGAGGCCGTAGAAGATCCAGTCTCGATGATGAGTCAGTGGCTAAATGCCTGGTACCAGTGTGGGTTATGTCCTGCGGTCGGATAATTTGCATAAGGAAACCAGCCGAGTTTGGCTTTAAAAAGATCAGGGTCAGTGGAAAAATAGACAGATTCACTTTTCTTTTTAATCAATGTGGTGTCCTGAGGCCTTGTGTGGGGCTGTTCTGAAAGAGTTATTGGGAACACTTTGCTTTATGTACTGTGCTCATGCTGAACATTTCGCTGACAATCAGCAGTATTGGATCAGTGCTGGATACACTCGACCCCATGGGCATATAATAGTACATACTGTGGCTTCTTCTCACATTGCTTATTGCCGCTATTATTCTTTTTTTCTTCAGATCAGTGCCAACCCACCTCTTCTTGTCAGTGGACAGAATAATATAAATCACCAATCCACGACATATGATCGGTTTGTCAAGCACGTGGAAGGTATTTAAGCAGCTGGAGAAATAATTTCACCACAATGTCCATTTTATGAGTGATACAGGAAGTCTTTTGCAGCCGTCTCATCTTCTCTATTCTACAGGTGTGTGTCCTTCCATGTTAGCCCATGCCTGCAGCCACAACATGTCAAAGTCATGACAGCAGTGGTTATTAGCGCTGAACCTCCACTTGCGTGTGTGATCCAATCAATAGCCAGGACTGCAATAATGCTGCAGTGATGTATTAAGATGTATGACAGCGCCACAACTCCCCCAGGTTACAGACTCCTACATTAAATAACAAACCACTTGCAAAACACTAAATGTTATTTGACTGTTTTATGATCAGTTTACTACATTTCATATCGTATTTATGGCTCCACCTTTCAAAGGACATGTTATTTCTTGCAATTAAAAAAAAAAAAGAAAATGTGTTAAAGCTAACTATTCTATATTACGTCATAGAGGATGTGATATTCACAGGTTGTCCCATGTATACATATGTTTGCCTGTCTGTTTTCATTCCCTCATTTAGTATGTAATGCACATATGACCATATGCTATGAGGCCACAATGTATCTTGTATGGGAAATGTATATGTATGAGAATGGGGAAAAAAGGGAGAATACAAAGTGAGGAGCAAAATCTGTTATGGTGGTCTGTATTGTGTAGAAAATACTGAAGAATCCTGTTAAAATAACTGTTGTGGTCCTGAATTGTGGTTCATCATTAATGGTTGTTGCACAACTTCTATAGCTACCTGTAGCTTCTTGATTTCATTCAACGATTGTGGTTGTAGTTGTAGACAATAGCCCAGTAGATGAGACAATTGCGAAGGCACAGATCTGATTAAACATGCCTGAAAATCTTTGCACCATGAAAAGCTCCTGTTTCACTGTCAAAATGATAAAGTTTTGAACAACCAAAAATCAACCACAATCAAACTGAGAAAGCAGACATGAGCTGCTTTGTTAGATAGGTCATGGTGTCTAAGAATGAGACAGAGTTATTTTTAAGGTCATGGTGAAACCTTACAGAAGGACAACCATCAGTCCATCACTCCACTTATCAAGGCTTTTATGGTAGTGTGGCTAAAATGCATGACCATTAGACTAGCTTCAAATCTAAACTCCTCTGTTATGGTACTATAGTTGAACACGGTGGAAGCATGAGCATGCTGTGGGGATGTTGTTGTTGAGTTTGATATTTTTGTTTCTTTGTTTCTTTGTTTCTGATGACCACAAGGCTAATCAGGATAGGGAATGCTAAATGCAAAGAACAAAAAGCAATTCTGAATGAAAACTTTTACCAGTGGGCTTAGGATCTCGATCTTCTAACCTGGTTGAGCTTTTGCTAAGAAAAATGGCAACATCAGCAGGAGTGATATCAGCTGATAACTCCCTACCAGTCTGCGGGTAACTAGAATATTGCTGGAATCAAATCAATATGAGCATATTAAAAAACAAGTAGTTTTTACAGTTTTTGTACCATTTTTTAATAGTATAGGGTACACAAAAACAGCATATGATGGAGAAGAGTGACACGAGCACTGGGGAAAAGTTAATTCCATGTTTTCCTGATGTGAGTTTGCATCGCACACACTTTCTCTCCCTGTTTGGTAGTCCCTAAAGTCTGCCACACTGAGACACGGTGGACTCAGGATTGATTTTAATCAGGGCTGTCACTGGATCAATGGAAGTTTATTACCCCCAGAAGGAGTACTGGCAATGAAGCTCTGCCCCCTGGGAGGTGTAGTTTCACCAGCCTTCATCATCCAAGCTGCTAACGCCCCTTAGGGAGCATCTGGTATGGGAATTGCAGTTTTTATTGTGTGCAGTAAATCTCGTTGTTATTTCTCCAAAAAATGGGACTTTTTCTTCCAACATTGGTGTCATGAAGGAAAATTGAAAAGGACTGCCACATTAGAGAGCATGAGTATAAATACATTAGTTGTGGGCACAATTGCTGTTTGTCAAATGCAAAGTGATGTGGCCAGAAGTGGATAGACAAAAGAGGGAGCTGAACAACAGAGCGAGGTCATTTATTTATGCTCACAGTCCTGTCAACATGATGAAACAGTCTGTTTCTCATCTAATATCTGCCGTGCGCGTGCACCAGGCATTCTTTTGACAAACAACCAACCAGCGGTGCTTACAGCGCAGCGTGTTATATTAGAGCCATTTAGAGAGGCCGCTGGAGCCCACTCCCCCGTTGCTCTCAATACTCACTGGTTTTCTGTTGCTCAGGTGACCAGTACACGGCAGTGATTAATTGCACTTTGTTAATAAGCAATTCATCCAATAGCAGTACAGTAGAGCAAGGAAGTCTGTATGAGTGTTTAGTGCGTATGTGTGTTTGTGTTGTGTGCTAGCAGTGGAGACATCTCCATGTGCACTTACGTTTCTGTGCCAAGTTTTTCTTCCTCCATGCCGCTGTACATGATCACATTCACTTGGGGGTTAAGCAATTACAAATAAGAACAGTTTTTCCCCAATACTGTCCTCATCCCTCATAGTCCTCACCACTAGTATTTGCTCAATGATATATGAGGTGAACCTAATACTGTTCTCACCAACCCAATGTCCTGATTACAAACAATTATTCATTGTTACTTAGATTAATAAAAGGGTAATGGGTCCCCATAAATCTACTAGCTGGTGCTTCTGTTTGCTCCCACAGGAGTGTTGCCAGTGGGCCCACTGGGGGATGCAAGGCTAGGTCAATGGCAAAGTCAAACATTCAACCTTTTTCATTACCTTGGTATCATATTATTGTTTAATAAATGGCACAGATGATCAGTCAAGCAAAAACAAAATGAACCTAAATCATAAAATCTTTTAGTTTATCAGTAGGCAGATGGGACACCAGAGTTAAGAGGCACCGTCGCAAGGCTCTGATTGGATGCACTAAATAACTGTGATTAGATTAAAAAAAAAAAACCTAGTGTATGGAATTAGATTATGGAGGATAATAAAGAAGATAATGTTAAATCATCTGTGGCCAGGTTGATGCTTTCATTTACAACCAAGTGCTGATGTTGTAGAAACATATGATTAGCGCACACAGGGAGCAAACCTTTTGATGCGCGATGGTGAGAGATGGAAAGGGAGGAATCGGGGGAGGCGGTGGGCAAAAAGATCTTTATCATCTGCGCACATGATTTATGAATCCTCCCTCTGCTGATTCTAATTTAAATTAAATGCAAAATTAAACACACCGAGTTTTCCCAAGCACATAAACCTAGCTCTCTCCCCCATGCTCTTCCCCTCACATGTCAACAAACGCATTCATATACGCTGAATTCCTGGACTACCCTGCAACAGAAAGGCACTGTTACCATGACTCTACTTTAGTCAGTCATCAAGGACAGCTTGTTGAAATTCTGCTCATCTCTTCCCTTTCTCCCCTCAGTTTCCCACTATCCTTCCAACAGTCTCCTCTTCCATGACCGGGGTGAAGTGGCCTGCTTTTGTTAACGGCAATACAGCGTCTGAGTGTCCAAAGAGGCAAAAGGAGAGATGGAAGGTACAAAAACAATAACACAAGACCAAGAGACTGTTTGGAAAATAAAATATTACCAAAAGAAATGCCCTCATATATGTGTATATATTACACAGATAATCCTGAGTAAATTACTTATTATATGCCCTTGTAAAACAGGGATAAAATGATTAGGAGGCAATTTGAACAAAACCCTGCCTGTCCCTGTCTCCACCGAATCCACAAACACACACATTCCACCACTAAACCACTGATGATTGCCAGGAAGCACTTAAGCATTGAACTGACCTCAGTGTTTATTGTAAGGACGGGACAGGTAGGATTATAGAAAACACATCACAGGGTGCAGATGAAGGGGAAAGATGGTGCAGAGGGGTAGAATGAAGGCAGATTCATTGAGGGAAAAGGCCTTTGATGGACTGCATGCCCGGTCCTTCAAGGACAGGTTGGAGCAAAAGAGAGGAAGGTGTGGACTGTGTGAGTGGGAGGAAAGAGATGTTGGCAGATCTGGAGTGTTGTTAAGAATTGTAATATAATAAGTGGGCCATTTAATTCAGCCGCATTTAACATCAAACACACGATTCATCTCAGCTTAGCAAGGCCAGACTGTGACTCCCACATATACTGACACACAGCACTGATACACTCTCAGCCAGGGCACTCATATGTGTTCACTTATACATCTGAAGGCACCGGTGGCATAAATCCATATGAATATCGTGCCGTTGGCCTCAAACGCCTGTGCTGATTTTCGCCTGTGACTCCGGCAAACACGCCCCTGCCAACACACACACATGCGAACATAGAGAAGCACCTGCCTTTGGCTAGCCCATTAACCATACTGAGAAGGAGGAAAGTCAGGGCAACTGGAGTGTCTCTTTCTCCAACAATCAATCATATATTAGCTAGACAGTATATTCAGCTGAGCAAGCTGCCAAATAGACAGGGAGAATATGAAGAGGGAATCTAACAGTACGGCCCATATGCAGTGAAGTCTGTGTAGGTCTGAAACTGATAACTATGGGCTAACAACTGAAGAAATACACATAATCCCGATGCGTTATTTATGCACGCTTCTGTTTTACAAACCTCTCAGTGCCGCAGTTAGCTGTAAATCGATGCAGATAAGCCCATTAATCGCATGCTTTCATATCAATGGATCTCTATGATCCATGAGTCTTTGCACCTGTCGATGAAGGGATGGCAATCTCAAAGTCGTCCAGAACAGCCAAGAACAGAAACACATGCCTAGAATAAAAAAGAAGCCAATTGGATTCTGTTGCCATAAAAACTCCAACACAGTCTACTTTAGACACACTGTACCTTCACATGTTTTGCTTTTACTTGGTTCAACTTAAGTTTGATTGAATTTACACGTCCCCAAGTGTATTGATTTATGTGTTGTGAATATCTGTTGAAAGCAGGAATGTGTTACAGTATATTGTGTTAGTTTTTTCCTACTTCTTCCCATTATTAAAGAAAAAAAGTTGCCATGGTTTATATCTAGCATGATATTCAAAGTGTTGACGGTCATTGTAAGGAGGTCAGGATTACTAATGAGTACAGCATAACTTTTTCTGCACTAAGTGCCCAGCTCTGGTTGGTTTTTATTAACATGTCTTTCATTTCTTTTTTTTTCTTTTTGCCATCCAGGAACACAAATTCACTAATGACCCTTTCAACCCTACGGCTATCTCGGTCTATTTTTCATTTTTTCCATGCTCTTCTCTGTCATTAGAGGAGCACTGCTACATGAAAGCACAAAATCCATGCTGAGTGCAGGTGGATAATTATCAGATGCATTCACTTACGCAAGGCTTAGTTTGTGTAAATACATTTACTGTGTTCTATTATACCATTAAAAGTATTAGATTATATCCAAAACAAGAGTCATAGTTGTTTTATTTTTTATGATCATGAAAAAAAACGGTCGGCGTACCTTTTTGCCTTCTTAGAAAACCATGATGCTGTTATAGAATATTTTCAGCTTTTCTGCCTACATAACACGAAGAAAAGCTGCTGCCTCGAGCTAAGCTTTCCCATACTGACTGCAAGAAGAAAACAGAAGACATGGGCTCTTTGAGGAGATTTTGCTCGCTGTTTGGTTTGTAGCCATGCTCGTGGCACTGATCGATCATATGGTGGATCCCATTTTTGATTCCAGCTAAAACATTTAAAAAAATATATTTTATAGATAATGATAGCAAGGAGAATTTATACAAACCATTAGCCATCCAGAAAGTTCATCCTACATCAGATATCCTCTAAACTTTACTCTAGTTCCACCAGTAAACATTTTAACTTGTCAAATCTCTACTTAATGATTGAACAAATTTAAGGAAAAAAATGAGCAATCATGTTTTATCAAAAATGAAGGCTGAGTTGTTTCCTCATCCTCTTATTTTGATTCCACCACAAAGTCGAAATTTGAGGTTTTGTGTGAAAATTCTCAGCAAGTACCAAATGGATTGCTGTGAAATTTGGAAAAAGAAATTGGTGATTTGAGCATTCATCATACCTGTTTAAAATCAGTTTGTTTTTGACAGGGTTTTTGGAAAGTGTTTGAGGATGTTTTCACATTTAGCTTTGCCACCCGTCTGTTGAATGCTGCCTTCAGTTTAGAGTTATCAGAATTGCTAGTGTTAAATTTCACATCGACTTTCAATTCTGCAGAAACTTGGGGTAGAAAACGGAAGTGACTTGATGATATGGGTGTGGTAGTTTCACATGGCTGGAAGGGGAATTTGAAGCAGACTGATTCAGTTAGGACTACGCAATGGACTCGACGGGTGCAGCTGCTGTGCATCTGCTAAGGATGCTGATAGCGAGTGGGTGCCGGGCCAATATATTGATGGGTCAAGCACAGTCTTTGTGTTGCCGATGGTAGTGCTGGTGTATTGAGATTGCTTACAAATTATAGAATAAAATAAAAATAAAAATGATTTAAAGTCATAAAACTCCATTTAATGTCACAAAACAGATGTGTTTATACATCAACAAGTAAACAAAGTATGTATGACTGAGGGAAACAGGTGGAGCTCCTCTCATTGACAGGCAGCATCACCAAATATGTTGCTTATATGGAGAATAAGGGCCACATAAAAATGATTGAAACTTAAATGTGGCAGCAAGTTTATGAAGTTTACCTTATAGCAATTTTTGAAGTTAGTTACAAACTAGGCAAGCCTGACTAAATGGGTCATTGGAAGTTCTGACATGGCTGACTGATTTAAAATTATTGTGTTAAATTGTAAAATAATTGAATTTCTTCTGCATATTAAAAATGAAGAAGCAATACAAAATGTCTGTGTTTTGCATTTTAGCGTGCAATATGCCTCTGTGTGTAACTTTAACTTCACGGATGTGTTTCCCATGTGTGCATTAATAAAAAAAATTTAAAAAACTTACACATTGGTTTATAATTGGTGGTAGTCGGTGTTTTAAGGGTTATTGACTCTTAAGTCATAGAGGTGCTGTGGAGGCTTACAAAGATCTTTGTAACCTTTGAAGAAAAATAGTATGTCAGAACAATCAGCTGAACCTAACAGCTTTTTTTTTTGTCTCTTGCTCTTGACGAAGGCGGTCGCACTTTTCTCCTCTCCTCGTCCTCCTCTCCCTTAGCTTCCCTGCTTAGCCTCTTATGTCCTTGTCTAGTCTCGTGTTTTTTGTATTAATTTTCTCTGGAACACTCTCTCACAGTCTGTTCTCTAAAACCTAAAGGAGGAATTATGGATTTGATCAACTGGTCCCTAAATGTTCATTTTTGCATTCTATGCAAGGCCACCTGGGTTGGCTGGAAGACTGTTTACTTAGCCTGGCAGGGCGAAACACACTGTCTCAGCTGAACTCTGGACACATACACACACACGCACACAGACATATATACACATGCAGATGTACAGTCATCCCCCCTCCAAACGCCTTCGACGCTTATTCCCCTCCGATGCTGACGGTGGATCAAGGAGACCAGCGGTTATGCTGCAGGCCTGGATTCACTGTCTACACTGGCTGTCTCTCACCCTTTACCCATCCCTGTTGCTTGTCATGTGTTTCTTTGGTGTATTAAGAGTTTTTTCACGTGCTATGTGCAGAGGTGTTTTTTTTTCTGTTCCCAAACTGATCTCCCTGTTGGAGCTCAGTCTGGGGGGAGTTATTTTTTTTTCCTTATCTTTCCTCGTGTGGTGCATTTTCCATTGTTATACCTCTCTGACCCGTTTTCCCCATGTGATGTTTTTGTGTAATGTATGTATGGTCGGAGGGTAAGATTGCGTGCAATAGGTCGGCAGCCTTAACATGAAATTTCCCCTTGTGGGACTAATAGTATCTTAGTATCTTATCTTATCATTGGATTTTCAGAGGAAACATTTTCCCCAAGGATGCCACTTTCAAAGCATTTACTTTTCATTTTTTTATTTCCTTTTTGAAATGACACCTGCCTTCAAAGCTTTCTGATCACTCTTTCTAAGTGCTCAATTTTTCATCCAAGCAAAGGATTAGTTTGCTTTTAGTTGTTACTCTATTACGCCAATATCATAAAGAAATGATGCATGTATCTGCATAACCATCTCTGAGCAAAGGTTTAATTATAAGTGTACTCTATAATTGCCGCATAGTAATGGACTGAAAACAAAGAAATATATATATATATATATATATATATATATATGTATATATATATATATATACATATATATATATATATGACACACACTGAGCTGAGTTGAAACAACACCACCTACACTACTGAGGTGCCCACAGTTAAGGCTTTGCTTCTGGACACAGTGTCCAATTGCCCTCTGGCTCTCTTATTAACTTGCATCAACAGCCTGATGCTTTGCTCCTGTTGAATATTCCACAATTCTCATGTAGTGGTATGGATATATTATGAGATTAATATGCAGAACTTGTGACAAAACTGGAAGCTAGAACTGGGGAGATTTTATGTGAAAAAGTAGATTGTTCCAGAGATTAGGGGCTGCCACCAGAAAGGTTCTTTTAACACTGCTGTTACAGTTGTTTTCGTGCGTTGACAGGCAGTTTTGAAGCAAATTTCCATGCATGACTTAGAAAAACTTTTCCATTCACTTACCTTGAATTTCTCCTCCTTTTCTATTTTTCTTTTTTGGATTAAAAATATAAGCATGATGTGACATACGAATTCCCTAAAGTCCTCAATCTACTAGAAATAGAAAAATTAATTACATTTCTTATTTCGTTTTATGTCTATTAACAGTATATTCAAATATGAGTTGTTAAGAAAAAGCAACAGTCCTGCACGCCACATGGTCTAACTTGGAAGAATTTGGGGAAATTTGGACATTTCACTGGTTTTGTGTTAAAACAGTAAAGTAAAGCACACAAAAGCTAGCCATTATAAATTATGATTGTTGCAGTTCTATTTAAGGCTGCAAATAGCAAGTAAACCTTTTTTGTTCTTGAGGACCATTCCTAAATATTTTTTTAGGAGCCATTTATGCAATGTTAGGTTAACTAAGGGTAACCTTCTGTTAACCTCAGCATCTACACTGGAGCTAACCAGAAGTTAGCTTCCCAGCCCGCACAAGTAGTATCTTCAGTACTACAGCTACAGTGTGTGGATCCAGCAAAACAGAAAAGGTCGTGGCATAGACAGTTTATGCCAGCAGCCGGCCATGGTGTAGAGCAAAGTTTGAGATTTGAATGGTTGTGTTTTTAGTATCTTGTTATCGTCTTCTACAATAGTTTAATGATGAAAGTAGCTCAATATGTTATTTATTTTGATGTGTGCTAACAAGTAGTGATGTGTCGGTCGCGAACGAAATGGCTCTTAGAGCCGACTCTTTGAAGTGAACGACGCGAGCCGGCTCCTTATCGCGAGCCGTGTGTTTTTTTCATCTTTCTCTCACCCTCTCTCTCGCACTTTTTTTCTGCTTCACTCTGTATGCGAGCCTTGTGCTTTACGCTGGGAAGAGGGGGGAGGGGCGGTAGTTTCACTGGCAGTAGCACAGGAACAGAGCCAGAGGGAAAGAGAGAAAGAGAGCCAGGGACAACAACATCACATTAGAAAAGTATAGTAATCATCCACAACTATTTTCAGCTGCGGATGATAAAGGATTCAGAAAGTTTATTCATACAGGCCCATATGACAGAGAATCTTCTTTTTGTTTTCATATTTTAATTTATATTTAATTGTGTTGTGGTTTGCGGTGTTTTGTGTTGTTTCACTTCAAATTAGTTTAAAAGGAAAAAGCTGAAAATGTAAATAATTAAAAGTTGAAATGTAAATAGTTGGTTTTTGTATTATATGATTTATTTATTGCATTTTAAGTGGAGTGAATAAATAAAAGTATATTTACGGTAGTCCCTAGAGACAAAGCACGTAAAAACTCCAAAACACGTACAAACTCCGAAGCACGTACAAACTCCAAAACACGTACACAATGGAAGTGCACCAGGATGCTAGGGGCAGTGTTGATGTTTTGTTACCTACTGGCTACACAAGCCAGGAAGTACCAACGACCGGATTTGGTGTGTGGTAGTAACAGGTAAATTAACTTTTTTTTTTAAATTATTTGAATATATATGAGTGCTTGTGTATAAATACACAAACAATACACATATGCTTTCAACTGTGTAATTTAAGTGATCTAGGTAGCTGTTTTGGAACTTCAGTTAACGCTAGAAATGTGATTTGGAGTTTGTACGTGCTTTGTCTCTAGGGGCCACCGTATATATTTATACATAAACATATATAAATAAAACCACAGGTTTTTTTTTTACATTAGTAATTCCTTTTGTGCATAATTTTATATTGTTATTAATAATAAATTAATTAAAGCAACAAAACAACCTGAAGAGCCGGTTGGGAGCCGAAAGAGCCGGTTCTCTAAAAAGAGCCAGAATTCCCATTACTACTAACAAGTTAGTTTTGGAGAAATTTGGAGAAAATCTGCACTTCATTTGGACTAAAAGCTGGTTGAAGTACCTTCACCGTTAACCTTGTTTAAATGTACTTCACAGAATAAAGCATTTGTTACCCTGATACAGTGCAGGCCTAGCCATGCCCTAATGTCAATATAATACAACAAGAGAAATAACCAAGACAAAATAGTAGCAGGCAGGAAGTGGCCTTCAGAACCTTTCAAGCTTAAAACTGCTTTCTAAAGGCAAAATAAAGCATACTTTAAATAGTTACTGCAGTCAACCTCCATCTGACAGTGATGTTTGGATAGCCATTCTTCTTCTTCCTGTTCTTGTGGGGTCACGAAAGCCCTTCATCTGCAGCAGTACAGTGAGTTATCCTCAACGAATTTATCTGTCTCCCCAGCAAAACATGCAGCAAGTTTTTTTCTTAATATTTCACGATCCAGTGAACACTAAATAAAACTTGCATTCATTCTGTGCTCTATGTTTTTCTTTTTTTTTTCTGTGTCACTGAGCACTTGCTGTGATTCTCTTTGAGTCCTCCATTTAAAATATACCACAGATAAATTATAGATGAAACGTTAGAGGCAAAAATTGAGCCAAAACAGAACTTTCTTTGAAGAAAATGCAGGAGGAGCTTAAATTGTCTTTTTTTTTGTGCAGACAAGCTGTAAATGTATTATTGGCAAAATGTGCATTCACTATTCCTGTATCTTGCCAGTTAATTAACACTTTCTAACCATAATTCTATTAGTGGTTGTTATTAATTATTACTATTACTTTAACCATTTTGTCCTGTCTTCCTCCCCTCATCCCCAACTGGTCACAGCAGATGGCTGCCCCTCCCTAAGCCTGGTTATGCTGGAGATTTTTTCCTATTAGAAGGGAGTTTTTCCTTCCCACTGTCGCCATGTGCTCACTCATAGGGGGTCATCTCATTGTTGGGGTTTTCTCTGTATTACTGGAGGGTTTTTAAAAGCACCATGAGCAAATATTGTTGTGACTTATATAAATAGAATTGAATTGAAATTACAAGGGTGCAATTACATGATATTACATCAGAATGTAGTGAAATGAATTTATAATAAACATTTATTGATAATAAGTGTGTATCGATAATGCTGTCTGTTGTCCTAGCTATGCTACCTTACATTCGCTCCCTCTCATATACACAATTACAAGAAGACATGGGGCTGAGGCCATGGCCTTTACCTTTTTAGTGCTCGCTGTGCTTATTGGAGCATACTGTCTAAGACATGGCCCGGCTCTCAACAATAGCTTCAGCAAAGATCCCATTTAGTTAAGAGCCCATAGAAGACCTGTCTTGAGGCTAAACGCAGAATAGCAAAGAGTGGAGGAAGAACAAAACAGAGAGAGGGAGCAGGATCAAACAGCGGAGAGACAGAGACAGAAACACATATGCGCAGCTAGTTCCTTATGGCTGATGCTTACTTTTTTACTGGCTGATGTCATCTTTTCTTAAGCCCATTTCCAACCTTCTATTTCCTGTAAATGAAAGTTTAACCAAGGGGAAACTTTCTCACTTACCATCAGTATCAGTTACTTAACAACTCTGATATACACTCGACTCACAAGAATCCAGCTTTTGTCAGTTACCCCCTTGAAAGTCCAACTCTCTCTATCCTCAGCAGACCAGGCAATCTCACTTTCATCTTGATTCCCTTGTGGTATTGCCAAAATGATGGAAATAGCAGCAATTCCTCAGTGAGGGTAGCTCTCTAATGGTGATGGGTGTTTTCTGCTGGCATGAAATTGCTAACTTATCTCCAAGAGGGCAAGATCAACCATCATCACTACTGTCACACAAGGTTTTATTCATTGCCTCTCTCTGCCCACCTCACGGTGATGGAGTGCAGCAAAGCCTCGTATTTTATGTGCCGTAATTAGGATCATGTCTGGCAAGGAGAGCGGTCATAGGTATAAAGCATGCCAGTATCATAATGCAGATACAGGTTTGTAAAGTTCTTTAGCTGACTCAGATGCAAGACAAAAACTGGCAAGATGTTGTAAAATAAATTACCTTTAATGGCTTATGGGAAAAAAATATAACAAAAAGTGAAATCGAAAGGTGACAGGACACATGTAGAAAAACGGGAACTGAAAATGCTTAAAGGTAACACAAAAACTGATCAGAGAAGAGCAGGACCAAGAAAGAGCAAGGTTATGGGACAAATACTCAGGGAAGATAAGACAGTTCTTAAAAAAATACAAACTGCACTGCATACTGCTAACCCACATCATTTAAAGTATGTCACTATCCAAACTTGGCTGCTTGGGTAAACAATGATTCCCAAGACCACTGGCTGCTGGCGTAAAACCCTTGCATAAAGGAAAAGAAATATTTAAGTGCAAAGATAAAAGTGCAAAAGAGACACAGTCTAACAGATAACAACATTTCATTCAAACATGCTTGCATGTACAAAATATTACAGTAAAAGCATTTAGCTGAATACATGCAATCTGTTTAGTGGCTCATTCCGGAAGATCAGAAAAATTAAAAGCACAGATTACCAAAGCAACAAACACTTATTAACAGGTGGCCCAACCGTGTCCCACACTGTCGAAAAACGCATAAAATACAGTGACACTCAAGGACAAAACCCTGCACAATGCATGAATTCAACAATTCTGAATACCTCTCGCTTGATATTCAATAGAAAACACACAGTTTGCAATGATATTTACCTCACAATAACAAGCCTGTGTTCCTCCTGCAAACATATCAACACTGCACCAACAACACAAGCTAGTGTACTTTGGTGAACCTCTCTCTCTGTCTAAACCAGAGGTTCCCAAAGTGTGTGTGTGTGTGTGTGTGGGTGTGTGTGTGTGTGTGTGGGGGGGGGGGGGGGGGGGGGGTGTAGAAAAAGAAAAAAAAAAGTGATAATTGACAGGTTTTCGACAGGGCTCCCACACAAACGCAAAGCAGGAGATGAAGCATCGCCAAATATGTTTCCAAACCAACCTTTCAAGCCAAAGACTAGAAAATATGGTGAAGCATATATTCTCTTTGGCTTCACCTGCACAAGTGCCAAGGTAGGTCTCTGTGACAGAATTAGTTTTCCCTGCGTCGGGAGCATGCGCTGGGCTCTCCAAATCACGGACAAACAGAATCCCACATTCTTGTAAGATTTTTCTTGTAAAACAAAGGGGGGCCCAGCAAGAAAGGTTTGGGAACCACTGGTCTAAACCTTTTGTCAGCATTTTTTGCACTCTTACGGGTTCTTCAAAATGGGCAGTGCCATCCAGTGGTGTAAATAAAAATCATAACATCTTCCCCACCAGAACATGAGACAAAATAACAAAAAGCTCCAAGACCAAAAAGAAGAGATTCAAGAGATTCATGATTCTTTATTTGTCACGTGCATAGTTATACAAGTACAACACGCAGTGAAATGTGTCCTGTTACCAATGTTGAGAAGTGATCTGCTGTTGTAAAAGGTGCATAGTCTGTGCGGAGCGGTCAGGAAGGCGTCTGGACGTGGCTGTGCCATCTTTAGATGGCAGGCATGGGTTGTGCCAGTCACATGACTCAGTGAATGATTGCAACAGTAGTTATTTTCCTTTCACAAAAAAAGCGATAGAATAATCCTGTTACCTAGATCCCATTTCTCAGAGTGTCCTATTCTGAGATTCTGTTATAAGGCTAGCCAGTAAAAATGACTTTGTACATAAGGGGAGAATGGTAGTGGGTCTCAATTTGGATACAGTACACGCTCTGTCAGTTCTAAGGTTTTCTGTATCAGAACATAGTAAACAGTCTGGCCCTTACCAGGTCTTAAAAGTATTTAAATACTATCTATAATTGTAAGCCAATGCAATGTGTGAAAAACTAAGTATACCCCAAGATTCAATAACTGTAGAATCACATTTACCAGCATAATTTGGAGAAACATTTTTCTGTATGACTGTATTGAATCACGGTGGCACGGTGGTTAGCGCTGTTGCCGCACAGCAACAAGGTCCTGAGTTCAATTCCACCAGGCCGGGGTCTTTCTGTGTGGAGTTTGCATGTTCTCCCCGTGTCTGCGTGGGTTCCCTCCGGGTACTCCTTGTGGGGGTAGGTTAATTGGATAATCTAAATTGCCACTAGGTGTGGATGTGAGTGTGAATGGTTGTCTGTCCTTGTGTGTTAGCCCTGCAACAGACTGGCAAGCTGTCCAGGGTGTACCCCGCCTCTCGCCCTATGACAGCTGGGATTGGCTCCAGCACCCCCCGCGACCCTGAAAAGGATAAGTGGAAGCGAATGGATGGATGGATGGATTTTCCTGTATGACTGTATTGAATCATTGTGGAGGAATTTTAGCCCACTCTTCTTTGCAATGTTACTTATCTGATTATAGTTTGTTCCCATTCATTTTTGCACCACCACAGGCTAAAGTCTGGACTATTGCAATGCCTTGATTCTTTTTTTTTTCAGCTACTGTATTGTAGGTTTGCTATTGTCCCGTTTCATGACCTAGTTTAGGCCAACCTTTAGCTGACTGACAAAGTTCATGGGCAACTCAATGACTGCAAGGTGTCCAGGTCCTGTGGCTGCAAAACAAGTCCAAAGCTCAAACAAGCCCCAAATGCACCACCAAAAGTGGTGCATTTTGTGCAATTTGGCCAAATATGTGCACTTTGATCTTTTCTATCCACAGGGCATTGTTCCAGAAATTTTGTAGTAAACTGTGCTGCCATGTACTTTGCAACACTTTAAAACAAGTCGCAAAGTCTGATGTGCAGCTCTTGGGGTTTTTGCAATTTCTCATTTCTGTGCTTCTGACCTTGGGATGAATTTACTGGGATGCCCACTCCTAGGAAGATTTGCAATTGTCTTGAATGTTGTTCACTTGTAAGTAACTCTCACTGTAGAAAGATTAACTTTAAGTTGTTTAGAAATAGCCATATAACCCTTTTCAGACTGATTGTCAAGAACAATTGCTTATTTGATTTATTACTGATATCTTTCATCCTTTGCATTCAGTTAACACATATTTGAATGCTCCAGGCCTGCCAGAACTTTGGCTTTTTAAACCCAGTGGATCTAATTAGCAGCACCTCGCTGTTACTTACCCTCTTATTTTTTATGGAAGCAGTGAGTGTATACTCAGATTTTTACACAGTGTTTCTGCATTTTGTCTAAGTTTTTGTCAAGGTTTAATACGGTATTGATGTTGCATTTACTTAAAATTCAGACCCTATGATTCTTCTTTGTTTATTGATAGATTTTTTTTAAAGTTTCCAGATAGATAAAATGTCAGAATTTCAAATGGTGCAGGGTATTGTTACCTCAAATCAAATACAATTGGTTGTGCATTTACCAGAAATGATGTTTACAATGATAATAAATTATTCTACAGTGAAAAAAAAAACTCTATTATGTATAATCATACCCAAATAACATGAAATGTGTAGTTTACCTTCAGCAACTGTTTTTTTTAAGCGCCACTGTTAGCATGCTAACATCCTGAATGAAAATTGCTCCCTCTTGATGGCCAAGGAAGGGATGACTGAAGGTGAGAAGTGCATAGTATTTCACACTATTATGACACCACCTGGGTATTTGTAGAGCACTCCATGTAAAACAATGCACTTATAGACTCAAAATAGCAAGGGTAAGTACGCGACTCGAGACACAGCTTAAGTTTCAGTGTTTCTATTTTACATTTTTAAAATATTTGTTACAAAATTAGATCAAACTCAAAATTATGCAAGTATGCATAACCTCCGTCAGATGTAGCACTTGGTCATAAATTGGCAGAGAGCCATTTTAGACTGGAGGGATACCATGAACATATCGACGCTTTCAGGCTGAGTAGACCAAAGAGTGCAAATGTGTAACAATCTACAGCAGTCCAGTGCCAACTCACACTTCTGTCTTTATGTGTAATGTTGGCCGATAGGAACATAATGCTCATCTTAGCTCAGTAATTTATTTAAAGATTTTTAAACTGACCATTTTCAGTGTGGTCGTACTGAAGACTCGTTGCATATTTAAGTTATTGATAATACCTTCAAGCCAATCAAAAATTATTCTTTCATGCAGCGTGAGAGTGAGAATGAAATATTAAACTGTCTTTTCCTCTGACACCCCTCTGTGAATCAGGGACAGAAGGTGTCTTTTCATCTGACACAGAAAAGACGGTTACGGTTGTCAGTTGCTGCTTGAAACTAATATAGAATATCAAAAACATGCAATAATAAAGGCAGAAGGACGTTACAGTAGTTACTGTAGCTGAACTCCAAAAGGGATTCTTTCTTTCACGTGTTATTATACCTAAAAACCAGCTGGGGCACCACAAAGCAGCCCACCCAGCAAGATAGACTTAAATCATAGGATTTTTTTTTTTCTCTTCCCGGCCTGCAGTCATTCATGATGGATGGAGCAACAAAGTGTGCTCTGCTGTGGGCTTCAGCTGCTCTTAAATGTATGGGCAGGGGGATGGCGAGATGGACAGTAGGCAGAGGGATGAGATGGAAGGACCAGGGGAGATATATGAGAAGAAGGTCGGGGCGAGGTGATAGATGTCTACAACGAGGGGCGAGAGGGATGGCATAGGTGGACCAAGGTGACCAGTGAGAAGTTATACTGTAGGTGGGCTGTGGGGGGTTGCAGTGAGGCTGCTATCCGTCTCTGTCAGGTGGAGGAAAGGCTTTTCTCCCTCAGATAATTCTGAAATTCATCACTGGAGCTAGAGGTAAGGGTTGCTGTGTGTGGATATGTGGAGATGACCCACTGACTACTGACTGCATGTTACGCTTTATGGTAGTGATTTATGGCACATACAGACGCTTGTCTGTCTCATGATGAGCCTGACTTTGTTGACTCACCATGGATGCAGCCAACCCTGAACGCTTAGAAAATGGTTAGAAGAAAGAGAAGAGACATAGAATAATACACATGAAGACACAAAATGCTGAAGATTATGCTACAAGAATAAAATTGTACATTCACTGTAGCATATCGGTCCCTTTGTACATCCAGTAGTTCACCAGGGGGGTTGTGTCCTTTGATGTCCTTAGATTATTCCTGCAGTAAACATGCCATATTTGCTTCTTTTTTTCATAGCTTGTTAGCTCAATTATACAGATTGATAATGAAAGAATATGCAGGGTGGTGTGACAGAATTCATCTGAATCAAATATATCGAAAGCTAGAGAATAATTCAAGTACTGAAATCACCCAGACCTGCATTTACTCAGGAACTGAGTTTCATAACAGATTGGGATTTAGTGTTATTACACATTTTATTATGGAAAAGGCCCAGCGGCAGCTCCACCACTTCCTTACTGTAAATTAAAATTCTTTGTAGTAGATCAGATACTATTGAATGTTTTATTGAAAATATTTAAAGGAAATGTAGGAATGGCAATGTCAACTTATAGGTTGATCTGCTGCTTTGGGCTACACAGATATATAAAAAAAATATTAAGAGGAATTTTCTACAGGCCTTCCTGGTCCCCTGCAGACAAATCATCCTTATTAAAGGCTCCACTGACATTTTCAGTTGTGCCAACTTAAGGTTCCCATTTATGGGTTGAAGTGAAATGTCTTGGCAGCTATTGAAACTTAGTGCAGATGTTTGTGTCTCCTTAATAGGCCACTCTGCTTATGAGGTATACAATGAAATGAGATCACCAGTTAGAGATTTTCAAGGCGCTTTAAGCCTTGAGATGAAAAGCAGGCTAAGGTCTGGCAAACTCCCTTCACAATTTGCTACTTTCTTAAAACCACAGCTGTTTTTCTCCATTATTTTTATCTTATTAAGCTCATAGTGTTCAACTTAACTTCAGGTTTCCTGAGTAAATATCACTCAATTTTGTTCTGCCCCCTCTAGAGCCACAAGAATAGATTTTCCAATATGTAGTAGCATTCAGAAAGTCGTCTATATTAATGAACCTGGTGTGTGTAACTCTATTTCTTGAACTTTTAATTCAAAGCCATCTTTTCTGAGTTTCTCTGGCTCAGTTATCTAATGACGGTTCAGCTGAAGTAAGTCAAAAAAAGTGAAAATCTTCAGGATATTTTTAGAGCTTGAGTGCAAACAGGTTACAAGAATTTGTGAAGCCTGCACAGATAAACATTTATAGTACTGCCACACTAGGGAAAAGAGTGGTTTAGTGACCCCTGCATGACCAATATTACTGCAACTGTGAAAGAAGTTGTGATCTCATTGTATTTGAGATAGATATTTCAAAGATGGAGACTAGGTCTGCAACCCTTTGCAGTCAGTTCCCGTCTTCAAAGTGGTATTGATTTCTCAAGATGGAAGTGAAACAGCAATAAGACAGACTGAGTCTGCTATCACTTTGTGACTGAATGGGGTCATGTTGGCACTTACATGCAATACAATCACCGCCATGATAATATTGCGATTTAAGCGCAAGATGACATAGGTGCTTAGCAACCTTGTTTTTATATAAGATACAAGCAGAACACAAGCAGTTGGCAACCAGCTGAGTGGTCCCCTATTGCAAAGAGACGCATCGCAGACGAGTTGGGCCCATCAACACAGACTGACTGATTGATTGTAATGTGTTGGCAGTTTGTGTCTATAAAGTGGATGGCAATTATTTTCAAACCTTTAGCAATCTGCACGAGAATGATTGCAGTCACTCTAAGTTGATCCACGACTGACTGATTACCTCCCATCAGTCGTTCTGTGCTGTTGCCTTGTGATTAAAAATCCCAGAGGCTGAAAGTGTTACACGTAGCTGCAACTACCTGCAATTGACTACCAAAAGTGAAAAAAATCACTGTATTCCTAGGACAACTAGTCACAACCAGTCATATTTTTTTACTGAGCTATTGAAGCAACAGCACATGAAAGATGATGAGGAGTAAGGATGTATGTGATGCTGTAGCAAAAGAAGACAAAAGAAAATAATGGAAAAGTTCACATGATGGTTACACCGCAAGGGAAAGCAGTAGGTACACGAGTGAAAAGGATGTCCAGCTGCTTCCCACCATTATTTTGTGTGACCACTGGGAGAATATGATTTTTTTTCACCCTTCATATCATCTAAATAATAAAGTAAAATAATAGTGCATGCTGTTGAAATAAGCATCACATCAGTTATCTTAATATTACACATTAGTGGTCTGTTATTCTCAGGAAAGTAAAAGTCTTGTACAGTAGGCAGTCAGTTTCAATGAATACACTCAGAACTGAAATTACAAGATGAGGAATGAATTTCTTGAGTTATTCTGACAAAGTATGTAAACATTTAAAATTAGAAAGGCTAAACAGAACTTTTCCCTTTGGCGTGAAGGACTTCTTCGCCGACTCAAAAACACGTTTTTTCACACATGATTTCATGGTTTTGGGTGAGCCTTGTGGCTTTTTTGGGAGGTTAACCATAGTGTTTTGACACATGTATGAGCTGTTTTGGGAAAATTTATCTTCCAAGCTGTGAATCTGACAAATGTGCCAAAACGGTTGAGAAAAGCTGTCACGTTAACATGCTGAACTAAAAGAGCCAACATGGTAAATAGTATTACTGCTGCAAATCAGCCTGTTTGCACTTTCATTGTGTGCATTAACATGGAAGCATTACCGTCTAACTCACAGCACTGCTGTCTCTAAGCAGAGCTCTACACAGTCATTAGGAAGGATACTGACTCATAGCTTCAGGTGTCCAGTCATTTATCAAAAGTGTAAAGGTGTAAAGTGTCTTTAATCACAGTTATGGAAGTGCTGGCAAACCACTGCACCGCTTATATCAAACAAACACTTTATTTGTGATTACTTTGTGTGAATAGCACTGAAAGACAACAACAACAATCATATAGCTTTCATACATTTAGAGTGAATTCATATGCATCAATTGTTTGTTGAGACATACGTGAAGTATTTCGAAATGGACCAGAATATTTTTGAGGCTAGAGAAAACACGAAAGGGACTGAAGGGCGGGGAGCAAGAGGAGCAAAATGTTTGTGGCGAGGGAAAGGAGAAAAATTTAGAAAAGACAGAGCACAGGTTGCATGTAAGAGAAAAGGGCAGCAAGTAAAGGATGGAAAGAGGAGATGGCATTAGTGGAGAGGAGAATGGAATGGATGGGGGAGCCAGAGGGGAGTTTTGTACCGAGGAACACTATCATAATTGTCACATTTGATCAGGGAGGAACTCTAGTTCACTTCATGGACCACTGCTTTTTTCCAAGCTCCCACCCCTCTGAGGATTCACTAGGCCGAGCATTAGACAAACCCACACAAACAAGCATAAGTACCCCCAAGTTTTTATTTGCCATTCGTGTTTACGGCTGCGGACGAACATAAACATGTGCAAGCATACACTTCACTAAAGGTCTTAAATGCACATAGGCAGAGTTACAGATTTGAGGAAACATAAGAAGCTGAAATAAAAAAGTTTCTTTTTAATATTTTGGGGCAGATGTTTTGTGCTTGGATTCACGTTGGCAGAACGACACTCTGCTCTCTCTTGATTCGAAATGCGGTACGGTGACATGAGGGTTGCTGAACTGTAGCAATTAAAAGTCTGAATGGATGAGACGTTTGGTAAAAACATGATTTTGTCTGTGTTATGTTTTGATTCGAGTTGGTGTAGAAGCAATCTTCAGAGAGAAGGATAGAGGAGGAGGTCGGGGGGGGGGGGGGGGGGGGGGGGGTGCATAAACCCTAAAGGCAAGTAATAAGTATGGACATTTAAACAGCTGGTGCTTCACAGACACGAAGCAGATCCTGGGGGGATACTATCCACCTCAAGTAAAATTCAAGTTTGAAAAAGGAGGTTTAGCTTGTTGTCAGAGAAACTGAGACTGAATTGGGTTCACAAATTTCCCTGAATGTAGCAACATTAAAAAAACAAAAGGAAGGCGGAGAAACTGTAGGAACAAAGTGTGCTAAACTCTGAAGCTCTGGCCTGCCCTTAACTTTCTCTGATTCTTGGGATACAAATCAAACTGTATTGTTCTGGGCCTATTTAGCCTCAACAAAATTAATCAACACATGCCAAACAATTTTCTGGCACGGCACGCATTTTAAAATTACAGAGAGGATGAGTAGAAAATTACAGTTGTCCTGATTAGGGAGCCAACGATGGAGATGTGGGTACGCCTTTTGGCTTTTTTTTTCTTTTAATGTGTTAAGGTTGTGCTCTCAGAAAGAAATATGTACATTCCATATATGCACACACTAAGTGTTGCAGCTGCCACAAAGGAAAATGCTCGTTTCATTGGTGCGTTTTATTTCTTAAATAATAGAAAAATGCAAGTGAGGTGAGGTTGGCATTTATTTGCAAAAGTCAATACTCAGTATTTAAACACTAAAGCATGTGGTCTTCTCAAATTAGCTTCTTGATGTTGCAATCCTCCCTAGAATGTTTCTGGCAGTAGATTTTTCCATAGTGTCTATAGTGAAACGCTCCCCCTGTCATACCAAATGTCAGATAATCAGGTCAAAGAACACATAGAACATGTAAACTATACAGTTGCATGAACAATAAAAAGCCTGGTCTGACTGTTTTCTGAAGCATCACCACAGCTCAGCTTCAGGGCTGTTAAATTGTGATCACAGCTTTACATCTCTGACTTAAAGCTCAGAAAAGTTGTGAAAATGTTAAAAAGATTTTTGACATCCAACAAAAATTTTAGAAGGTTTTGGTACCTTTTCACTTTGCTTGCAGAAGAAGAGCCCAGAGTAAAAATTATATTTACTTACTGTTTTCTGTGAGAGCACTATTCTGTTTCCTTGTTATAGCATTGTTGTGTGTGTCTGTGTGTGTGTGTGTCTGTGTCTGTGTGGGCAGGTGAGCGTGTGTGTGTGTGTGTGTGTGTGTGTGAGTGTTTTCACTAAAAGCGTCTCGAAACTTCCATGAGCTCTCCATGGTGCTGAAATTGCAGCCAACTTCGCAAACTCAGAAGTCCCTTCCATCATCCAGCGTCCATTATGTCGTTATTTCAGCTTTCAGTTCACTGTTTACTTTAAATAACAAGGTCATTATTTGGCAGTAAAACCAGGCTGCAATATTAAGTGTTGACATTCATTTATTTCTATGATCTGTTATTACTGTTGGGCAGACATTTCTGTGGGCTTTAGAGTCCCAAAATGGTAATGGTTGTTAAAGCCAGCCCAAGTTCTGCAAGAGGACAGTGGAATCAGAATTCAATAATAATAGTGAATCTAATTTCCAACAAATCAAATATGATAAAGTGGGGCATGGCGCAGGTAGGAGGGAAACAGATAAATAACATACAAAGAAAGTTTATTATGTAAATTAAAAACAAAAAAAGATTTGGTATTTTTATGTGTTGAAATGTTGTTGAATGTTGTTTCTCCATCCATTAGAAACTTCATTTCCTCCATATTCATACACATAAAATAATAAATGAGGCTGTGAACATTTAATGAATAATCCCCTCTGGAAGAACCTTCAGAACACAGATAAGGATTATACTGCAATTTTTATAGATGTAAGTTCTACTAAAGTGAAGCTTTGTGGCTCAGAGCATGACCTTTTCATAGGTATTTAATAGAAAACACAATTTTTCAGTTAAAGCTTTATAGAAACAGATATCACATGCAAGAGTTTGTTTTTGTTTTTTTGTTTTGAATATTCAAATGAATGATAATGTGTGAAAACACAAAATGGCACACATAGATGGCACACAATTTATGAGCTGAACGTATCAAACAAAAGGCCATGTATAGTATTATACTGTACCTGTTCCCATTTGGTTTGCATTTTGTACTAAAGTACAAAAACACCTGCCAGACACCACAATTTTACAATGAAGGCAAGCATTTATAGTCCCAAGAATGATTATTTTATCTCTGTCAAGAATATTGACGCAAAATAGGTTGTTGCAGTCAATAAAAAAATGTTTCCATCCTTGTGATGCTTTTATTCTAAGCTGCTGCCTTAACAGAAAATGATGTATCGAGACGTGAGGATGGCAAGGTCGACTAATGTGTGAGTTGTGTGAACAATGTGCATGTGCCCTTCTGAGCCTTTGCTCTGTAGGAAGAACTAAAGTCAGTCATTTGCCTTTTACTTTTACTAGAAGAGTTAACCTTATCTGAATCCATTTTAATTACTTATATAGTTACTTATATATATATATATATATATATATATATATATATATATATATATATATATATATATATATATATATGCATACACAGCTGCAGAATTAGTTATGATGGCATTCTGTAATTCTAATAAATGAGAATGATTATATCAGTCATAGGCAGTGCCGTCGTTTGATCTCCTTTGTGCTTTCATTTGGTCCAATTCAAGAGCCCATAAATTTAATTCTCGGCGGAATCCTCTCAGGCAAAAAAAGGGGGGAAGAAAAAAATGTTCATAGAAAGCATAAGAGCTCTGAGAGTGGAGGAATTTAGGACTAACAGATCAGTTCACACTTGTACATCCAGACATAACCCCCCCCCCCCCTAGTTTTCCTTTGATAAAGCTGCTAAATACAGACACATGCATTCTGTCCTCACATTTAATGAATACAGACTCATTTCATTTTTAATAGTGCGATATTAGTGTCACCACAAAAAAATCATTATTTCCCAATTAAAAATGAATCTGCGTAATGCAATTCAGGAATCTGACGTAATGCCCCCAAGTCTTGTGGAAAGTTAGTGCCAAATTTCCAAAGGAAAATTTGCTCTAGAAACCCGACCGCCCACTGTGTCACAAAAAGGTGGATGAACAGAGAAAACGGAGCGTTACTCTAAAGGCAAATCTATGAACTTGTAGCAGCTGAACAATTTGTGGTTGATATTCAGGCTCTGACATGCTGTAATCTGCTAGACATAGTTCTGTGATAGCTTTTATTTTTCTCCCTGTCATTTGCAGCTCCGTTCAAACGGGCCCACTGGTGAGCAATTTTCAGATCCGAGCTGTGAAAGTAAAGCGGTTCACATTTGTCTTCAGAGCCATGTGGTTCGTTATTACTCCTGACCTTCTCTCTGTTTGTCCACAGATGTCACACCTTGATATTGACTGTTACATATAATAAAAGTGGGAAAAAAAGGATTCATGAAAGGTTGGACTGTTTTTGACTTGGTTGCATTATAACCGATTCAATCATTCAAATATGGCCAAACTGCATAACTATATCTGTCTGCAAGTGAAGCTGCACCCCAACGGCCTTTCCTCCAAAACCAAGTTGTCCAGACAGCACTTTTCATCCCTTTTACTTATCCTGATGCAAATACAGGAAGGCTCTCCAGTCACTAATCACATCATGTAAACTGCAGAGGACACTTCTATACACAAAACCACAAAACAGCAAACAACACAAAATGGAAATATTAAAAGAGTGTGTTTTTCTGTTGTTTATGTGATAGCCTTTTAGTTCCAGTATTGCAAGACTGGTTAAAAACAAAAAAGTGATGGTGCTAAATCTATTCAGTGTTTTACAACATGTGAAACAGAAGGCATGAAGAGGTAACAAGGGTGTTGCATGTGGACTTAGCTGTGCAGTGTGTGGTTTTGCAGTAAAAGCTGCAAGTGCAGAGCAAATTTAGCAGAAATAACTGTTAACTGATCATCTCTGTTTTTTGTTTGTTTTTTTGCTCCTGATCACGTGGGAGATGTTG
Organism: Perissodus microlepis; assembly: GCF_051167445.1. Taxonomy (NCBI): domain Eukaryota; kingdom Metazoa; phylum Chordata; class Actinopteri; order Cichliformes; family Cichlidae; genus Perissodus; species Perissodus microlepis. The sequence goes on along the minus strand of NC_140481.1, from coordinate 12,449,498 downwards.
CAGAAATATCAGTGAAAAATAACTGTTACAAGCCAGAGAATTGTCTCAGCTTTATAAATATGCAGAATTATCCTTTTAAAAAAACTGTGAATTTGAATAAATCTGGGCTCGTGCACTTGCTGTATTTGGAAACTGCGCGTGCTGACGTCATTACGGGTGATGCTACTGAGGCTAGGACGAGCAGGAAGGAGGGGAGAGAGAAGGGGGCGGGGCGGGGGTGTTCCGCCGTGAACGCGCTTCGGATCCCCGGCGGAGGGCAGCGAGGGCGCGCATCTCTGTCCTCCGCTTGTGAAGCGACTGCAGGGGAGCCAGATGCCCGACTGTGAGCCGCTGCCTGTGGATACCCATCCTAAATGCCAGAGCAGGCAAGACTCGCAGACACGCTTTACTCCGTGACGGAGAAGAGGAGAGAATAGAGGCAGTTAAAGGAGTAAAAATTGTGTTTTGTTTTGTTTTTTTTTTTAATTTTCCATTTCTCCCCCCCGCCCCTCTCTTGCTTTTGCCCCTACTCGCTCTCCCAGCTTCAACCAAAAGAAGAGCTTCCTTGGACTTGGAGTACCGAGCATCAGTTTTACAATAAAGCCGCTATCCCACTCTGCCCCTGCTATTGCGGCGCTGTTAACTGTGAGCGCGTCCCCACACTGCTTTGGAATATACGCGTAAAACCATGGAGATTATATGACGTGGATTTATTTATTTTTTTAATACTACTATTATTATTATTTAAAATGTTCTAACAAAACTGGACACCTACAATAACGAAGTCCTTCTTCTTTCATTTCACCATCGCATTATTATTTTTTGCGTTGTTCTGTTCTGTTCTTTCATTTGATCTGTGGATGCCTTTTCTTTTAAATTGATCATTATTATTTCATGTCCGTAGCTATTCTTCTTTCTTTTTAATTGATCGAATCATTGATTTGTTTTCCACACTTATTGTTTCTGGGTTTGATTCGGACACGCCAAAGTGGGATGCCTCGCGGAGAACATTTGTTGGAAGAAGATTCCGCGCGGCTGCGAGGGTGAATGAATGATAGTATCCCCTCTCAGTCTGAGACGTGCCATGGATGGGAAACTTAATTTGTATCAGCGGAACCGATCGGGGAATAGCCGTCGCATCAAATAACTGCTGCTGACAGCGATCAGGTAACGTGCTTTACCCACACAACTCAAAGCTTTTTTGAAAAAAAAAAAAAGGGGGGGGGGGGGGGGGGGGTAATACTGTTTCTTTGCGCCATCCACACTGCCGGTTTGTCTATTTATTTCATTCATGTCATCCATGCTGTGTGGAAGTCCGATTTTAATGACGCATATAGTCTAACGTTCAGGCTGCAGTACAGTTATTTTTCGCCCGTCCGGGGCAGTTTCACAAGACTGAGCTGTATGGATAGTTATCCGTGTTGGGTGGGGGGTGGGAAGGGGGAGGGTATGTGATCCGCGGACCTGAGCGAAAGTAGCGGTCACAGTAGGAAAAAAAAATCCCCAAACACGCCTGAGCCGTTGAGTTAGATCCCATTAATAGAACTCTGCTTGAAAGCACAATCCTCCCTGAATGCCGAATCCCTCAGTGGGAGACGCTGAGAACTGTAAGTCTGTCTTTAAAACCCGCTGTCAGACCTGTAACTTTCCGCAGTGGCCGAAAGAAACACACACTTGCACAGAGAGCACCGTGGGCACGTACCCCGCACAGACAATTTTATTTCCAGCTTCCAACACACTGGTTCGCCTCTCGCTTTATTGATGCAGTCTCATCAGCACAACCCTGCATTCAACACCTCAACAAAAGAAAGAAGCTGTTTCTTTCTTTGTGTGTGTGTGGGGGGGGCACGATGTCATTCTTAATTTAGATAAAGGTCCACACACCAGACCTCTTCCCACGTGCGGATTTCTCCTCGACGTTTCCACGAAGGGTTTAGGGATGCTTGCAACGATCGTCGGCCGGTCTCAGCATCTATATCTTTATGATCGAGGTACTGATGCCGAGCCCCTACCACCACCACCCCCCAGCGAGCGCTCTGCGCCTGGGTGAGTGGGTGCCTTCTCCGATTGAATGTTAAAGAGCCAGGATGTACTAAAGACGCCACTGATCGTGCACTGGGGATTGAATAACCGAGGGGGGGGGGGGGGGCTTCTTGACTAACATCCGTACTGGCATCACAGCACGCAACAGAAAGCCCTTTGAACGCTTGCTTGATGAAACTCCTGGGTCTGATTATTTGATGGGGTGGGTGAAAAACGCATTCGTGGGCACCTCTTTGACTGTGCCGTGCGTCTGCCGCAGTGCCTCTCTCGGTCTAAGTCGGTGCTGTTTTCAGTGAAATAAGTGTGCCAGGGTTTAGTCGGAGAAAACGGCCCCACAGATGCCCCCCCCCCTCCCACTTCGGTAGTGAGCAGGTGGCTCCGGTGACGCTGAGCGGGGATGACAAACGGGACGCGACAACGGGAGCGCAGAGGAGCCTCCGAGCTCTGCTCCCGTCTCTCTTATTTTCTACCCATCTGTTGAGCATGCATTGTGAGCGCTCTCTTCGCTCTCCCACCTCAAACCCCGCATTTCCTGCCATTGTAGCACACGTGTCAGCGGCGATCTCGATTATTTTGCTTCCCCAAGTCGCCATCTGTGCGCCGTGTTAAACAATTCCCTCCATTGTTTTTTGTTTTGTTTTGTATTTTACTTTTTCCCCCACTGAGCCGAGACAAACTCTTGCTACGGCAGCCGATGGGTGAACTGGTACATGCTACTTAACAGCGACAATGATTCATGTCTCTTTGGTTCTTGGCATCATTTAGAATCTGGATTAACAGGTCAGACATAGCCAGCAGTATCTCTGTCTTTCTGCTATGGGAGCTTGGTAATCATGTAATGGATTTGTTAGTGCAGGGAATCACTCTAAAACTTTACATACTGGATACTGGATCTTCATTTGAAGAACCGTGTATGCTGCTGCTCTGCTTCCACCCTGTAAGTAGAGAGCAGTAAATAAGCACAAACTAGCTTCTTGTTTAATTTAAAGTCAGTGCTTTTTTTACTGCCACAGTTGGTTATGGCTGATGTTGTCACCAATGGCAGTAGTAGGGCTGCTTTTAACCCAGATGAGCAACTCACAAATCATGGTTGATGCCCATCCTTTTTTTTAAAACCCCAGCTGGTTAGAGGACAGAAGGAGGATAGCAAAACCAAACCTTCTAAACCTGCTTATATTTATTAAATTTGGTCCTTTTTTTTTCCACTGAGCACCATAAAATTTGTGTGAGTAGTTTCCAGGAGTCCTACTGTATGGTAATCTGGATTAAGTGAATAAATGGCTGATAGAAGATGTCCATAACAGTCCCAGCCTCTGAAGCTGAATTAAAAAAAAAATCATAACTTGCCCCAATTTCCAATTTAACATTTTTCATTGGGAGCTCTATTTTTCGTGGCTAAAGAGTTGGGTGTTCGTCTTGTAATCAGAAGGTTGCCGGTTCGAGCCCTGACTCTGACAGTCTCGGTCGTTGTGTCCTTGGGCAAGACACTTCACCCATAGCCTACTAATGGTGGTCAGAAGGCCCAGTGGCGCCAGTGTCCGGCAGCCTCGCCTCTGTCAGTGCACCCCAGGGCAGCTGTGGCTACAATGTAGCTTGCCATCACCAGTGTGTGAATGTGGGTGTGAATGGGTGGATGACTGAATGTAGTGTAAAGCGCTTTGGGGTCCACAGGGACTAAGTAAAGCGCTACACAAATACAGGCCATTTACCATTTACTTTCGATGGAAACTATAAAACAAGATATTCTTTGGATTATCCAGAGGGATTAAACTTCTGGAAGCAGATGTTGCTGTTTTCATTGTAATCTTTGCATTAGTGTGAGCACCACAACAATAACAATAATGACAACCCCACCCCCAAAGAAACAAACAAAAAAAAACATTAAAATGAGCTGGCAACTCTCTGGGCTGGGAGGAGGCATAACTTTAATCCTGCTCAAATAAAAGTAAAGCCAACCCACTTACCACAGTGGTGACTGATAAAAATACATTTAGAGAGCAGCAGAAATAAGACTGAGAAATGGTTACTTTAGTTAGAGTAAATGTCTGAGGTATATATTGAACTTTAAAGTATTCAGCCATGAAAGAGTTTTATATTCAATCATACCAGTATCTTAGTTTCCTTGGAATCAAAACATATTCTTTACATCAGCACAACCTTTGCGATCATTTAGAATTCAGTGTGTAATTTATCTTACAAGTGCATGAATTTTTTCCATCTAAAATATTGAGTTTAGTTATGGAAGTTATGCAATAGCCATGATGTGCAGTGTATGCAATGTGCAGAACCTTTTCATGACTGGTTCAGCATCTCTTTGAGCACAGAACTGGCATCTCACTGTGTTTTCTAATGTTTTTGAGTTGTGTTGCTCCACAAGCAGCGTCTACACTCAGAGTTTCTCCGTCCCTTGCCAGACTGGTCAAGGCTGCTGCCCATGACAATCTCCAGAGTATCCTCTAGCTCTTTCAGGAAGAGCCTCCTTATGCAGAGCATCATCCAGGCTGGATTTTCCCATTCGTGCCCAGATCCGAAATGAGATCAAGTGTTTCATTCACAACAGCAGTGCAGCATGCTTGCAAATTTTAGCTCAAGCAAGGTGTAAATTGGTTCCCGGGAGGACAGAAATGGGGAATCTGAGAAATAATCACTTGTTGCGAGATTAAGAGTGTGGCTGCAGAAGACTTCTCACTCGAAAAAGGAATGTAAATAATGTAAAGCCTTATAGTTAATATTAGTGAGAAATTATTAGCTTTACATCCTTGGCAATTACCTGTGGAGGGTGCCTTTAAAGCCTTATGGTCAAGCAACAAAGAAGAACCGCTCTTTATTGGAAAATAAAGTTATGAAACGGCCAATTTTGACCAAAGTGCAACAGGGAGGTTAAGCAGAACAGAGAAACGAGACGGCAAGTAATTACCGCGCCATCACTGAATGATCAACCCAGCAGCTGCTGGAAAGGCAACACAAATGACAGCGCGACACATATCAGCTGAAGACGTATGAAAACCACCCAGCTCTGTGGCAGTTTTATAAGACCTGCAAATGTGATACTAATAACATCTTCAATATCCACCCACATGTCATGCACTAACGCTGGCAGCACTAAATCCACCCCCCCACCTCACCCCAACCCACCTGCCACCCCCCTCATTTTCTCACACGCACACACAGTCACTGCACACTGTAACCTCTCTCTCACCTATCTGTCTCCGCGTTTCATGTCTCACTTTTGCTCAAATGACTCGGATAGGCAAGCGTTCAAGAGCATACATCAAAACCAACAAACACACACACACAGTATGAAAACTGATGGTGACACGTCAAGCTGTGTGTGCATGCTGTTTAAATAGTACATATGGACTAGGGGGCCACACGACAGCTTGATCTTTCCTGGATCACTGCACCCTGGCTGAGCCATTGTTCCTCTGACACCCCCCTTACATACACAAACACACGTTCCCTCTCCTTCGCCTTTCCCTAACGAGCTTCCTGTTCTGTTCTCCTCCTTTCACCGTTCCTCCTTATGTTCTAGCCCCATCCATCCATTGTACCGTTTCTCTAATTGAAATACTACCGGGGTCCTTATTACCTCTCTGGATCTGTACAGTTAGGCTGGGATTGATAGAAGAGGACAGCTGCGCCCAGCTTCAAAATTCTATAGCAGTACGGTCATATTCACTTGTTAAGTAACGCACCAATATCCAGGCTGAAGACTTTTTTTAATCGTGCCATGTAGAAACCGCTGTCAGCTCCCTGCAAATCAGTCATCATCAGCTCAGGCCATTGCTCAGCAAGGGAGAAAGGGCTAATGAGGAGAAAAAACCCAAGAAATAATCATAAAATGTATAGAATGGGCTCAAGAGTCGGTCGGAGAGATAACCAGAGTAAGTTGCTCAGGAAGAACTGGGGGGGGGGGATGAAGCAGTCTGCATCTGCTTTCTTTGCCTCCTCGTCCTTCTCCTCCACGTCACACATCGTACACTCCTACTTCGAGTGCTCTGCCATGCTCCATTTGGAGTCACAGATGCCTCTGGGGCAGCATTCGTTTGGCGCAGCCCCTGGGTGACTGTGTCAATATTTGTAGTGAGTGCCATTTTGGTTTGGGGCGCCTCTATAAGCATGACTGGGCTTGGGCGAGGCTAAAGCTAAAGGAAAATCAACAGGAAGCCAAAAAGAAAAAAGAAAAGAAAAAAACAGGCTCTATAGACTCACTACGTACAATTAATTAAGCCTTTTGGCAGGGAAAAGCTAAAGGATGGGCCTCCTTGGGAACAGATAGGTATGTTTGGGTTGGGGGGGGCTGTAAAAAAAAAACAAATTAATTGCCTTGAATCGCTGAGATAATTCACATCTCTGATTAATATTGATCGCACAAGGGATAAGAAACTGCCACAATACGACCGCAGAGAACAGTTAATTTGCTGAGATTCCGTGTTAGTAACTCTTTGTGCAAAGATGAAAAAGGAATCTTTGCAGGGCAGTGACTGTGCAATTTGAGGTTCTTACTTGGTGCTCATTAAGCTGTGTGTTTGTGACTAACTGCTTCCCAACAGTAATATTTGCCTTTTTATGTAATGTTTTTTTCATAATGTGTGGCCCTTGGGATGGAGAAAGAGCAAGAGCTGGCAGATCGTATTGATTCAGAGCATCTAAAGCTGCAGTTTTATAGCGCTTTACAGGAGGGCCCACAAGGATTTCCTTAAGTTCATGATTGCTTTTACTCAGCATCATACATCACAAATCTCATTTTTTTTTTTCCATCCCCGACCCACCTCTGCAACCCTGTTACAGCCCTCGATTTGTCTCCCTCTCCTTGTCTTTGCAACATTACCATGCAGACACTTCAAAACACCTTCTTTTAACCTTTTACTTGCCTGTATTATGTAATGTGAAATGTCTAAGTCACCATTTTTCAAAGAAATGTACACACACACACAAAGTGGCTGCCCTTTGCAGCTCACACACAGAGGGGGTCTAGTTCCACTGCGCAACTCAGCGTTCAGAGGGCGCAGACTCCTCTGCCCCAGCACATTGGCCTCATCATCAGCAGAGTGGCTCTCTGTTGCACCCATCCCCCCCTCCGTTCCTGCTCTATACAGGGGAGGATACTTTGTGTTTGCAAGCCAACAAGTCGAATGCTCTGCTCTGCCGGAGCAGAAGAAAAGAGCCTTGGTATTGTGGGATCTGATGTGTTAATGTGTGCCAACCTGCTCTACCTCTGGAGCCACAGCCATACAATCAATGTATTTGTGTCAAGGTGTTGATTTGTACGGAATTTCTTGATGCAAAGAATGCTTCCTATATTTCCTACCTCTTAGTAGCTCAAAGAAATGGTTCTTGAAGTGAGATCTGGGGATCCTCATAGGGCCTCATTAAGTTGCAACTAGGGACCAAAATTTGTCCTCAGGTGCTAGCAAACAAATCCAGTTAATGCATTAATGCTGTTAAACTAAGTCCACATATATTATCTGTAAAGTCAATTTAAATGTATGTCACTTTTAACAAAATTTAAATTTAAATGTGTTTCTGTTTTCATGAAAGTTCTGAAATAACTAGACTAAAAAGCTTTAGTGGACATATTTTTGAGCAGCTCCTTGAATCTTTTTTTCCTGTAAGGTTCTCCAGCCACAGATTTGAGAACTGCTGTTCCAAAAAAATGGTGATTGAAATCTCTTATCTGAATAGTCATATCTTATAAAATACATTTTTTTATTTGCTCCTGCTGAGAAAAAAAATCTGACAGACATTCAGCGCTAACACGCTGTGATTTTATATGTTGCCACTTTTCATATTTCATTAGTCCTGTGCAAGGGCCGTTTGCTACATGTGTGATTATGCATGAGACGTGTCAGTGCGCATGTGTGCATCTGTGTGAGTGCACAGAGCACCTCCTCAGGTCCAGTGGTTTGTCAAAGCTGCAGCTTGTGCATTTTTGGAGGAAACAAAGTGGACAGGTGGAATTCCAGCCCAGCGGCAAGCTGGATAGACTCACGCTGTGACAGCTGTGTGCATTGACAGGGCAGAGTTGCCATGGAGATGATAAGCCGAATCCCAGTGGTACGGACCCGTCATCGTGTTTTCCGTACATGTTAAAATGTTAAAACGGAGCCTAATCGAGGGTGATAGTGCGTCTCTTTGTGAGTTTGCAATGCAAAGATAGAGGCATGATTAAGCAAGAGAGAGAGAGGGAGAGAACTAATTCTGCTATGATCTAAAAGATATGCACAAGATGTCCTGTGGTGCTGGTGATGTGATGCATCAGGTGGTGAGATCGGTCTTTTACTTCCATCTTATCACAAATGGATGACTGAAAAGATCTCCCCCTGGTGCCACATATAAATGCATTCAACTTTGTTTTGCTTTTGTTTTGTTTTGGGGGGGGGTTTATGCGTGAGGTTACTGTGAATGAGCAACTTAATCTAAACCTAACCAAACAGCTTTTGGTACCTTACCCAGCAAGCAACTGCTAAAGTACAAAGCAAGTGAAGACAAAACAGGGCAAGGGTGGAAACACAAAGCTGAACAGAACTTGAACCACGGTCTTCTAGCCGATTCAGCGCTTTCCAACCTCCAGAACCAGACTTTGTCGTTCCTATCTCTCTGCCTCTACGCCTGATGCTGGAGGGCAGCCAATGCATGTCTCTAAGACATATGACAGAGCATAAGTATTTATATAAGTCATTAAAGAAAAAAAAAACTGAGTTGCAAGTGGTGGGATCTTGTGAAAAAGCAATTCTGCAATATAATATAACACCTAAATCTAAACTGTCATCACCGATGTAACATACACAGAAACACCAGCCTTATTTTTAGTCCACGCTGTTATTATACCCTGGAAAGTCTAAAATATTCTTCTACTTGTTGCACATAGATTTATAGTCTCCGTCATAAATTTACTCTGTCTAATTTAATTTTAGATATTTCATTACTTTGAGTTGTTTTTTTTTTTAAACTGCCTTTAACTTAAAAGTAAATTGCTTGCACTCGTAGCCTCAAAGCTCAGAGCTCAAAGCACTCAAAGTTTCCAAAATCTTCTCATCTTATATAATGGGATGTGAGGTTTGCCAGTTTTTATTTGGAAGGCATTAACATCAATTGGACTAATAAGCACATTTTAATATTTCACACAAAAATATTCTTTACGACCAGATCGCTTTTCTATTTTTGACTGCTTTTGAGTCTGTATTCACCTCTCCCCAATTCTAGATATGGTGGACTCCAGTCATGCCCCCAGTGCATTCCATTGGTATATTCCAAGTGATAAGAGACCTGCTTGAGGTGACATTACGCAGAATATATGTAATAGCTCCTGCCAGTTTTCATCTACTTCACCAGAATTTCAATCTCGGACTCATATAGAGGTCTTACAGGTTATATAAGTGGTGCAGAGTGGCAGTGAGTGGGGTGATGTGATTTTGTGCAGTGGAGTACCTTTTGGGGAGGCTTTGGCTTTCTAAGTGCATTTGGTTGTTCTTGTGATTTGCTTTGTCTTTTGGCCACTTACATCAAGTGTGCATGTCCCAAAATGGCAGTACAGGTGCTTAAACAGCAGAAAGTGACTGTGTTTGTGACGCTTGTTTGTGACAGTTCAGACTGACTAAATCCAGGCTTTACAAGGAGCTCCTGTTGTTTCTCTCATTTCCCTTCAGACCCTCATCTTTTGTCGCTGTCTCTGCACATTCATCTTGTGGAGTCAGATACTACTTTACAGCTTGGGGTAACTACAAAATTGTGCTCAAGTTAAAACATGTTCACCCTGAGTTGACAGGTCTTTGTTTCAGGTTTGTTGACTTTGTGCGCTTTTGTGTTGCCTTTAAATTTCACTTTGTGTTGTATAACACAGCTGAAGTGCGGCATTGTTTGCCTTGGTGAGAACTGAAGCAACTTTTTCTCCCAGGATGAGTGGAGAATAAGTGGGAGCAGCAGCTGTGCAGGGAGTGAATACAAAATATTTTGAGCACACTGCGTACTTCTTTGCTCTTTGTACTCAGAAAAACCATAGGCTGTATGTGGAAGATGGCCATAGCTACAAGTTTATGCACTTGCACTTTAAAAACTTTGAGTTGAGCATTTTGATCATCTTGTCTTTGTTTTACCCTAAAACCACATGAGTCGAGATGATCTTACCATAAAATCATGTGTTTTCACACACTCGGAGTTTGAATCACAAGGTGTTCAAACCATCATTTTCTATTTTATCATCTCAAAATGGAACCACGATCTATAATAAACTGCTCTGTTTATTAAAAAATACTTGAAAATGATCATTGAAATCATAAACAAACAAGGAACATTTTGATTGAAGTATTACATCAAATAAGATGCAAGCTCTTTTTCTACTCCTTATACGCCAAAAAATATTTTCTGCAAGAAGTCGCCTCCTGCTGGCCATTAACAAGAATGAAGGTTTAAGGTATTCTGTACTACCTTCCCTATTTGGGGTAAGATTTTTGTTTAATATACAATCAGTAACTGCATATGAGAAATTTTCATTACAGACTTCAGTACGGTGGCTCGGAGAGGTCAAACGCACTGCAACTTAAGAAAACACCAGCAAATAGAAAATCTCTACAATAGCACACAAAACACAACAAAGGTTGAACAAAACACAACAGATATAGAAAAAAACACACATGCATACAGAAAAAGACAAAAAAACAAACAAACAAAATTTGATTTGTTTTTAGGGGCAATAACGTAATAGAACACCTGTGGAAGTGATAAGCTAACAATAAACAGCTAACAGCAAATGTGTCTACAGTATTATATGAATCATGTGTTTAAAAGACACATTATCTGCATCTTTTTCTTCCTCCCAACACTGATGAACCTCTTCTTGTTTTAAGTGTCTCTCAAGTGTGCCTTCATGCTACTTTTTCGCACATTTTGGTTTCTGTCACTTCCACAGCTGTAACATTGTCCACCCAAAAACAGTTCTGTGTTTTTTTTTTTGTTTCTACTTTCATTGTGTATCATTCAACCTCTGCTGTGTTTTGTATGCTTCTGCAGCATTTTTCTGTTTGCTGGTGTTTAACCTTTTCAAGTTGTAGTGCATTTGACTTCTCAGGGCCACCGTACTTCTGTCTTTAGCTACAGTGTTTCCTTGTTTTCAGTGACACTTTTAGTTTTAAGAGCCAACATGCAGCTTGAAATGCTTTAAAAATGAATACATGTGTTTTGATTTGAGCACAGCAGAGAAATTCAAACCCTCATGGAGCCAGACTGTGTTCCCTTCACAGAAGCATTGTGTAATTTATTGTCTCCCCACTAAACATTGTGACCAGGCTCTCATCATCACGTGGCCCTCCCGGTACCTTCACAGCAATTAGACAGGTAGATGAAATGAGAGTGTTGCAGAGGCTAGCAGTGCAATTAAGGTTGGTGTGAGAGGCCACTGTGCTCCTATGAAGCAGTACCCTACTCGCCCACACAGTGTGTACAGGCATTGCCATGATGTCCCAATAGTGTGGTCTTCATCAGCAATGTATCTGTACTGTCTAAATGCTGAGTACATAGCACAGTGTCAGGAAAAAGTGCACACGCATACACACACAGGTTTGACATACGCTCTTTTTGAACCTTCTTATTACGTTCACCCTAGTTCCCACATACCTTTGACCTTGCTCAAAGGAGACTTGCTGACTCTGTGACTCTTTGCCTAATGGTTATGTTAAAAATATTGATTATTCAGAGCAGCTTTTATGTTTCTAGCTAATCATTATTGGCATTATGAATTAACATACAGCTATATAAATATACCTATATATCAAATGATTGTGAACAAGTTTGCTAAGCTTATAAATTAAACCATATAATGTATGATATTGCTATTGGTAGATCATGTGGTTCACAGACAGTAGGAGCCCCAAAAAGAATAGCTGGGAGCTTTGATGTGTTGCCTCATATCTGTACCAAGCTGAAAACCGTTCCCACAAGTGTGATCTGCTGACATAGAGTTGGTTTGGTTTGCAGTAAACAGAAGCTGCAAAAAACCACAAACAATTATTTGTTGGCCAAGCGTAAAGCTAAAGATTTGTGACGTATCAGTTGGCTAGATGATGATTGTTGTGACTGGTTACGGATGTGACTATACTGCGCAATTCTCTGGTTCACTACCGAAGTCATAATGAGTTGCCTCAGGTACTTGCAGATGCTTCATATATCTGGAGCTTTAGTTTTTTTGTCTGTTTTTTTCTTCTTCTGGATTTCAGAAATGCACAGAGTGATTGTTCTATCTCTGATTGTTTGTAATGCATTATCTCCAGCGCAGGATTATAAAACATCTTACACAGCAGATGGTACAATTAGAGGTAAAAGGTTTCTGTGTGTGAAGGATTGGGATGTTGTATCAGCCATTGGGAAACAAATCCTAAAATATGCTAGTGGTTCTCTAATCAAATATACTTCTAACTCTTTCATAAGGTGGTAGTTTGATGTTTTTCCTGTGCTGCTTGTGTATGAGCCCTGTTTTCAAATCCACAATCCAAATATTTCACTTGTACTTAGAGTAATTTTACTACAGGTAATCTTATCACGATCTCTTTGGACATCTTAGTAGTACGATTGTAGCTGTATCTCCTCCATAGCGAGTGGGCCAATCTGAACAAAGCTTTTCCTGAACATCGCCACACATACAGCAGTTATTAACAGCTATTTTTAAAAAGACTTACTTAACACTTAACGTCATCAAAATTTGTATCCGCAACGGAATTTGTATTATATGTATTATTGCTAGTATTTGTAATTTATACACTGTCAATAGTTCACTCCACGTCATGGTCAGATATGTGCGGCTGCCATTGTCCTTTAAAGTAACATTTTTCTCACTGACGTTAACCGTATCTTTATATATGAAATGAATAAAAAGAAGAAAACATTACACTGGGACCTTGACTCTGCTGGAATAGAACTGCATGCCTGTTCTCAGAATGGATCTTATTCTTCTTTGTTGAATTAACACTTTCCTGTCAAGCCTTGCACTGTGTGCATAGCCACACGCACGCACCCATGCTCTCTATTCAACAGTGACAGCTGCAATCATACACACTGTGGCACATGAAATCATAAAATTACAGTTCCACCTCAGCAGATGCCATTATCTGAGATTATTTCTCAAGCTATACCTTTCTCCAGACGGGCCCCCGAGTTGTTACGCTGTTCTTCTTGCTGTCTGGGTTTTGCAGAGACGTGTAGTTTTATTGACAAGAAAGCTCTGGCGCACATTGTGGAAAAGTGAGCGATTCCTTAAGATGGTGAAAGTGCAATGTCTCCTAAAACAAAGAATACAACTGTAAAAGCTTAACATAAACACAGTAGGCATGATGGAGTGGTAATAAGCCTATTTTGCACCCTGAGCGTGAAGGTAAGATGCTTTAACCTCATTTGTGTACGTGGATACAGCCGACTTACCAGCATGATCTCTCAAATATAATCTCTTCCAAGTTACATATTTAGCTTTTTATTACATCTGCAGGTGGTCACTCCACAGGAACATTATAGTACTTTGCAACTTTGTGTATATATGCTCTAGTGAAGAAGAAAATCCCAGGTGATGCTTAGATAGGTTTTATTGCTTGCGGCATGACAGCGTTTTAATTCCCCTTGCGGTTCCAGTATCATAGCAGCCCAATCTCCTCTCAACACACCATCAGCACCTTTTTCCAGGACCCAATTTAAACGGTGATCCTAAAAGTAGCAAGTTGGAGACCTGGGAGACTCAGAATGCCTCTCTTCATGGAATAGCACCTTAGTACCTTAAAGGAACAGACCCCATCAGAATGTAATTAGATGCTGCCAATCTCTTACATTCGCTGGGGAACACGGGGCTACAGGGTCTTTTAATGGAGATGGTTTTCGTGCCCCTCCCTGGGAAGCAGAGCAGAACTCTTGCTTTCAAATCAGTGAGTTGAGCCTCAAAGTATTTCCTGAAAGTGTTAATCTTTTGTAATGGATACTGAATGCTTGTTTTACATTCCTAAATGAATATCACACCATTCAGTATCTGAGCTGTGATAAGTGTCTAGTAGTTCCAGCTGACACATATTATACTTCTCAACAGTAGTATGATTAGTAATTTATAGCAGCTGATGATGTCTTAAACCCTGATGTAAAATGTGATTTAAATCCAATTGAGCTTAAGGTATGATGGGAATGTGGCTTATGGGACTGTTGCGTCTATCAAATCTGAAGTCATTCCAATGCCTAGCACTGCCATTAAGCCTTCTGGGCTATTTATAATATGCAGAATGTACCAAGTATCTAATGATTTGATTCTGGAGGTGAATCGTGCAAAGCAGCAGACCTATAGGGTGTTCCAATGCTGTGCATGATACATGAGTAAAGATAGATGCAACTACATTTGTTTATTTACTATACATGATTATTCTGGCCAGAGTGAATGCAACTGTCAGAGCAGTACAGTGGAAGGTGACTGTAGGAATAAGGGGCTACTGGCATTATTAACCCCTCGCTGAGTCGAGTGGCGCAGGTAATTACAACCAGTCATATCCCTGTCACGTTGCCAGAGGGAGACAGTTCTGCACACATGCACACACGGATGCACGCACACGCACGGTATTCTATTGTTGCATCATTTCTAATCACACTATATTCACCAAGGTAACCCCTAGAAACCCAAGCAGTCACACAACCATGTTTTAAACAAACTCCCATGTTAGTCACACTTGTATGAACGATTATCTGGAGGCAAACAGAGGCATTAATCTCATACGCACCTGCTTTCACATTCACTTTCAAATGAAGCATTATAGAGCCAGACTGTTGGCTTCTTTATGGTCTGCTTCAATGTGCATTCTGCCACACACATTTCTGAAAAGGTTCCCCCTTTTCAGAAATTCTGCCTGTTGTGCAACATTTTCCCTCTGTTTGCTGCAGTCATGACTGCTGCTTCCCCTCTTCATTGCTGTCTTATTAAACAGGCCACCCACACCAAGTCTCTCCTTCATGCCTTCTATTTCGGGGTGCTAAGCTGCTGAGCATGGCCAAACCTGCTCACAGCAGTATATCTGATCAAATCAATACCTACTTCTCTCTCTAAAACTTTTTCTATTTTTTCCTTTCGTTTTTGACTGCGGTTAACCGTGATGGGATGATTGGAAGGCGATACATCCAGTGGGTCTGTCTTGTCTGTGTGAGATGGATAGATTAGTGGTGGAGAGAGTAAGATCAGTGAGATGGCTCGGCCATGCTGCACCGCGGTAAGGTGTTAGCAGATCCATCAGTGTTAGAGTTAGGGTTGGAAGCCAACCCAAGCTTTACTGGACTCACCCGGGATGCAATGTAACTCCTCCGTCTCGCCTTCCCTTCCGTGTTCCCCCCAATAACACCTCATGAGGCCAATAAAGGAACAGATTGAGATATCCTGTAACGCCCGTAAACAATCAGCAGTGTGTCAGCCATTTTCCAGTGTTTGCGTCTACCAGTTTTGTCTGTCAGATGCCCATATTTCTCACAAGAATCTATTCCCACCTCTCTGTGCTTTCCTGTTGCTGTCTCATTCCCATTCGCTGCTCATACTCGCAAGTGTTTGAAATAATTTACATCTTTTGTAAGAGCAGCATCTTGGTTTGTACTCCTATCTGTCCTTTATATCACACACCTACATGATTATAATTTCCTTTTATTATGTGATGTTTGTTATCATGCCAGCACAAGGTATGGGGCAAACCTAAAAATAATAGTTGTCCTGTTTTTTGGCAATGGATTGTGTTATTGTGTCCTTTTGCTTTGGCTCAGGTCCTGTCAGCTTTAGGAAAATATGAGTAAACAACAATATTGCATTAATATTTAGACATCCTGTCACAACAGACTGAACATTTGTGCTCAAAATCAGTCATCTATTCATGACTTAGCAATTAGGTCAACCCAGTATTTATGTGGGAATGTGTGCTGCCTTTATTTTTGCCCTTTTATCAACATCTAAAGACTCTTAGTCTGCCTGTACACATGTACCTCTGTGTATAGCTGTCCACTCCTATCATTCTTTCCCGTGCCAGTCGCCTCCGAGTTCTCTGCCTACACTCTATACTCACTTAAAAGTTTTGTTCCCTTTTTGAAAACAGTCAGTGTTGGAGGTTTGTTTTCATTCTTTCTCTTACCTGGTATGTTATTTTTGTGTGTCTTTTAGTATTTTCCTTTCACAGACCTGCTGTTCTGGTTATGAGCTGGCTACCTTTGAAGATCCTATTTTTTGAGTGTGGTTTTGAAAGTCCCCTGTGTGCCTGCAAACACACACATTCTTCAGCTCTTTTTCTTTATCTCTCACTGCCTTCAAACTTCTTTACTCCCATTTGAAGACTTAAAAAAAAAAAAGAAAAACAAAAAACAAGTAATTTTCAACTGGGGAACAATAAAGAATCTTTGCTTTTTTCTCGTTGTTTTATTCATTCTCTATTCAGTCAGGCACCCCGTAGCCATCTGCAACCCTGAACTGGATAAATGGAAGAAAATGGATGGATGAATGGATTGATGCGTAGGTGGATGAATGGGTTTACAGTGCATCTGGTCAAAATAAGGACAGAAAAAAAGAGTGAAATTCGACTTCTTTTTAGAAAGTTGGCCATAAACCTTAATTAGCTCTTTTAATGAATAACTGGTCAATTTGAAAGAGTTGAAAATTTAGCTTAATAGGTAGTAGTAGTAATTAGAGTGTGGTTGAATAGGTTTAAATTGGCTAAAAATAACTGTTAATGAATACATAGTTGTCTAACAGTGTCTATCAGAGCCATTAGTTTTAAAGGCCAGTTAGCCTAAAGAGGACACATGCAAGAATATGATAATGATAATAGATAAAAGTTTGTTAAAAGCAGTGAATGATTAATGTCAATCTGGCTTCTTTCACCACAGTAAGAATACAAACTTAAGCAAAGTAACAGTTGTGATTTCATCATTCATAAGGACTATAGTGAATAGTAAAGAACATCCATATCTAATATATATGTATTTAGAATGTATGTTCTCCCCGTGTTTGCGTGGGTTCTCTCTGGATACTCCGGCTTCCTCCCACATTCCGGAGACATGCAGTTAGT
This sequence comes from Perissodus microlepis, assembly GCF_051167445.1. Classification (NCBI taxonomy): domain Eukaryota; kingdom Metazoa; phylum Chordata; class Actinopteri; order Cichliformes; family Cichlidae; genus Perissodus; species Perissodus microlepis. The sequence continues at coordinate 12,432,429 of NC_140481.1, read as the reverse complement.
GGGGATAGGTTAACTGGCAACTCTAAATTGCCCATAGGTGTGAATGTGAGTGTGAATGGTTGTCTGTCTCTATGCGTCAGCCCTGCGGCAGACTGGCGACCTGTCTGGGGTGTACCCAGCCTTTTGCCCTAAGATAGCTGGGATAGGCTCCAGTCCCCCCATGACCCTGACAAGGATAAGCGGAAGAGAATGAATCAATGGAAAGGTTTTTTTTGTTTTGTTTTTGTTTGGGGCGGGGTGTGTGTGTGTGTGTGTGTGTGTGTGTGTGGGGGGGGGGGGGGGGGGGGGGTAATGCACTTTACCATTACTCAGGTAAAGTGCAAATTTCTGATGCTTTGTCTACCCCTCTCCTCTTCCAGCTGTCTCATGACACATCGTCACACAAATTTCCTATCTCGGTGCTGGCTTTGTGGATTTAGTCATCACGTATTTATGAGCAGCCCTTAAATGCACTTCAGGTCTGGAGGCGTGGTAGTGAAAGGGATTTTTTTTCTCTCTTTTTTTTTTACATCCCACTCATCCTTTCTAAGGATTTTTTCTTTGCTGGCGCTTATTCCCCCTATCTCATTTCCTGCCAACTTATATTCAACTAAGGGTCCTGCAAAGGAACTAATGACATGACTGAAGCGTGCACCCAATCAAGGACAAGCTCTGATAGGCATCCTCACAGATCCCCTTTGCTTGATCAGAATTTTGATTGACACCATCTCTCATATCCTGCTTTTAAAATGAGCCCACATTAAATGGATTTGTAGACCTTCATTCGCAGGAACAGATTGTTGCTCTCTTTCCCAGAACATAATGAATCATAAATGTCAGTTATGGTTATGATCAAAATTGTTGTGATGGGTTGTTTTTTGTCTTTTGTCAATAAATGGCACTGATTCACAGTGTGGTTCCTCTTGGCATACTCGGGCACTGGTGATCCAATTCAACAGGGTAACAAGCCCCCGTAAATACTGTCGGTTTAATGAGATATGCAGCTTATACCAGAGGTGTGGACTCGAGTCACATGACTTGGACTCGAGTCAGACTCAAGTCATTAATTTTATGACTTTAGACTTGACTTGAAAAAATGTTCTAAGACTTGTGACTTGACTTGGACTTTTACACCAATGACCTGGGACTTGAATTGGACTTAAACCGGTTTACTTGAAAAGACTTGATATTTCACCCCAAATATAAAATTTAACACGCATATTATATAGAAAGTGTGCACCATTAATTCAATTCATTCATTCATTTATTCATTTATTGACCTGTGAGTATATTTGATACTTTGCTAAGGCCTTATAATACTCGTGTTACTTCTCTGTCTCTTATGTTAAGCACTTTGGTATACCGCTGGTTTTTAAATGTGCTCTATAAATAAAGTTTGTTGTTGTTGTTGTATTCAAACCACACTCCGTACATATGTGTGCATGAGCTATAGCACAGCCAATCAAATTAGCCAGATTTTTTTTTAAAAGAAAAAAAAAAAACGCTCAAAAATGCTGCAAGGAGTTCTTTTTTTCAGGTACATAAACTATGAAGTAGTCAACAAAAAACCGAAATGCAATATGCAAAACATGCAAGAAGAGAATCACAGACAGAGATGGAACAACTTCCAACTTTCTCCGACAGTTGAAGTTGCATAAAGAACGGAAGGTGGTGCTTCTCTTTTGCTATGATGAGATAGCTGACTTCATCTAACTAGCAAATGTTTACACCAGTGACTTGAGACTTGACTCTGACTTGCCTGACATTACTTGAGACTTGACTTGTGACTTGAGGATAAAGACTTGAGACTTACTTGAGACTTGCAAAACAATGACTTGGTCCCACCTCTGGCTTATACACATATGACCACTCACTCTTAAAGAACTGTGTCTGTTAAAAAACATACAGTAATACTACTTTGGCAACTATGGACAACCATAAGTTAAATATGTATAACTGGTAATTGCTGGATGGGTTGTAAGCAATTTAGAGACAAGTTAAAGTTAGAAGAACTTTTTTCCGTTGGTAGCTCTTACCAGCAGAAATAAGTTCAGATGTTAGAATCATTAAACAGAAACAGACACTCATAATAATGTAAAAAAATAAAAACAAAAAAAACCTGAAATATAAAAAACAGACTGTACTAAGTCTAGGAATTCAACAGTTTGTATTTGCTTGCCTTGGGGCATGCAAAGACAGACTGGTTTGGGGCATGCAAAGACAGACTGGTTTGGGGCATGCAAAGACAGACTGGTTTGGGGCATGCAAAGGCCTAAGGCCTGAGGCCACATTGAAAGGGGGCCTTCTGTTCTCACTGTGCCTGCATGGATTCCCTTCCGGTACTTTACTTCCTCCCATAGTCCAAAGACATGCATGTTAAGTTAACTGGTGATTCTAAGCTAGTCATATATGAATGTGAGAATTAATCATTTTCTGTCTCTATGAGTTATGGGTCCTTGAAAAGGTTAGGCTCCGGCCCTGCTGGAACCATGAATTGGACAAGTGGAAGAAGATGGATGGATGGATGGCACTTACAGTTTATGAACCAAAACTACTTGCTTATGTTTGCGAAAAAGTTTGCTTTCAACTCTCTGGGGTTGATGGGATTACACACCAAATTTAAGATGAGTGTCTATTTCAACTTGTGTTGAAAGTGCAGATTGTGTTGAAAGGCCACGTAAAACCAGAGTTATGATAAAAAATATACGCATCTATCTTCACGTTCAGTGTGGGAAGAAACGGTAAAAGTTGTATTTTCTGAGGACAGCGCTGCACCCCTTTTCTATTGGTGGAAAATGTACCATGTCGAATAATATGGCAGCACGTGACATTTGGTAATTTAGGAAGAGGGCAAAGTTATAGGAATGATGGCAGTGAGAGAGAGCGATATTGAAAGCAAGTTTTGAGATGTGAAAGATTTGTGATAGCCTATGGCTACTGTTTAGTCTTCTGTAGTTAGTGTGTTGTGTGGTCGTTTGTTTTGTTTTGTGTATCAAAACAATGACAAATGGCAATGACAATGACAGTTGCTAGCCAAAAAGTCTGTACCTAATTTGGCTGCATTTTTAAGTAAATAGTTGTATATACATTTTTAAAAAAAAACAAAACAAAAAAAAACACTGGATCTAGTTCTATTCATTAAAATATTTGTGAAATGTTGCAACAAACATAGTCTGCATTTCTCTCAAAATGCACCTAAAGGATACTATATTATATTTTAGATTATGCAGATGTATGTGAGTGCCTTTTAATAATAGTGAGACTCTGAATTGCTGACTAACATTGATATTTATCTGCCTAATTAACCCTACAATGACCCCAAATAGAAACAATGTATTTTGCTATAAACTTGGTTGTTATTCTTCAAAATCTTTAAAACAAAGAGTTGTAACATTCTCATATTTGAGGTATTCCTCATAAAACATGTTTGTGACATGAGGCCCTTTGCATTTTTATTTATTTTTTCATTAATTTTAAGAAATTGCAGTTTTTGTATCACTTGTATCACTTTTGTATGCTTACTCTGCATATATGCAGAAGCTGGGTCTTCCCTCTGAAAGGCACAAGTTGTTCATCCACTGTAACACAATCACTGAGGATGAATTTCTGCCTGCAGTTGACCAGGAACAGGCCCCATATGTAGCAGAAAGCTGCCATGTGGTTTGTTTTCAGTCGGTAGGCTCTGGTCCTCTTGTCCTCAAAGTGCAAGAAACGGCGAATATCTTTAAATCTTTGAATTGACATAGTGGCCTTGTACAACGGGTTATGGAGAGGACTCCCAAAAAACACACCAACTGGTACATCCCAGTTCTTCTCACTTCCTGCAAGAATGGTCAATCAAATGAAGGCCAGGAGCTTATGTTTGATTACATTTTCCACTCTTTTCCCCTGTCTGTGGCTACTCTTCGTGCCTCCATGTTTGTGCATGTCAGAACCTCTTCTATTAAATTATCAGACATGAACATATTCCATGCATTTACTGGGGAGAAAGTACTAGACCCAGGTGCAAGCCCTGGCCGTCTAATTCAGAATATTGTGGCTAGAGCAGTAAGAGGGGCTCATTCTGTTAGACTCAATATCCATTTCCTCTTCAGAGGACTCATCAGAGGACTCCTCTGTGTCTGACTGGCCTTGTTCAGTGGGGGGGACAATAGTCTGGATACTCTATATCTTAGATGTCAGATTCTGAGTCAGTGCCTCCGATGGGCTCTTCATCCCATCCGTCCTGGATCATTTGTAGGGCAAGGTCCACAGGGATCCTAGCTGGCCTCATAGCAGCCATGTTAAATATTAAAAAAAAATCAGAAAGGACAATGTTTGAAATGCACAGGAAACTATAAACAGGGGTGTACATAAATGGTCCTCAGGTGCGCATTCGCTGTCAAAATAATAGACGCGTACCAGATAAGAAGTTGGAACGCTTGTTTGCGTACATTAGATGTTCTGGAGGAGGACAGACATTTGTTCAGAACTCTTAAAGATGTCGAAGAAGCAAGCTCCGTAAGCAATTACTTTGGTGTTCCTCCACCGCAAAAGAAGCGCGTATTCTCTGAATTTCCGGGAATACTTTTCTTTTGACAGCAAATGCACACCTGCAGACCACTTATGTGCAGCCCTGACTATAAATCATGTACGTTACTGTGTAAAAACTAATTACTGATCCATCAGAAGTGTAAGTGGGACAGTCAGAGTTGCTAAGAATGAAAGTTCCATAGAAGATTCCACAGGAACTGCTTGGGGTCATGTTTGACCCCACTTGTGGAAGAGTGGGGTAGTGATACAAAAACTGCATTTTTTTTAAATTAATGAAAAAATAAATAAAAATGCAAATGGCCTCATGTTACAAACATATTTTATGAGGAATACCTGGAATATGAATATATTACAACTTTGCATTTTAAAGATTTTGAAGAAAAACAACCCATGGGGTCATTTTTGACCCCACGTGTGCATCTAAGGGTTAAAGCTGAAAACTGGAGGGCAAAAAAAGTCTTATAATGTATTTTTGAACTTCTTTTTTTTAAAGCTCTAACCTGGCATTGTAAATAAAGGACAAAGGTGAGCTAAAGTGAGTCAAAAGAGGTCTTTGGTTTATTCACTTGGTGACACTTAAGTTTCCAAACTCTACCTCCTCTGTGAAAATGCCTATCAAGATTCATACTTACATACGTACCTCATTCATCTAGATCATTATGGTCTGTCTGGGTACAATCCTCTTGTGTTTTCTTGTTTCCAATCAGTTTCCATTGATATTCTAATTGATTTCAACTATATTTCTTCCATCTTACCAACATACCAGTTTCCCCTTTTCCAATATATTTCCTCTGTCTTCTATTTTATTCTTTTTTTAAAACTTTGATTCCTTAGCTTTGAATTCAAAATCCTGTTCCTCACATACAAGGTCTTAAATAATCAGGCCCCATCTTATCTTAATGACTTTGTAGTACCATATCACCCTATTAGAGCACTTTGCTCTCGCACTGCAGGCCTACTTGTTGTTCCTAGAGTATTTAAAAGTAGAATGGGAGGGAGAGCCTTCAGTTTTCAGGCCCCTCTTCTGTGGAACCAGCTTCCAGTTTGGATTCAGACACTATCTCTACTTTAAAGATTAGGCTTAAAACTTTCCTTTTTGCTAAAGCATATAGTTAGGGCTGGACCAGGTAACCCTGAATCCTCCCTTAGTTATGCTGCAATAGACGTAGGCTGCCGGGGATTCCTATGATGCATTGAGTTTTTCCTTTCCTGTCACCTTTCTCACTCACTATGTATTAATAGACCTCTCTGCATTGAATCATATCTGTTATTAACCTCTGTCTCTCTTCCACAGCATGTCTTTTATCCTGTCTTCCTTCTCTCACCCCAACCGGTCGCAGCAGATGGCCGCCCCTCCCTGAGCCTGGTTCTGCCGGAGGTTTCTTCCTGTTAAAAGGGAGTTTTTCCTTCCCACTGTCGCCAAAGTGCTTGCTCATAGGGGGTCATATGATTGTTGGGTTTTTCTCTGTATCTATGAAGCACCTTGAGGCGACTTTTGTTGTGATTTGGCGCTATATAAATAAAATTGAATTGAATTGAATTAGCTGCATAAAAACGGCAATTTACTTATTTTTTACTATTCATTCCTGACAGTAAAATCCAGGTTCAGCCCAGGCCAGCGAGTAATGAATTATAGCTGTAATATCTTTCACTGGCTGACAGCCAAATCTGATTGCTATACAGTTTTAAAGGTGTGTGTGTGTGTGTGTGTGTGTGTTTATGTTTATCTGGGCTTGTCTGCATCAGCATGATTGTGTGTGTTTGCTGTTTGAGTGGAATGATCTGTCATCACCATCCCTGTCTCCTTCCTGGCAGATTGTTCCATCATATGAATTTCAATAGAACTGCACAATTGCTTTCCTGTCATTTGCACAGACATGATTATACACCTTCGTAAACTATAACCCATTCCAGTTCTGAGAGGAAAGGAGAATATCTTTAAGCCGCAACCACATTTAGCTTCAGATAGTAGATAACAGTGTCGTAATTATGGCTTTTACATCTGCCCAGATTCATTGTATGATCACAGGGGATGAATGTACCTTAGGTTAAAACCTAGAACTGGATTCAAAAACTCATTTAAAGAGATCTAACTTTGCATTCATTTTGAGTTTTATTATTATTATTATTATTATTATTATTATCATCCATTTTCTTCCACTTACCCAATTCATAGTCACAGGGGGCCCACGAATAGGTTGCTAATCTGTCACGGGGTTAAAACATAGAGACACACAACCACTCATGCTCACATTCACACTTATGGTCAGTTTAAAATCACCGGTTAACCTAACCCCACTGATTGCATGTCTTTGGACTTTGGGAGGAAGCTATAGTACCTGGAGAGAACCCACCTAGACACGGGTAACTCTCTACACAGAATGGATTTGAACCCTGGACCCTCGTTGCTGTGAGGCAACAGTGCTAGCTTATACACTTTTTTAGCTAATCCTCCATCCTAAAACAAATAAGCACAGATGCAGTCTAAACACCGTAATGGGCTGCTACTCTTTTTGGCAAATGTTAATAATTGGATGGAAAATGCCAAACGGTCAACGCTCGGGTCAATCACCAGGTCAATCCACGTTCACTCTGCTCCCATCTTGTCACATTTGCACCACTGTGAGATGCATTTCTGTACGCTTCGTGCAGAAACGCACACATGAAAGCGTGCATAAATTTGTATGTGCATGTCTGTCTAAGAAAAGCAGCCAACTGGATCTTACTTGTGTCAACTAATAGGGCAACAAGACAGATTCATTAAAGTATGTGTCCCTCATAGATATTCTGCTCAGGGCTTTAAACATGAATAAACACTGACAACGGTGTAATTTATCCAGTCAATGAATTTCCAAACACTTGTTTCTACAGGGTTAATGATCGCGACAAAGTGTCAGTTGTGTGTACAACAGTGTTTTGTTCCTGTGATTTCTGTTTTTCTTAGTGGAAATTATACCTTTCACTTCTCTATTGTCACCACACACGTTCTGTCCATGTGTGCACTGCAATCATTGTCTGACTTGTTTTGGGTTTTTCTTTTTATCTTGTGTTTGCGTCCACATTCAGGCTGTTGCTCGATAATTAAAACAGAGATTTTTTTTTTCCTCAGAAATGAGAGCACGTGCAGCAGTTATTACAAAGCAACAATGATAAGGATAAGGGAAAAGCAAAGTGTGAGAAGAACACAGCGCCTGATTTGGCTGTAGTGCTGCCTTCTGTCTGATCTTCAGCTAAAAAGGCCCTAACTCCTACAACAGGCTTATAACCCCCCGCTAATCCCCCCTTCTGACTCATTTCACTGCAGTTTGAAGCTCTCTTTAAATCTCTTGTTCGCTTGGTGCTGTGTATTTGCACACATACACACACTCGCACGCACACACACACACGCATGCAAGAGCCTCTGAATAACAAAACCCTTCAGTTGAAATGGAAATGTCTCGCTGGACCGGTAAATTGCGCTGTGAGAAATATCTTTAGCCAAATGTTCACACAGACACAAGCAGAGAGATGAGTACACACTGCAAATCCATTTTGTGATTTTTTTGTTTAATTATAAGTGTGCGGATGCTACCCACCCGTGACCTCCATTACTGATAGTTTTTTTGTTTTCTTTTAGCTTGTGTTAAATGTTTTCTTGTTTCTGAACATAATGCTTTTTATGGTAAGAGGAAGAAGGACACCCTCAATGAGGCTCATAAAGACACAGGGTTAAAAACACACACGCACAAACACACACACAGCCATCACACATTGCATTATGTTGCATTGCCCGCTCTCTTTCGGCTCAGTCTATATTTAACAGATTTCCCCATCCTTTATGCGCACCAAATTATAAAATGCTGAGCAGCTGAGTGAGTGAGGCTGTCAGAGGTTTTGAGAGGACAGGAAGTAACCCCTCCCCTCGACAGAAGGTCTTTGTGTCATTATTAAAGATTAATGTTTTCACGAGCACTGGAGGAATTAGCATTAGTGACGGTTTTAGTGTCAAACGCTTGTTTCAGAGCTGTCAGTCGCTCCCGCCTTCCCAAAATGAGACGACTTAATATCATGGCACTAATAATACCACCTAATCACAGTGCCAAAATAGCAGATCACAGGCACGGCTTTTAGTGGTGGTGGCACGGAAATACATTAAAAAGACAGGATTCTGTAACCCTGAGGGTATTCATAGAAAGCTATAGAGGCACTTCTTAATAATGCCTGCTTCACCCTTTGTCACTATTGTTCTCCAATTAGTGTGTTGGTTAAAATAGAGGTGAGATTTTTGGGGTGTTTTTGTTTGGGTTTTTTTTAGCCACTCCCATTTCAGTATTAAAAATATTAAGCATCAGTGGCTAACCCAATAGTTCAGCTGACATGCTGACTCCTTTAAAAGCCACAAGCTCATTTAAAGCATTCCTCTGTTTATAAGAAGCCAGTGGATTGGCTATAATGCAGAATATTCCTTAACATTTACACATCGCTCACCAGCAGCTTCCAGTGATGGATTGCTCTACCTTTAGTGTGGTGCTGCAGCTGCACTCTCCATCTTCATTGCCCTATGGAATTGCATTGACCAGCCACATGTGAATGGAATGAGAATATGGTTATGGAAAGAAGGATATGTACCTTGCAGAACAAATCACCCCCCGCCCTTGCCCACCCCACCTTCCCCATTTAGAGCCATTATGCTCTGTACTAGACAATATTTCAACCCCTCTTTAAGGCCAGATTATCATGGGATATTTTTTTTTAATATGATCCAATTACCTTTGTTTGTCAGACAGAGTGAAACGGGAGTAATTCTGAATGTAATACACGTACCATCAGCCTCATGACACACATGCTTGAACCCAGATACTGGTATACAGTCTCCTGTGCGGCATGTAGGATGAGTGTCTAATAGCTCAGTGATGAGGACGGGCTTATCACTAAACTGTATGGACCATTTATGCCCCATTACATAAATGAATATAGTGAAGGTTCAATGAGCAAAGCAGCAATTATCACCTGTAGACTACAATGCTGTGAGAAATTCTGTTGTATTTAGATCCAAATGGCATTGGGGTAAGGGGCTGATACTGTAAATCAGAGAGCTCTATGGGGTATTTTTTATTCTTCTCTTCTGTTCTGGCTTCAAAGAACTTTAATCTTTCATGCATACATTGAAGCATTTAGAGTTTCAGACAAGTCTGCCATTGTGTTGGAGGTTAAAGCAAACAGGATATTGGTGTTGACTGATGGTGCATGCCTCTGAAATATTGCTTTTTTTGTGTCTGTTTTTTTATGTAGCTGTGAAAATAAGGCTGTTCTGCATTCCAGTCACACATAAGCCATGGGTAGCTGCTCACTCTTATAGGAAATACAGTCCAGACTATGTTCTACATGAAGTATCATCTACCAAGCAAACATTTCAACATACATTTAAAAAAAAAAAAACATTAACATACAGTTTTATATCATGAAATGAGCAGAACATATGGATACAGGTGTTACTTTACTGTATGTATAGATTTCATGCTCTTTTTCATGGCTTAGGAATTTAAACAATGAATGTATTATGGATTTTCTCTAATCCACATATGGTAAAGATTGTGCAGTATACACAGGCTCAAATATGCACATACACTTCCACTATATATATATATATATATATATATATATATATATATATATATATATATATATACAGTGTTGGGGAGTAACGGAATACATGTACCGCTGTTACGTATTTAAAATACAAAATATGAGTAACTGTATTCCGTTACAGGTACCGTTTAAAAAGGTGGTATTTAGAATACAGTTACCCTGTTGAAATAAATGGATTACACGGCGGTACTTTCTTGTTTCATATTGTGGCTGGTCAGGACTGTTTGGGTTTTGTTTGACAGCTACGTTCTGTAGTTCCAGGCGGCAGCATTACGGTTGCCATGGTTACAGGATGACGCTCTCGCTCTGCATGTTTCCTGGGTGAGAGAGGCCTTTTTGTTGTTGTTGTGCTAAGCTAATAGGTAGAATGCAGAATGTAGCTTCATGGGCAGTGTAGTCCGTGCTGCAGGGAGAATGGACTGCCATACTTGTTATGTGTCTGTGAGCGTGAGGTGGGAGAAAAAGGAGAGTCGAAAAGTACGAGTTGTCATCGAGCAAAAACGGGAGCTGGAAGCATGTAAATATAATAACAACCACTGCAGCCAAGAAGAGTGCCTGACGAGCCCAGTTGTAAGTAAGCTATTAAAACTCGACTGTACGCTTTGTTTTCCTCTGAAACAATAAGTTCAGTTGGAGTAGCCTTTCAACGCCTCTCTCTGTCTCTGGCAAGCAGAGTTGACCCACAAAACAAAGTAAAGCTATTTTTCGGCTACGAGCCCGACACGGAACCCGTATTAGTCAGAGGTCCCTTTACTCCGGTTCGGAGCCGTGGACCTTCAGTAATAGTAATAAATCACACAGCAATAGTACATTCACGTAGTTGAGTAACGTAACGGAATACATTACAGAATACATTTTAGGGCATGTATTCTGTAATCTGTAATGGAATACATTTTAAAAGTAACCTTCCCAACACTGTATATATATATATATATATATATATATATATATATATATATATATATATATATATATATATCAATTGATATTCCCTTTTACTCCAAAATGGCACAGTAGCCTCAGCAGAGAAAACATTAGAACAAGGCAGTTCAACATATGTACATACAAGAAGGCACACTTTACCATCAATTGTATGGGTGTGCATCTATCTCTGCATATTCAGTAAAAATGCACTGTTTCTTCACTCAGGGGAGTGATGGTTAAGCTTCAGCAGCAGTTGGCTCTCAAGGTTAAAGCTGTCACCGTTTAGCACCCTAACCCTAACCCAGATGCAGGAAGACATGTACAGACTTTGATTGACAGCTTGTTGATGTGAGGCAAGCTATGCAATAGATCCATACCACCAGTGAATGGGCATGAAAGATACCTCACTAGCTCCCCTGTTTCTAGCTTTCCTGATCCCATGGATCCAAAGAAGTCATCTTCGTTGGATAGGCTGCTCTTTGTGCTATCCCCATCCAACTCTGTGTCTAGGTCAGGGGTAGGCAACTCCAGGCCTCGAGTGCCGGTGTCCTGCAGGTTTTAGATGTGTCCTTGATCCAATACAGCTGATTCAAATTGCTAAAAGACCTCCTCAACATGGCAGGACACCAACAACCGAGGCCTGGAGTTGCCTACCCCTGGTCTAGTTGATGTCTGAGGAAGTTGAGACCTGTGAAAAGATAAATGGTTTTCAAATAATTGGGTCTGTGCATTGTTTTTGTGCTGTATAGACTACCAATCTGCTCATGTTTGGCATGAAAAATTTATAATACTGGAGATGTTTTTTTCTAACTCCGGTCACCCTCTGGGTTTCTAATTAACACTATAATCTTAAATCATAGTGACAATAAAAGTCAATATAAGTCAGTGTCTAGTGGCCCACAATTTAATGCATAATGCATTTTTACCAGTTTTTAAGATGGTAAAAGTTGGTAGTCCAGGTGTTCTGAATCTTGGTATTAGTATTTTAGGAAGCATTTTATTACTTCTCCGAAACGTTTCCGGATACTGTCTCTCAGGGCATGAATAAGAGGTCTACACATTTTGCAAGATGACTCTAGCCTTCTCAGCTTCTCCAGCAACTGGTAAAGTGTTGGCAGCATCTGTGCACAGATGAGTCCCCTTAGAGGATGTAAACAGGCATGGCAACAGGCTTGATCACAGCAGTGTACTCAGTCAAAAATCCAATTTCAGGATTAAACCTGAAAAAGGTTAAGTTATAGACATTTCAAGAACAATGTAATAACTGTGCACTGTCCGTGTGAAATTTGCAAATGATTACAAAATAATCTATTTTAAGTAATATCCACATTTGCCAGTTGTGCAAAGTTACTTAAAAAAGGTGGTATTCACCCATCAGTCACACATTAATGTTTAAAAACAATAGAACTTCTGTCAACTTACATCTTTATCTTTAATGCCGTGCAAACATTATGGATTCCTTTCTCTTCTTGCTCTTTCTGAATGTGTCTGGTCACTTTTTCTCTGATGTATTTCTTCTAATGCTGCAGCAAGAACATCAAATGTGTGAGAACCTTTAGGAGGCCAGTGCATAGAATTCCTTTCTAAAGAGATCTATCCAGTGACAAATGGCTCCTGAGTGGCTATGTTGTCTGGCAGACCAGCAGTCTGTTTGGTAGCAATATAGTTCACAGCCCTGGGTTTTTTGATGATTATGCTCTTCATGTTCTTTGTGGCTTCTTGTATTTTTGAGCATAATATTTTCTTTGTCATTAGTGTACACTGAGGTTGCATGGTTTCCATCATAGTTTTCAAGGAGGATGTCTCAACTATAGAAAATGGTTGGTTGTCCTCATATACAAACCTACGCAGAAGATACTTGTGTTACCCGCCTAGAGCCATTGAAAGAATCTGTAAATTTTGCTTCCTCATTGGTGGCTCAGTAGAAAAGGATGACTTTCGTTTTCTGTGGCAGTCTAATAATTCTGTATAGATCTTCATTTTGATGGGGTGAGCCCTCTGTTGACAGAATAAAAAAATCAGACTATGAAAGTACATGTGACTAAGAAATTTCTGTACACTTTTTTAAGTTGTGACCTACACTTACCGTGCGTTTCTACTAAAACAAAAACTGTGTCATTCATATCCCGTGCAAACAATTTGCGATGATTTCAAGATTCGGTTTAAAAGAGGAACATACACAAGGCTAATAGTGTTAGCCAAATTTTATCTTTCAAAAAAACCTTGACATTTCTTTGACACCGTTTGGTTTTACTGATGTAGTTACTGATGCAGTTTCTAACAGAGAACGGGGATTGATTCTGGACATACACAATATGCCACAATAGTTTTTTGAAATCCCCACATACACAATTTAAAAAAAAAAAAAAAATCCCCTTTTCTCATAATAAAGTTCTAAACACACCAGAAATATCAGAAATATATGTAAATGTGGACAAGGCCTAAGACTGTCATCCTATAACCCAGGGGTGTCAACCTCCAGCCCTGAAACTTTTAAACACGTCCCTGCTGCAACACACCTGAATAAAATTATTTGCTTTAAAAAAAAAAAGTTACTTAAGCAAACGTACCCACCTCTGGTTAGCAAGTCTCATCTTAATTTGATGCTTTTGGCAGCCATTTGCAAGATCTTGCCATAAATCTGGGCTGTAATTTGACCACTTGTCTTTGCAGAATTTGTAGAGTTCTTTTCTGTTGGTTGGTTTCCTGGAACTTCCCAGCTTTTAAGCACAGTCAACAAGGGTTGTTTTCAGAGCTTTTGGAAGTCCATTCCAAAAGTTAAATATTAGCTTACTTTGTCCATTCAGAAAAATAGTTTTGATGTGTGTTTGTTTGGGCTTATTGTCCTATTGGAACACCCAGTTGTAGCCAAGATTCAACTGTTTAGCTGTTGATTTTAGCTGAACTTGAAGAACTTAGCTTATGTTGATTTGGCTTGTCCATTTGGCAACTCTGCTTAGCCATCAAATCCTAATATGCTGAAAATTTGTTTCGTGAAGTTTTAATGTTTGTGACTCTTTTTGAGGACACAAGCCTTGGAACATTCTTTTTTTCCTTAATCAACGTATTAATTTTTTTCCAACCAAAGACAATTCGCTCTAATATTATCCTCAGCTGGGGTGCGTTCCATCTCATTTCCATCGCTGTTTATTGCTAATCATTGACAAATGAATTGTTCTGTGTTCCTCTTTAAACATACATAACTAATGCACTGTATACCGCCTGCTTAGCAGGGGAAAGCCATTTTACAAACTGTGAACTGATACAAGCTTTGAGCTGCCTGTAATATACTAAGTTCACATGCTTTCTATCCCTTTTGAACCTTTGTTTGTTTTCTGTCAACACCATCTGTTTGCATTAACAGCATGTTTCCTGAGAAAATAGCCTTTGCATGCTATAGTCTTAGCATACAGCGCACAGATTAGCAGGCTTACAGATAAGCAGGCTCGTGTTTTGTTAGCCACATTATCAGTAAAAGTGATGACAAAAGTGTTTTACTCTAATTAGTCCTTGCTAATACACATTTTCTGCACCACCATGATGCAAATGTTGTTTTCAAAAATTGCTTTGCTAGAACAGTTAGTATTATGCTAATTAGGAGCTAGTTGATGTAGTGCTAGTTAGTATGCAAGTGGACACAAGTGATTTAAGTGCTTTCAACCAATGTCAGTGGATGTCAGTTAACAGCTTGTCCTGATTGAATAAACCAAGTAAGAAAGAGGGTGGAGGGATGAGAGGGTACATGTTTGATTAGCCTCTGAAGAGAGGGATGTGCCTTTAATCCCTCCTCTACCTAATCCTTCTCCTTTTGGAGGGTCCTCACTGCCAGGGGCGAAAGTGTTGTAAATCAAGAGTGTGGAGCTTGCGGTCATACCGGAGAGCTCTTTTACCTCTGTCCATCTCTTTTTTAGTATTTTCAACCAGTATGTGTTATATCCACTATAAAGCAACAAGTGTCCCTGTCTATTCTTATACACTGAGAAAGAAGAATGTCTGTAAGCAAATGAAGAACTACATACAGGACAGCAAAAATCTCAACATTTTCTTTAAAGGGTTAAATCCACTTTTTTCAGAAATAAATTCCCCTATCAGGATAAAATGGATTACCTGTACGCTCTGTAATACCTCATATCTGCTACATATCAGCAGGTTAGCATTACGGTACCGCTTGCAATCATGGCACAGTACTACAGTGCCTAACTAAAATCATCCAATAGCGCATTTTTGAATAATATTCACTAATAGCCATTATATGTTGTATGTATAAGTACTAAAAGAGGATGGACCACCAGTACATTTATCATTCATTAAAAATGATTTCTTAAAATATTTTCTTTCAAAACCTCCAGTTATTGTTCAAGGAACCAAAAGCAGGAAATGATTTACCCACACTTGAGCTTATATAAAGTAGTGAATGGGGGGGAAACGGATGGGGGGGGGAAACTGGCAGCTAAGGCTAATTGCAATTCCCCAAGCACCAGTGGAACCTGAAACCTCAGCCTGTAGCTCTATCCTGAATACTGAGTTTCAGCTGCCTGTACCCATTATAGGCTAACATGCCAGAGCATATCTTGTGCTATGCAATTCACTTTAGTTAAATTAATATCCGGGCTTCAGATAGCATGCTGTAGTAGCTATAGCAAACCTCCATGCAGGCAGCAGCTGTCATAAAGGACCAGCCATTGCATAATGTATACCAAATGCTTTGCCAGTGGTATCAATGTGTGATCAATATGCAATAAAAACTCATTAAAGCAGTCTATGTTCTGTCATGGAAATTAATTCCGGAAGACAAATCAACACTGTGTCACCCTGGATATGATTTCAGTCCATCCATGCAGAAACAAGTTATTTAAAGCCAGAAATTGGATATGGAGGGAGGGAAAGGGAGAGTGAGGAAGGAGATATTTAAAAACAGAGATGGAGAGAGGAAAGGGAGGGATGAAACCAACCCATCTGGAAGAGAGGAGACAGAAAGAGTCTATGACAGGCTGGCATAATGAGATTTGGTAGTCTGTGTGGCTTTATTCACCTGAAAGGGAATTAACATAAAACACACACACACACACACACACACACACACACACACACACACACACACACTATTTTTTATTCTGCTCACATCTTTTCAAACCATCAGAGCTCCATATCTATGCCTTCCAGTCTCAGTGATTTCGGCATCTGCTGGATCAATCATCGGAATGTTTATTGCAAATGGTGTCTTTTTATTTATTTATGTATTTTACCAGGTTTAAAGATAGTAATACAAAAAAAACGGAGCTATCATTTGCAATCTAACCCTTTTGCATATTTTTTAAATACGCAAGCTACGTACCCAATTACTAGCAAATTGCTGTTTTGCTTTAATTTTTCTTTTAAAGTACATAATTTTGCTATATCCAGCATAGAAACTATAAAAGACAAAAAAAAATCATCATTAGCAGGTAAGTGGGATATCAGCAGAGTAAACCTCAGGGTTTCCACCCAAAAGATGGGAGTTTGTTGCTGTTTTTCTACTTTCTACTTTAAATTTACTTTTTTAGTTGCTGTTTATTAATGTTTAAGGGACTTGGATGGTTAAACTAGGTTATTATATATATTGCTGAAAAATGTAATCTTTCAGCACGGTAACCACCTCACTTTTTTTGTATGTTCTGTTACTGCAAATCAGCTAGCCTCACCCTTTTTTTTCTGTTAGCTTACCAGCTTGCTCGCTGACTAGGTTGCCGTCCTCCATATCATTCTGGTACTTCACCGCTTTGTTGTCCCACGGTCAACAACAAAATGTTCCACCACCAAGACTTTTTAAAAGTGGGAAAAAGTATTCAAGAAAAACCCTGTATTGATCTGTCATTGATGAGTTGCTTACTTGCAAGTAATATTCACAGAGGAGCAGCTTCTAAACTATATTTTTATAAATCTCATTAGCAGTCATGGATGTACTCCTTTCACATGCACAGGCACATATGCGAGGTGAAGTCTGTCAGACTACTCCGCTTATTGCAAAATTGCGCCAGCGTTGCGATGCGATGTGACTCGGAGGGGTCTTGACCAAGAGCCAGTAAGTGAAAAGTTGGAGGTGACACTGCTCTCACGATAAAATGCAGCTCCTGGCAAACGTAGGTTTCGTACCACTTTGCGTGTGGTTCCCCCATGTTAGGACTGGATGTGTTGCTTTTTAGGAACTCAGTTGTTTTTTTAAAAAACAAATACCAGCATGCATTCACATTCACTTTTACACACAGAAACCTATACCTGCCCACACTTGCACCTTTCCACTAACTGAATTTTGAAATAATCCCATGCACTACTTCTAATAGCAAAATCAGATATCGATCGCTTTCCCTTATCACTGCACATTTGCCTGCCAAGGAATTGTAAGAGACACTGGCAGTGTGGGTTTTTCGATGAGGAATGGAGAAATATTAGTATTGATCGGGATTTGCTTTGGCTTTTATGTGAACAGAGCCTAATTCCTCTACAGAACTAGGCTTTGAAGATGAGGCGAAGGCACACGCTTGCTAACTTGCCAGGGTTTTGCAGACAGATTTAGTTGCCCAACAGAGGTTTTGGTGCCTTGTGTGTTTCGGACAATGTGTTTTATGTAAAATTATCTATTTTTTTCACTGTAGCATCACAGTTTGACTGTCTGCCTGGTTTGAGGGAGCACTTGTAAAAGTTGTTAAAAGGGAGTGCTGCGTACGTGCGTACCTATGGACACACTTTTGTGAGCATGCTATGACTGCAATATTTTGTTCTGAGTCAGTTCCTGTGAATAGCTTGGCTAATTTCTCCCTTTATCCCTGACTCTGCGGTTACAAATCTGCCCTGTCACATATTATTCATCACTTCCTGGGCTTTCATTTATTTAACACTCCCTTTCTTTCATACAGTACTCCCTGTTTTTTCTTATTGAGCCTCTTCAAGTGTCTTTTAAATGTAGAGCAGAATAGAAATATCCTTTATTGTCCTCAATAAATGGGTACCACTATTTTTGCATCTTTGTTTTTTGTCTCACTTTTTTTATTTTTAGCTTTCTTTGTGTCCTACTATAACCTTGCTTCGCCCATGCGTAAAAATCAAGTAGTTTATTTTTCCATTTACATAATTATGTCTTGTTTGCTTACATGTGAGTTTACAGGAATGACAAAGCTTGGCAACATTTGTAGCTTACGACTGCATAACAATGCACAACAGGTCCTTGGTATGTAAAAATCACAGATGAATATTTATAATTCCCCCCATCTGTTTAATGAATCATCCACAGCAGCATAACAGATTCTGATAGTGGACTTGGGAAAATAGCCAATTTGACTTCAAGGCCTCCAGTTAAAAATATTTAAAATAAGTTGATTAAACCTAAGACACTGCACAGGCACTGATACAGTGCGATTACACGTAGTAGAGTTAAAATCAAGTATTCAAGATGTGCTGATACTCACCTTTGATTAAAGGAGTTTCATAAAGGTGTTACCGTTTTTGCGCTGGCAAGTGTATTAAAAGCCCACTTTTAAAGTTTTTGCTATCTCTTTGATCTGTTCTCTGGTCGTGGTACATGGCTGCCCCTCTCCAAGCCTGGTTCTCCAAGAGTTTTCTTTCTGTTAAAAGGAAGTTTTTCCTTCCCACTGTTGCCAGTGATCTTGCTCAAAGGGGGTCGTTTGATTATTGGGGTTTTCTCTGTAGGCTCTTCATCATGCAAAATAAAAGCACCTTGAAGCAACTACTGTTGTGATTTGGCACTATAAAAATAACTGAATTTAAGCTTTATTTTGCTATTCAGCCTAATTATCGGCACCCATCAATCTGTCTTTGTACCTCATATTATGAGTTCCAGTGAAGTACAAATACATAGCCTTCAGCAGACTATGAAACTGCTCATGTCATTTTCCCATTTACTTTTGAACCCCTTAAAATAGGAGATTAAGTAAAAAAAAAATTCTAAGGCAGAGAAAAAAATGACTATGATTCCCAAACAGGTAATGCCCTACTTTTTTTAGTTTTATAATACTTCTGTCTTTTCTGTCCCATCTCCTCCATTAGGCATTCAGTTAGGACAGAGTTTGGTAGTTTGACAAATGGGTAAGTGACTGCCAGAACATTTTGTTCACCATTCTTTTAGCTATAGCCCAAAAGTGCCTTTCAACTGGTTTGTGCAGCTAAGCACTGAAAGTGTGTGTTTGTGTGTATATGTGCACATGAGAAGATGCGTACAGAGACACACACACTCTGTTTTCGTGTAGACCAATTTCTTCTGTGTGGTGAAAACACGTTTCAGTCCATGAATGGAGCGTGTGACTGGAAAGACAGCTTTCTGCCTTAGAAAAACCTGCCACAGCACAGCGTATATGGCTCAGCTTTCACTGCCGCAGGCTTCATTTGAATTGACTCATATTCTATTTGTTTGTTTACTCATGTTTAACTGCAGAAGGGGAAAAAATTATATCTGGTTGGAATATTTGGTGTAAGCTGTCAGTTTTTTTGTTTCTAGCTTCATCTTTGAATGGATAAAGGTAAATGAGATTTTTTTTCTCTTAAAGTTATATATATCATTTTCTTTGTCTGCTTTGGAATCAAACACTATGGATAAGTTAGGGAACTCTGCACAGGATCTCAGGATATTCTCTCTCAAAAGTTCAAGTGTATATATGTAGCCTGTTTCCTAAAACCTATTAAAAATTAAATACCAATTTAAAATATTTAAAAAACAGTAAAGATGTTGTGTGCATAGATTAAATTAGTTTTATTTGGTTGTTATTGGTGTGTTTGTGGGATTCATAATGTCTAATGCCAAAGAAGGCAAGAAGTCTTCCACTGTGACTTAGACTAATCCCACTAAATAGGTTAA
Source organism: Perissodus microlepis (assembly GCF_051167445.1). Classification (NCBI taxonomy): domain Eukaryota; kingdom Metazoa; phylum Chordata; class Actinopteri; order Cichliformes; family Cichlidae; genus Perissodus; species Perissodus microlepis. The sequence continues at coordinate 12,412,520 of NC_140481.1, read as the reverse complement.
ATACTTGGATTCATCCATTTATTCATCCATCCATCCATTTACTTTCCTTATATACACAACTGGGCAGTCTAATGTAAGCAACAAGTGCATGTGCTTTTTTTCCTGTTACTCTTTCCTGAGCATCACCTTTCTCAGGTGCTTTGTTGTCATTAATGATAGTCTCATTGACTTTTGCAGGTATACTCTCATTTCACTCTCTGTCACTTAACCAGCAATCTCCCTGCCACCAGTTAAAGTGGTTATAATTGCCATATGGATGCACGTGTTTGTATGTATGTGTATGTGCTATAGTGTGTGCATGTCGCAATTAATCCTGGGGGTAGACCGCAGCTGTGAGAGATTTTTAATTGACTTCGGGGGGCTTGGATGGTAGATTAGCAAAGTATATGTGTATGCTTGTGTGCACGTGTGTATTTGTGTGTCTCTGAAGCAGCACATTTATGGGGCGTTAACATTGCTATTAATGGCACAGCTGGGGGGGATGCATTCGTGTGGTAAATAGAATTTGTATACTTTTATGTGCACCCATGCATTTGCATTTGTGTGTGTGTGTGTGCAAGAGGGCAAGTAGACTAGTGTTGAACGGATAAGTGTTTGGGGCAATGTGAAATGTCACACCTCATGGGAAGCGGGAAGTTTCAATGTGACACTTTCCTATTTTAAGCTCATAAACATCTCCTGGGCATCCAATCAGCTGTAAGATGGGAGAGAGTGGAAACTGAGGCTGGTCTTTATGGTGGGAACCTGAGATGGTTACTACTCTCCACCTGGAAAACCTGAGATTTTACTGCTAGTTAATGTTCACTAACCTTCCAACACAGTTTCCACGACACGCACCTGAAATGTAAAAAAAAATCAAACAGAATCAAACCTGCTGTCTCCATATCATGACTTATAACAAGCAAGTATGTTGGCTGTCACAGTTTATTCAACAACAAGTCAGAGGAAAGTGAAATAAATAGAAAATAGGTCAGTCCATGAAGGCTTTCACTGCAGGAACAGGCATGAGAGAAATGCCAATTTCACACAGAAACACTCAGACATGCAATCGTGTTCACGCAGACCCACAGTCCAGCTGTGATGTTTCCTCTGTAGATGCACTCCCTTCTACCTCTCATCTGACCTGAAAAGAAATGACCCTAATGTGCCCATCATCTCTATAATGTGTCCGCTCGCTGGTTTTTGAGCGTGTAAAGTGAGTTTGTGTATTCATGTTTTTGCTTTTGCACACAGCTGTAAGCTACACAAACTGTCATAAATCATTCAGTGCTGGAATCAAAGCAGTCATAGAACCCAGTGTAGAATATTGTGTCTAAGCTTTAAACCTCATTTCTTTATATTTTGTCCGGAAAATGGAAAATAGGTGCAGGTATTTGTTGAAACATGTGCAAACAAATGGAAATACAGTATATAATCGAAAAACACAATTTGCACAAATCTAACAAGCTGGAAAGTCAACATTTGGTATGACCACCTTTGTTCTTTGACACATTCTAAACTCTCATAGGCAATCGGTCGTGTAATTTCTTTAAGTAGTCTTCAGGAATAATTCTCCAGTCTTCTTGAAGGACATTCAAAGCTCTTCTTTGGATGTTAGATGTATTTCTATTCTCTGTCATGATGATCCTGTACACTAGTTTAGTAATGTTTAGGTCCAGTAATGTTTGAAATATATCCTCAAACCATGGCAGAGCCTCTACCATGTATTACAGATGTTGTACTTCTGTTGTACCGTTTTCCTGTCCTTTTCCATACATCAGTGATTTGAATCAAAATTACAAACATGGATTCATCACTCCATAAGAGTGATGAATGCCACTGGTTTTCAGTCCAGTTTATGTCTAATTTGGTGTACCTCAGCATTTTCTCCTCGTTTCCCTTCCTTAAGGATGGCTTCTTGACAGCCAGCCTTCCACTGAGAGCATTTATGATGGGTCAAATGAAGGGACACAGATATGCCAAGTTTCCAGCTAATCAGACTTTGTAAATCACTCTGTTGGCACAAAAATATTATTTTATGACTGTTACACTGTGGTCTGCCAATTTTTGTAGAGTCAGCTACATAGATGCAAACAAATATGCATTTATGCAACTGGCAAAAACACATATTTGTATTTTTGTAAAAATATATAAGTCAAATACATAAAAATGCCTAAACACACTATTTAAATTGGGATCTTTACTAGGTTGCCGGCTATATGTAGGCACAGTACACATTCCTATGGGATGTTTAAAAATCTTTAAAAGACGTTCAGAAAACCGGAAAAACTTTTGTTGAGGAACCCTTAAAAGTACAAAAAAGCCTGAGGAGTGGCTACTCTGTAGGCTTTTGCCATCACTGCATAAATGTCATCGAAGACTATTAAATCTGATTATTTTACGCTGAAGTGGCTCAAAACATTCATCAGTCAATATCTTAAACGCAACATATTTTGACAGTGGAGCTGAATGGCACTCAGCACTGAAAGCATTTGTACTTATACATACATAGTTTATCACTGAATAACAAGTAGAGGGAGACTATAACTTTATAGATTCAAAAATGAAAATATAGGGTATAAATAAAGGGTTGAGAATCAGAGATGTGTTATGACTATGATTAGGCAGAAACACATATGGCTGAAGGCAAACGTACCTTTCCTGCTGATTCTGCTTGATCTGCCTTCAAAAACCAGATGTGTGATGTAGTGCCTCCACTACATCAAATATGCAGTCATACAGTTTCCTCTTACAATTAGTGTATTTACTAGATAAGCCTCATGTGACAAAAACCAGTATGTCAAAAAGTGAAGGTTAGCAGTGAGTCCGTCCAGTGGGACTGTGAGTGAAAATGACCAAAAAAACTTACTCTGAAACAGAAGTAAGAAAAAAAAATTCTGCTGAAGTTAACTTGAAAATCAACAGTTTGAACCAGAGTAGACAGCAATGAGTTGAAGTCAGTTTAATGCTTGGTATTAATCAGATCAGCTGCAGGTCTGTTGGCATCAGTTACTCAGATCAGGGAGTTCTTCTAGAAGAGAGAAGAGTACACCTAGAAGGTGCTGTAATCTCTCTGCAGCACAGTATGCACAAATTTAAATGCAACATGTCATAAGAAGCGAACACGTTGTCTTTGGCTGTAGAGTCTCAGTTGCTAGAAGCGTATTGGAATAACAGACCACACGTAGGAACTGGAGCCACTGTTTACCACAGACCATTGAGTCCTCAGTCATACAAGCCTAGAGATCGGTCAGCGAAAAATGTGTATTCCCCAACTGGTTGGTTGAAACCTCCTTGTAATTGCTTTTCTCACTAGCAAATTGCCCATATTTTGAATGCAAGATGCCAACTGGTTTACAAACACATGCCAACTACTCTCTAAATGGTGTTGGAACTTTGGTAAGGACACAAACTGGAAGCAAACACCAATAGCCTTGAAAGTAAAGGTCTGATCTTATGAAGTGCGCTTGCTGTAGCACTGACTCCCAACTATTACTTTGAAGGCAAATGTATTTCATTCATTCATGTTCTTTATTTGTTAGTAGTTAGCAAGTGTTTGCAGTTTACAATGCAAACTACAGGTGACCAACATGCTAGTGACCAAAACAATCATAAGGAGGTTTTTGGTACACAATCTTATTTCACCAAACAAATGCTGGCAGCCTCCAACAACCGTTCACCAACCAGTTTGGGAATACTCGTTTTTGATGTCCAGACAGCTGTCAAACCATGTGCACATGACAGAAAGAAAATTCTATACCTGTGATGTATCAGACAGATACTAAATACAGACCAACTCTAGAAATACGAATAATTCAGCTAAAAAACAGACGCACTTCTTCTTGTATGTTTTTGCTAGTCTAGCTATAATGGTATGTTTTTGGCTAAATTTCCCACTTTTACATAGAGTTCAGTAGATAACTTAAGCTGTTTTCATTCATGCACTGCTGCCTTGATACCTATGTGATGTCAAATTTTAAAAAGCCAGACACCATTGCAAACATATACAAACTATTTTATTTTAGTATTACAGGTAAATCTGCTGTATTATTTAATTAATCAATGAAGTGGGTGGGCTGTGTTTTTAACAACATAAGCATGCTGCACTAGAATTTGAAAAAGTGGGTGTATTACAGCCAATTTACATTACAGAGGCAGAATGAGTCAAAGTCTCATTCTGCCTATCAAAAGTCAAGCTGACGTGAAGGTGAAGTACAGAAAGCATCTGCTGTCCTCAGAGGTGAACCAAGCACAGGTGAGACTGCAAGACAAAGCAGAGAAGAGAGGCGAGGGAAGAGTGAACTTGACAGTTGGTGTTCAGAGAGCGTTTTCTGCCGACAGGTCCCACCTAGCCTCGGTCAAAAGCAGGAACTGAGATGAAAAGAAGGGGGGAAAGGGAGAGGATATTGGGGGTTGCAGGAATGATGAAGATGAATGAATGGAGGAGATGACATAGAAGTTGCAACTGAGGGTTATGAATTACGCCTCTATCCTTCATTGTGAAATAAAGTCAGCATTTTGCTTGGGAGGAAGCTTAAAAAAAGTTGAAATAATAAGAACTCTGCTTGATCGTATCACTCAAAGCCATTGGTTTTTCATTTTGTACAAACTGATATCACATAGCCCCGTCACAATACATTTTCCATTCGGCGGGTTTGGCGCACCACTGAAATGTAATCCTCTCACGCAATAATACATTTATTCAATCCACAGTTAGTGGATCAGTTGACATTTTTGCTCTTATAAGCTCTTTCGTTCTTTCTCTGTTTCATTCTCGCAAACATCGTCCTTCCCGGGATCTCACATCATCAGCTCGCACCCGCTTTTTTTCTTTGTTTGAGGAGTGAGTCACCACTTACTGGTTATCTTACATGGAAGTTTTATATAGTGCATGCACATTAAAGACTGAGTGACACAGAGTCCCGGTGAATGGGAAAAGGGAGATGAGTTAATGGATATCGTCTTCTCTGGCATTTACACGAGGGAAACAAGGGCGAGGAGAGAAGGAGATTAAAGGGGTTAAGGCAAAGAGTGGGAAGGAAGAGAGGAGAGCGGCAGGAAGCGAGCACAGAAGACAAAAGGAGAGGGAGAGGAGAGGCTTGCCTTATCAGCATTCACTCATCCTGCAGTGGATGAAATTACCCTTCTCTGTCTCGCTATGTCTGCGGTCACTGCTATCGGCCCAGGCTTGGGGATTTGCGGTGGTCATAAATCTGTGCATGGACATGTCGGCGTGTGTGTGTGTTTGTGTGTGTGTGTATGTGATCGGGACACGTGAAAGCAGGTTTGCACGGGCGCAGGTGAGTGTTTGTGTTTAGGTGCCCTGTTGTTAAGATGAAAGGACTTTGTGGACAGAATAAAATGTACGGAAATGAATCTGCAGCATGAGGAATGAGCTCTCATAAATCATACGTGTGTGTGTGTGTGTAGGTGTGTGTGTGTGTGACGTGCAGCCAGCTAAACCAAAACAAGGCCTCAGATACCCTGTGTTTCCCCAGTTTACTAATAGTAAAACCACATTTATAACAATTAAGTGTCTCTGTGAAGCATTTGTGTGTGAGCCAATTTGTGTGTGTAGATTAGCCTGCACTGAGACATAAGTTAAAAGAGCCCTCCGGTTGATGAATTCTCTTTAGTGAAAAAGCTGATTTAATTGGGTTGCTCCCCAATCCTTTCTCCGATAAGGACGCGTTGATGAAAGATAATTCTCCTCTTTATTCCTTCCCCAGCATGTTGCTCTATATTTTACCAGCAACAGCTCTTGTTTTCTTTTTTCATTCATTCATTCACCTTTGCTTCTTTGCTCTCTCTACAGTGCACATATACTCCTTTGCTTTCCAGCTTCTCCTCTCCCTGCTCCTCTACTTTATTTCCTCTGTGTGCTGTGTGTGAAATGCTAAATTAGAAGTCGGGTTAAAAAAAAAAGAGAGCCTTGGAGCGAGAGACATCAATAGCTTCCTTTTAATTCTGAGAACTCCCTCTTTCCCCCTTCCTCTTCTCTCTCTCTCTCTCTGTCCTCCTTCCTCTCTCTCTTTTACCCTGCTAATAAAGCCAAATTGGCATGAAAGCTAGTGACCTCTCCCCTCGCCCGCTCTTTTCTCTGCTTAAAGAACCATGTCGGGAGAAGAAACGACAATGACAAAAAGGCTGATGTCATTCTCCATCTGAAAATATATCTCACATCAAGTTCCTTTTATTTTCACCTCTTTTTAAACTCCCTTTCATGCAGCTTTACGTGTAATCTGTTTGCTTTGGGTGTCATCCCGCCATCTCTCACAAAAGACCTTGGTATTTTCTTTCTTCCTTTTTTTAAATCTCTTTTCTAGCGTTCCCTTGGGGAAAAAAGGGGATGGGGTGGGTTGATGAAGCATATTTTTTAATATCTGATTCGCTTGGCGCTTATTTAATAAGTCTGTCTACCTGCCATACCCGCCTGTTACTTTGACTGTCCCCTTATGAAAGAGTTGGTGCAGAACAACCCGATATCAGCGAGGCTCTTGCAGAGTTTAGATTTAACAGTCTTGCTCATTTTTTTCATCTCTGTGTCTTCCTTGACCTTGGGGGTACATTTCTTTTCCTTTTCACACCAACTCCCTGATGCTTTCTTTGTGAAAAGAAAGAAACTTCTCCAGGCCCTTAACTTGGAGGGGGGGCATTTTTGAATTCCCAGAGGACAGGCAAGAGTTGAGCGCACCTGTCATCCGCTTGTCCTCTCTTTTCACAACTTGGCTATGAATTATAAATACAGCGTTTCACTCGCTTTTATTCTTCCCTGGGCATGGAGGGAGTTGAGCGTTCAATACATAGGCACCCACCCACACACACACACACACACACACACACACAAACACTCATGCACACTTGCACTGCATCCTTTTGGGTTATTCATATATTGTACACTTCATCCATATCTTATTTGCATTTCCTTTGTTCTCTCCCTCTTCTGTTGTCCTCCTATGGGCCTCTCTCTTGTCATAATCTCTCTGTTTTTACCACTTTTATGGCACCACACCAAACAGTGACATATAGCCAAAAAGTTTCAGAGCGACAGCACCAACTTTTCCATTAAGCTTTTATGAGTCAGCGTCACTTATATTGCTTTTTCTTGCCCGTTTTGCAGTATGTGATGAAATCTACCTTTTTGATCCCCTCCTCCACGCCTTCACCCCTTCTGGTGTTTGCACCGGTGTGTTTGCATTGTCTCTGCAAATCTTGTCCCTCTGGGAGTAATGACACATTAAGTTTGAGTCTGTGATTATTTTGACTTGGTTGCTGTGTTGTACTCAGAAGAGCAGAGGCACTAATATAATTGGCAATTAAATTAAGGAAGCAAGCTTTCCACACACCCCCCAGCGAGTTTGCACAGTGTCTCCTGCAGAATTCTGCACACATGCACTCAATAGTGAACAAAGTCTTCTTAGTAATAAGGTTCCAGCTATAATATAAAAACTAATATTGAGTGAGCAGATTTTTTATTTTACAAACTGTAGGAAATAATTGTTGTGTTTGATATTGAAGTTTTATTCTTTCCATTTTGTGTTGTTAATTCAGGTAGATATCTTCGCCTGTTCTCAGTCTCAGGGTGTCATATACTCCGTGTTTGTCAAAGCACAGGTGTCACATGGTGTGTGTTATGATGCAAAGAGTGAGACTGGTCCTGGCAACCTTTTCTCCAAACTAGCTGACAGTCTTTTTGTAAGCCTAACCAAGCAGTTCCATTGCCTCAACCTGAACAAACAGTGAAAGCAATTGGTGAAAATTTGGTGAAAAGAAAGTTTTCACAGGACTCGATGCAGTCCTGAAGAAAAACTACATACACACCTAGTGCTTCCATAGGAAGTAGGAGTATACATTTCTAAAAAAAAAAAAATGCACCTGATTAATTAATCTTCAGCAAGTTTGACCACTTCTTTAAAAACAGAAGCTTTGGTAGTTTGCTGATCTGAGCATTCAGGTGTGTGTTAACACAAAGCCACAATAGTGCCAGAGGTGGGCACGCCGATAAATTCTCCCAAAAGGACCTACATATTGGGCTCTACGTGCTTTTGTTAGCATTAGAAAAAAGAGCATCTTCTTACTAAAAAGGACATGGCAACGTAGCTTAGATTTGTAAAGCTGCATCTCAGAAAAACCACAGGATTTCTGAAACAATGTGCTTTTTACAATCAAGACCAAAGTGGAGATGTTTGGCTATAATGCATTGCACCACATTTGGCAAAAAAACAACCACAGCATATCAGCACAAACCCTTAACCCTCTCAAGGCAGGCGTTGCAGATTTGCAACAAGTAAAAGCTAACAACCTGATTACCCCACATACATATTTTATGAGGTTTTTTTACTCAGAAGTACCACTGCAGGTATTCTTTTGTGCATTAGCAACAAAAACTTAATTTGAGCCTGAGAGGGTTAATATCAACTGTCAATCACAACTGATGATGATTTGGCTTGATTTGCAGCAGCGGGACCTGGGCAGCATGAAGATGTCCTCTGGCATTAACATCAGCACAAAAACTGTGTTCCAGGAGCTTCATGACATGAGATAGATAGTAGGGGTGCAACGATACCCGTATCGATATTGAACCGTTCGATACAGTGCTTTCGGTTCAGTACGCATATGTATCGAACAATACAACATTTTTAATTTATTTGATCAACTTTCCTTCTGACGATGCTGTCTGTGTTGAGCACTCAGTGGATCTGCGCTCGACAGTGCAGCCTAGGCGGAGTAGTCGAACGCAGATTCACTGAGCGCAGGGCAAGCTAGCGAGACAGAAGTTAAGCTCTCCTTGCAACATGGCAAATTGAACCTCCCCCACCCTCATTCAGATGTGGCGTTTGGAACTATTTTGGTTTTCATGTGACGTATGACCCTGAAGGTAAGCGCGTCATGGACTAAAGTAAAACAGTATTTTGGATGTGCCACGCAATGTTCAATTACATTGGTGGGAACTAGTGTGTTAGCGCAGTTAGCTCGTTAACGTGTTGGCCGTCCAGCCCCAGGCATGGGGCGATCCGCGGTAGCTCGTTAACTTGCCGTGTTGTGGCGTTAACGTCATTTCAACGAGATTAACGCTGACAGCACTAGTGGGAACACAACGAATATGACTGCACATTTACTCCGACATCATCCTAGTGCAAAGACAAGTGGAAGCAGACAAAAACAACAAGCACGCATGCTACAAACTTTACCCGAGTCATTTAGACAGCCGTTAGCACATGATTCTCCTTATGGGGACCTGATATGTTTAATATGCTGCTGAGAATATAGCCCAGAAGAAGCGTATAGTATAGCTTTTATTTTGGAAAGAGCCATTTCTCTGTAATAAACTCTCTTTTCCAAAGATGAGTGATTTCTCGATCAGATATATTTATTTTTTTAATTACTTTGTTGTTTCAGCAACATTAAATTTAAAAACTGTACTTTTTAGTTAAAATATATATTTATAATTTTAATAAATGACAAATTAAAAAGGCATGAACATTTTTTTGTATCGAAAAAATATAGAACCGTGACACCAAAGTATTGAACCTAACCGAACCGTGAATTTTGTGTATCGTTGCACCCCTAATAGATAGATAGATAGATAGATAGATCTTGTGAGACATGCACCACTCTGCCACCCAGCCCGGTTAAAATGGTTAATTCAAACACAAATGTTTCCCTTTTTAATGCCTTGGGTTAAACGTGCATCGCACGCAGTTGCTTAAGATAAGAACATAAAAGTTAACGTCCCAGTGATGAATGTTTCTAATTAAAGAGTTTCTTGTGAGTTCACGTGCATAGGTAGCTGTGCTTCCACTTCACACGGATGACTCCCTCTTTTTTTTTTCTTTTCAGAGGCACAACAGTGAATTAGCAAGTCTGCATTAGTATGTGAAACATCCCTCTCCTCAACTTTCTAAATTACACTCTGCTCTGCCCATTACTGCGAGCCCAATGGGAGCAAGGTTTGTTTAGCTCTGCTCCAATGGGACTGGATGTTGTTTGAAGGCCTGCCATTTCAATCAGGGTTGTTGTTCAGCTGTTGTTGTCTTTTGGGGAACTTGGCCAGGCTCATCGCCAGGGGGACACATGTGGTTCATCACGCCTGTAATTGGATTTGATTTTGCGTTCTCCGCTTTTTTCCCCATGTTTAATCAGGGGACTGTGCCACCAATGACTTTAGGCTAGCACAAAACATCATAAAACAAAGAGGGTAGGACTGACAGGGGAGCCCAAAGTGAAGTTGCACGGTGATTAGTGATGTGGGAAAAGTTGGCAAAGAGTTAATTAGAATACATGGATATTTGTCAGTTTACAATTTAAGTCCCAGCTTAAGGGAATGGAAGCTATACAGGCTTTAAGTGAATGTATTTTAGAAATGCGTTTTCACCTTGTGTGCACATGAACGTATCGGTTCAACAGCAAGACATAGAGGCATAAGGGAGGCGGGTGATAATCATGAGTAGCTGCATAAATTATGACATGGCCTTCCTCTCAAGGGGGAACCCACAGTCAGGCCATTTGTGATAGGAAAAGAGAGGAGGAAGTCTATTATCACGCTGCCTTTGTGGACTGATGACAGGCAGCTGCAGGGGTTAGGACAAACCCGCAGGGACCAGACGCCTCAGCCCTCCCCGCCACCCCCTCCCCCTGCTGGTGACTGAAGCAAAGAGAAAGGGGGAGAACGATAGTAGGAGATGGAGCTTACCATGCTCCCAAACCCCACCGGTACTTTAAAGGTCAAGCTCTTACAGTCCCATGTTTTATCTTAAGGAGTGGGGAGAACATCGATAGTGTGTATGAATGTGTGTGTGAGCGAGAAAGAGAGAGGTCATAATAAAGGCTTTTTCCTTCCTATGTTACTGACAAGAAAAATAGTGAGGTGAGGATTTTTTGTTTAATCCGTTTTTGTTTTTACAAAGTAACAGTCACCAACTAAAAAGAACAACGAATCTCTGACTTTTGTAAGAATTTCGAGCTTTGAGGATGGGTTTCTCCTGGTTTCCTGTCTAAAACATGAGAATAACCACAATGCATGTGATCTCCATGAAGTTTCATTAAACATAACATGATGTTAGGCTGATGAAATGTAACAAAGTGTGTGTGTGTGTGTCTTTGATGCATCCATGTTTCCTTCTTCTGTTTTCTCTGTTAGTTTCCTTCTCTTCCCTAGTTTTCCATGTGTGTGTGTGTCCTGTTGTGTTACTTCTCATCTTTGTCTTTTTATCCATTATTCACTGCTTATTTTCACCTATATCAGTTAGCTCAATCCATTTCCTATAGGTTTCCTGTTTATTTATACTCTTGTCTTTTCCCTGAGTGTCTTGTTAGTCCAATCCTTTTCCCCTTGGGTTTTGTTTGTACAAATGGATTTTTTCCTGGTTGCTAGCATGTTTTGAGTCGTGCATTGAAATTTACTTTTTGTTTGTTAAATGCTCTTCTTCTATCTGCCCTCCATTTGTCTGGTAAAGGTGTATTTTCAGCAAATTCAATTAATTTTTTACACTTTTAGTAATGAATATACTACAGTAGGTTATTGCTTTAAATCAGTGGTTCTCAAAGTGTGTGGCGAGAGTTCTGACAGGTGGGGCGCAAGTTACCTGGCAGAAAAGTGTTTAACATCGGAATCACTTTTATGGCGGAACAAAGAAATTCGCGTCAGTTACGTTAATAATATGCGAATCCGCAGAAAAGCTGCAGACGTGTGTCTAAGTCGACTTACACACCCGAAAAGTCGACTTACACATCCGAAAAGCTGCAGCTGTGTGTGTAAGTCGACTTACACACGCGGCTGGTGCTTTTCGGCTACAGCCTACACACACCAACAACTACAGGACCCAACAGGAGTTCATTCTGTAATTGCGGATGCCGCTCAGGTATGTTCACCTCCCCCGCAGCCACGCCACAGACCACGCCCACCACAGCTCTGGAGTCAAAAACAGGCTCACTGCAGCCACTAAGAGTGAATAGTTTTAAACTCTTACTATATTATATATTTTTCATCCCTTCTCACAAGTTTTTGGATTTCTTTTTTTATATATAAGACTAAAACTGAACTTTATTTTCCATGTCTGGCAATGTTCACATTCATTTTAACTTGTTGCTTTGTTTGAAGAAGTTAGTCACTAATGAAGCAGTCTTGTGATAAAAGTTACAAATAATTGTTTGAAATGAAAGTTGTTTGTTTAAAACAAAAATTACTGAAGGATTCATTGTGAATGAGTTTACTATCTAAATAAAGTTGCAGCTATGCTTTTCTATCATTGTTTTGTTTAGATGGGGCATATTTCTTCCTGCCATGTGGGGAATGATGTAAAAAGTGTGAGAACCACTGCTTCAAATTAATGCCAAATCAATTTGTTGTGTAGGCTGGTTTATTTGTGATACTGTGGTGTAAACCAGCTTTACAGACATTACAAGTCAGAAAAATGACTATTTTTAATAATAAGCATTTGAATAATTCCATGAGTTAAAACAGTTATAAAGCTTGAGCTTTAAATAAACAACCCCAAAATGTCTTGCTTAGCTTTTTCCCCATATCTTCAAGCTTCATTTCATTTCCCAACTCAATTGCATTACATGAACTAAGACAATTGCACAAATCAAGGTTTGCATCATTTTGAGAAACCACCATCAGTCAACACACTTTATGTTCCCAAAAAAGCCTTCACCGGCTTCTTGTCTTGGCTGCACAACTAAAGCCACAAGCTAAAGCTACATTTCCTCAATGCCTTCAATATCATATATTAAATTTAAGAACGCACTAAACATTTTCTAATGCACCCTTCAAAATTGCCCTGCTATTTTCCCTGTTTTCATTCTGACATCCCACTGCACTACTCTATGCTACCCACACAGCCTGAGTGGCAGTGGTTCGCCCACTGAATTACGCCATAATCTAAGTCTGCCACTGACTGACCGTTGGAACAAGATAATTATGTCAGCTAGGCAGCCATCAATATGTCATACATCTGAGTGCTCAGTAGTACACTTTTTGGTGAGTAGAGCGTCATGAGCCTTTCACTCTATGTTTTGGCTGGATGGAAATTTTTATTTTAAATCCTTACTGTGTTGTAGCTGTGCAGAGTCTTCTAGTTGAAACAGCAGAGAGTTGGACATTGATTAGACTCATGAGTGTGTCAAACTGTGCTTTCTTCATGTAAGTACACTCTAAAAAAAGAATCTCTTTTATTATTTTCTACATTTTTTAATCAACTGTTTAAAAAATTGTGAATTCTTACGATGACATGTGTTTACCAAAACTTAATATAACAGAATTACATCTGAGGTAAGTCAGGGGAAGGGCCTAAAGTCAACACCAATCTTTGTCATTGTTAGGATTACTTTCATTGTAAAAAGAAAAAAAACACATAACACATACCAAATAAAAGATTATTTGCCCTCATAAATATAAAGCAGTAATTGTCAGCTGAAATATATCAAATCAGAGCTTTATTTATTTGAACAATTACCAGTCAAGTACATTTCAAGTACACAAGTACATAATAAATTTCACTCTTTGTATAGTAGTTTAGTAATAAAATTTACATGAAATCAAAACAGTACTTTAAGTGAGCTTTTTGGGCATAAATAGTTTGTTTTTTTTTAAGTGTAATTAAATAATGCAGAAAAGTGACTCATGTTTTGTTTTTCTTTTATTTATTTATTATAGTTTTCAGATGGTGAAACAAAGAAAAAGATTTTTTTTTTTTACAGAACTTTTACAGTGTACATATTGATTGTTCTTCCAAAAGAAACTAGCAACAGACAAGAGAAAGCAACAAGTGTAATCAGGTTTAAGACCGTTCAAAAATGGTTATGAATTTGGCTAACTCATCTCTGTTGATAGCATTCTGTCCCCGCAGGCGCAAGGCCAAAGAAATGAATCTATCCCAAGCCCTTGACTCTCTGAACAACTGTCAGCGACAGAAGTGAGATTGATTTTTGTCCCCGGGGTGCAATTTGAGATTCAAGTATAAACATAGTCATTTTCATTGCAATTCTGAAAGGTTATGCTGCCTGAAAAGGAGTGGAATAATGAATAAATCTAAGGGCCTGTCTCTGACTAAATTGCCACTGAGTCAAGTAAAGTGCTGTTAAAGAAATGGAGTGATGATTGTACAATTTAGTTGACAGAGGAAAACAGTGCATTTAGGTGCTATCTGAGTGAAGAAAATTTTTTCAGAAAAGAAAGCAGGTATTAAATTATATTCCATGATATTAAGAAAAACAAAGAAAAAAGGTTTCAAAAAACTGTAAATAGTTTTTCAAGATCATTCTGAAACAATCCACTTTTCCCGATGTGGCATAAAATGTTTCGAGACATGTGACATCTTACTATTAGGATCTGGAATTCTAGTATTGCTGGAGTACTGCAGCAGCTTTGCGGCTCTGATTTTCTATTCAGGCAGGCTTTTCTGTCCTGACTGACTCTGATTATCTTTCAGATCAACAGGACACAGTGACATGAAAGAGTAATGAAAGTGTTTTTTTTCCCTGAGCTATTTCTTTTGCAGATACAGAGAGATTCCTGTATACAATGTGTTTTTTTTTTCTTCTTTGAAAAGGAATGAGTTTCTCTTCAGCGACGCTGACAGACACGCTGCACACACACAGACAGATCCGTGCAGAAAATGTTACCTGATCAGAATTTTCTTATTTCTATAAATTTTTAACACCTGGAATAGAAGTGAGCAGCTAAAAATGGAAAGAGGCGAGCTTTTCGTGTTCTGCGTATGCGCATTAGTCTAGACTCGGTCGCCCCACTCATCTCTAACCAACCTGTTGCAGACTGCCCCGCTCAGCAGTACTGTAATATCCCTTCATTCCGTTCTGATCCTAACACACAGACACACTTCTGCACAAACACACCTATTCTCTCTATTCTGTTGCTGCGGCCAATGCTGACTCAGGATATATGAAGACCAAAAAGAATAGACAAAGTGCTGACAACACCAGGTCGTTTGGCTCACAGCGAAAAGGCTGCACGGGCTGACAAAATGTGCATTTCCGCGGCCGTAGCACTTGTGAGCACTTTGTGGAGTGAAGTGTTTTCAATTTAACATTTTCTCTTTCGCCCTGCCAAAAGACACTACTGTTCAGTCTTTACAACATGACTTATGTACATCTGTCCAGTCTTTCTTTAGCTTTAGCTGTTGATTTTTTCATGCTCGCCAGACGGAAAAAAAAATGCATGAAACAGCCATTTGTTTTATGAAAGTGACACCACCATTCAACGCCTCCTTATCTCATCATTGATTGGCTGTTGGATTAGCAACCTGCTTTGACCAGTGTGTGGTATCGATGGGCTGCCTGTCAGAGTCAAAAGAGCCCTCCAAGCCATTGAACAGAACTCAATGGACCTGGGGCAGGGGGGTATTGATGGCGACCTGGAAATCAGATGGGTCTTTTTGCTGTGACTGCAGGATGCTGTTCCCAAAAGGTGTCGTGACACATGTTCTGAGTGTGTCTTGGTTGCATTGGTTGGACTGTTACTGACATGTCGCATGTATTTAATTAATTTAATCATGTCATTGAATTGATGTCATGTCAAAAATTTTAATTGATGTAATTGTTTCACCGTGTTGAACATGACCAGGGAACAAAGCTGGTCAATATTAGCGTAGATTTATGTACATCGAGTGGACTGTAGCTCATAGGGAGGGTCAAACGTCAACTACTGTGTAACTTCTATAACAATGCAACCTTTCCATGCAAAATAGATATATGCGCTTGTGCATGTAATAATAATAATAATAAACTTTATTTATAAAGCACACAAAAAAACCAAGGGTATACCAAGGTGCTTGACAAAAATAAAATAGGAAAAGGGAGATGGGAGATGGGAGGGAAAAGAGAAAGGACCTGGCACGTATGTATGTATGTATGTGTTTTGGCACTCTGATAACTCAGTTCATTTGCCTTCATCCCCGTTTTCTCTGTGCTTAACCTATTTGTCTGTATGTGCATGCATGTGTTTGTGTGTTTTCTGTTAGTAATTTTGTGACTTTGATACAGCATGTGCATGTGCTTACTCGTGTTTGTGTGTATGAATCTGTGTGTGCGCACTCGTGCTCATGCTATCTACTCCTTATGATCAGCGTATGTGTTTATGGGCTCGGCTTGCCTCCCGAATCACGCCGGGTCGTCTGGCCTCTCTGGCACGCTGCTGCCAGTCTGGAGCACGAGATAAAGTTCTGGCCTAAAGGAAAGGAGGCAGACCACATCCACCTTCTTTATACCTAATCCGCCCTCTCTCCCTCTCATCCCCTCCCTTGTACCCTCTCTCCATCTCACTATCTCTTCCCATGCATACCACCTCTCAGACCTATGTCCTTCAATACGCCATGCTCCTTTTTTTTTTTTTAATCAATCCCCCCCCCCATGTCTTTAACTCCCTCCTGTCTGCATTCTCTCTGTTAGTGGTCTATAGTTATTTTGAACACCTCAGACCATGAATCAACCTTCCTTTCAACAGCCACAGTCCTTAAAGTACTGTGGATTTAAAAGATAGTGAAACCACACAGTTTTTTTCTCTACTTCTTATCCATTCTTTGTTATTATATCTAGAAATTTGCCTACACTCTTGCAAGTTAACAGAATAAAAAAACAGCAAGTGAAACAATAAAAGGAAAAGTGGATACGAAAAAATTTCATTATTATTTTTCATGGACTAAAACCTTCTGTGCTTACCTGGTCTTTTGAGTTAGCACTAAGTAGTACAGAACAGATACTGCAGATACTGGAACAAAGCTTTTATGGGATATTTGCTGCACTTCTATTGTATCTTTGTTCATAATGAAACATTTCAGTTCCCATTGCTGTGCTCAGAAATAAGAAACAGCTACTGAGAAAATATTTACAGTTGCACACACTGTATTGCACAACCTTTGGAAGCTTAAAGGGAATTGGGATGGACAGATGATACAATATAATAGACATATATAACATAGCATTAGCCAGGGGGAGGTAAGCAAGCAGTGACTGTTTGTTGTTATACATTCTGAATATCTGTTTTAAACCTGCAGAGAGAGGAGACTTATTCAAGGTAAAATCAATGGATTTACAGATCATTGAGGGACATTTTACTTATCCCAGGCATTTAGAGAGGCATTTATTGCTTTTATAATTATAGAAATGTGCACTGCGTTTGCCCTGTTGGGAAATAACTAGTGTTTAGATTGATTTATTTTGTACCTTTGACTTTAGTATTAGTTTATATTTACACATTACTCTGAAAATCGATTTGCAAAAACTCGAGCTAATCTCCTAATCCGAGTTTGCTTTTTTAATGTTTGATGATGTGCTCAAACCTGGGTTGAAGACATTGATTCAGCATGTTTTTAACCCAGGAAGCTGTGAAAGACCTTTATGCTGTATCATGTCCCTTTATACGAGAGAACAATCATTCAAATGCCAGATCTGAATGTACTGTGGAAGAAGGCATTTATGTGACGAAATGTATGATGTGACACTAAAATAAAGCAGCTAATGTTCACCATGAATCACCAGTAATATTAAGGAATATTAAGTATAAATGGTGGCTATAGAAACAACACACATTATGCTTTATATTTGTCAGTGATGTTAAGTAGTTAGTTTGCACAAAAGTTTTTAAAGAAGCTATAATGGGCATAATGAATCTTTGATTTCTTTATGAACTAACTACACAGCCACGATGTTTTAGTGCATTAACCTAACTGACTTTGATGCTCTGTCTGACCTCTCAATGAACTCTCTCTGGTTATTGGCAGTCCCTAGTATGATGTCAATACACCTCCGGCTTTGTTAAAATATGCAGGCTTTAATAAAGTTATGTTTTCCCGAACTTGCATAATTACTTAAACCGAAGAATATCCTTCCCTCATTTTTAGGTTCATCTGAAACGTATTAGAGATAGATGGATCCAGACTGGATGATGATGTCAATTTTAGCCAGACTGTGTAGCTTGATTTGTAAAACAAATTCATTGCGCATCTTTGTATCCAAATATCCAGACACAGATCCTGTCTGCATGAGAATGATTGTCCTCTGTCACTGTCATTAACATTTGCATTTCAATAGTCCTTGCTTGATTGAACACCAACAGCAGTATAAGTGGTTTGGAAGGCAATTTCCTTTTTGCTTCAAAACAAATATCCATACTTATTGATGCTTCTCTTCATCAGAATCAAGACTGAAACATCCTCCGTTGCTTTCCATTTGTCTCTTGGGAGAAAAAAGTATTCTGTATTTTTGTGTTCATGTCTTATTTTTTTCTTTATGGTTGCTGTTTCATATAATGGCAGATCTTTTATTATTATTATCATGATTGTTCTTATCATTTAATTCCTTTTTGCATTATTGCATATATTTTTTTAGCTTTATGGATGTTTTTTGTGGCTTTTAGTGCGTTACACATCTCTTTGGTTTAACCTTGAATAACTCAGTACTGTTGGCTGGTTTTTGGATTTTGTGCAAACAGCAGTGATCACTAAAGTTGAAACCCACAGACAGTAATGGCCTCCTGGTTCTTCCTCTGG
Organism: Perissodus microlepis; assembly: GCF_051167445.1. Taxonomy (NCBI): domain Eukaryota; kingdom Metazoa; phylum Chordata; class Actinopteri; order Cichliformes; family Cichlidae; genus Perissodus; species Perissodus microlepis. The sequence goes on along the minus strand of NC_140481.1, from coordinate 12,394,035 downwards.
CAGCAGCTATAGCATTTCTACTTTTTTCCACTTACAGTTGGATTAGCAACAACATATTTTGACATTTTTAGTTCACAAAGGATGAATACCTGAGCTTGGTGACACCATAGACTTTGGTGCTAGTGCATGAGTATCATTGGTTTCGGGGAAATCTCTAAGCACTTATTAAGTCTTAAGTATTAAGATGCCCCGTTATGCTCATTTCCAGCTCCATGTTTTTCAGTTGTTGGGCTCTTTCACCGGTTTTGGCTCCTCTCCCTTTAAGAATACCTTCCTTTTTTCTGATTGGATGCCCCTCACATTGGAAGGCTTGAACAGCATGTGGGTGGGGCTTCTTTTCTCACAGTTTTTAATTATGATTTCATTTATTAAGGGAAAAAATACCAACGAGTCTTTCACATAGTTGTGGAGGAATTTTGGCTCCGTTTTGCAGAATTGTTTGAATTTGGCCACACTGGAGGGTTATTAACCATGAATGTCATGTTTAAGGTCAAAGCACCTCAATGGCGTTTTAGTCTAGGATTGGACTAGACCACTCCAAAACCTTCAATTTGTGTTTTTTGGACATGCTGGTGTGTTTTGGATCATTAATTGCTTCAAAATCTGGGAGTGCTTGAGCTTCATGGCACAAACTTGCATTTTCCTTCAGGATTTTTGTAATAGAGAGTAGAATTCATGTTCATCCAGGTCCTGAAGCAGCAGAGCAGCTCCAGACCATCACACTACCACCACCATGTTTCACTGTTGCTGTGATGTTCTTTTTATAAAATATTGTCTTAAGCTACGTTCACACTGCAGGTCTTAATGCTCAATTCCGATTTTTTGATCAAATCAGATTTTTTTTGTCTGCTTGTTCACACTACAAATATAATGTGACAGCAAACGCGCTCTAGTGTGAACCTTCAAAGTGGCCCGCATGCGCAAAAGAAGACGTCACACACAACGCGCTCTGTTTAGACCCAGAGCAAACAATATTGTTTGACTGATGGCCCTTAATATAAAGATTTGTTTCAGACTTTACGTTTCCCAATTTAGCTTTAAGTTATAGAGTTATTTTGTTATTTACATATGGCCTAATAATTATCCTTATTGCTGTTTTAGAGGAGCGGTGCTTCAAAGGATAGTTGCAGATTTCTGTCAGAATCTGCAGATTATACAGTACAAATAAAATGTTCACGTTTCTCCAACGTTGTCTTCCAAACAGTTTCACTGGATGGCCAGGAAGCGTTCACGATGTCTTCTCCGGCGCTGATAATTGGCGTCTGTCTTGTGTCAGTGACGTAAAAGACAGATTTAATGCGACATGACCATTCAAACAGCAGTCGCTTTCTAAAACATCAGATATGTATCGGATTGATGCGCTTTCGCCTGCAGTGTGAACGTAGCCTTAGTTTTATGTCTGAGGTGGTGGGACTTCCAAAAATTCTTAACCTTTGCCTTGTCACTCCACAGAATAGGTATCGTCAAGATGTTTTTTGGGGAAATGTGAGACAAACCTTTGTGTTCTCAAGCCTTTGAGTCATTGGTGTGCTCTTGGAGAATTTAGCTGGCTGGTCACTCCTGGGAAGGTTCACCATTGTTTCAACTTTTCTCCTTTTGTGGATAGTGGTTCTCACAGTGGTTTTCTTATATTGTGGCATCATGTGTTGCTTTTGCTCTTTGAGATCTGTTGGCCTACTTCACTTTGTTTTTAATTGATTTATTGATTAATGACATTATGCAAAAAAGCTAAGAAATCAGAAAGGAGCTCAAACAGTTTTTCACCACACTGTAGTCGTCAAACCTTTGGCCATCTTTAATGAGGAAATCCACCATTATAATGTTGTGTGTATCAGGCAGCATAACATTATTTCTTTTCAACATTTTGGAAAGAAACAACTACTTTTTTCAGTGCAATTAATATGAATGATCATACTTTTAAGACCACCTAAAAAAAATCTGCATTATGTGCATGTTAACATTCAGCCGTAAGCAGTGTTGTGGTTGAACAGACGTGCAGTTCTACTTCCCAGGGCATCAGTTGTTCATTTGTTTCCTATCTTTTTTTACATCTGTTTCTTTTTATGTTCTATTGATGTGTGGCGAGGTTATGACAGTGTATTCACAAATGCTCAGATGCACAAACTTCAGAGAAAGGGATGGGAACTCTGACAGAAGCTGACTCATGTTTTTGTCAGGATGATATTTGACAGCTTTTACTCTCCCAAAAGACATGTTTTCTGACCTTGCCTTACAATTGTTTGAAAACACAGACAGTAAGGAAATCATGCCAGACTTCAACCACTCCAAGTGATGAATTTATGCTCTAGGGTTTCCACAATGTGTGCAAAGAGGTAGGTGTAGGTGACATCAATCTGGCTTATAACAGCCTATATCTGATAGAAGTTTTCCTTTGCTTATTGTGCTCTGGGTTGTACATCACTTGCTACTGTGCATTATTTGGTTCCCACTGTGCGTGATCTTCATTATCAAAAGCCCAATGTCATTGTTCTTGATGAAGAGTACACCTTTCATCGAAGACAGGAACATCATTTCTCTTTTCTTTCACTTTCTTTTTCCTTTCTTTATATTTTAGGCTCCCCATCCCTTATCCATCGTTCCCTCTATATATCTGTCAGTGCATGAGGTGAGGAGAAGAAGTGAAGCAGACAAGAAATATATCCCAGTGAAAGACAGGTCTGGATAAATAAAGAAGAGGTATATTCAGCCCTACCCAAGAGGGAAAGCTGAAGGGAGACAGGGGAAGGATTTTTTTTTCCTCAAGGCAGCTGTCAGATTTTGAGAGGACAATGAACAATGGAGAAAGAAGGTAAAAAGGAGGAAAAGTAGAGGTGAGGGAACATGCTGAATGGATGGGTGATAATAAGAGATAGGGCACAAAGTCGGTATTGATAAAGGAGAGAAGGACAGATGCAATGTGGCATGTACAGCCATAGGTAGAGAAAGAGTGCTGTCTAGGTGCAAGACTGCTGCAGTGAAGCTGTGTTTGAGCTATTTGTTCGGTAGGACAGTGAAATTATAATTTTAAATTTTAAAGAGGAGATTTTGCTTTGCCAGAACCAACTAGAGTGTAACCTAAATTCGATAAACAGCTGCAGACATACACATCAGCCCCCAGACCTTATTTAGAGAGAATTTGTATCAGTCTTCTTTGGAAAAACAAAAGAGTGAAAAAACATGACCCCAAAATGCCAGCTTTTCAACAGCTAAGGTATAAACAGCTAAGGTATAAAGTTCCACTCTATTAATTAGATTTGAAAAGGTGTCTTAAACACAGCGGCTATTTCCTCAAACAAGCAGAGAAGCATAATCCTTGAATAAAAATAAAAAATATGAAAACCGAGATTTTTAATATCAAGGCTTTCACCTGGCAGTAATGACGTGTCAAACAATCACAATATTTTAATAGGCTCTCATTTACATCAGACTGTCAGGACTGTTGCGTGGATTCTTTTTTTTTCAATCGCAGCTCTGCCCCCCAAAAAATTGAACCCTTGAAGGTGGGAATTAAATTTGGGTGTAGCGGTGAACCTATAAGTGCTTGTCTTGATCTGACTTAATTTGAGTCATTCATTTAGATGAGCATGACAGATGCTATGCTCATATCTGTTATGTTTTGGCAAAATCAAACACTGCTGCTTTATTTACAGTACTTGAAAGACGTCAGACGACTAAAATTTATAAAAGCTCCTTTCCTTGACGTCCACCCACTGGAAGCAGTGCATTTTTCAAGCAATGCTTTAGTAGATCCCCTCACTAAAGGCATGGCAGCTTTATTTTTATTAGTTGGCTTTTATTAGTCCTTTTTCAAGTATCTTCTGCAACTTGACCGTTCATGTTTTTATAAAGGCTATCAGCAGTGTTGGTCAAGTTACTTGAAAAAAGTAATCAGTAACTAATTACTGATTACTTCCCCCAAAAAGTAATCCTGTTACTTTACTGATTAATTATTTTCAAAAGTAATTAATTACTTAGTTACTTAGTTACTTTTAAAAACACGATTTACAACCTGAATAGGTGATAAAGCGATAGATCTTTCAGCCCAATTCTACTTTTTCTGCATAATCCATCATACAAAATGTAATCAAATGGAAAAGTCTCTTTTTTTAACTTGTTTTATCAGTTTTAATCTTTTAACTTCATGCATCAAGCAAAATTTAAATTATATGCACCATTCTCTGACTTGAAGAAATTAGTTTAACATTTAAACCTATTTTCTGCACATTCCAGCACATAAAATAAAATATTTTTTGTGTTTACATTCAGTCTTTCAAATAGATGCAAGTAAAACACAGCAGAAAATAAATAAAGTCAAAGACTAGCGGTCCTTTTGCTCTATTTTCACCTGTAAAGCAGGAATAGGGTAGGCGGAGGTGTGCCCTGGTGCAGGTGTGCCGCAGCGGTCAGTGGAAGAGTCCGCGAGTTTCTCTGTGAATTTCCCATTATGTCGTTGCGCACTCGGTGCTTGTGTAGGGTTTTTTTTTCCGCTGTAAAAAGAAGTTTTCTTCCCACGCACAACGGACACTAATGTTTTTGTCACTTTTTATGGAATCAAACTCAAAGTAAGGTCAGTACTTCCACGCTTTATACGGTGCACGCTCATACTCTCTCCCGCACTGATATATGATCCATTGTTGATCTGCACACAGCTGTTGTCACGAACGTCACACTTGCTTACGTCATTGTCATGAGACATTCTTGCCAAAAAAATCACGGTTTTAGTAACGCAGTAACGCAGCGTTCCTACGGGAAAGTAACGATAATCTAATTACCGTTTTTGCAATAGTAACCCCTTACTTTACTCGTTACTTTAAAAAAGTAATCAGATTACAGTAACGCATTACAAGTAACGCGTTACTGCCCATCTCTGGCTATCAGCTATCATACTGTATGAGAGTGTAGTTGGCAAACACATCTGTGTTATAACTTTTCTTTTTCATAGTATTTTATTAACCATAGTATTTTTTGCTGCACATTAACAGCAGCAAAACAGCAGTTAATGTGCCAATGTTGCTAGCAAGAACACACAAACCCAGTATCATGGCAAAGTGTGTAATAGACACACTAGTCCACCGTATCCATTTCATGTTTTGCCTCTCCAAAGTATGTAATGGACACGCATGCAGAAGTTGCAGTACGCCTGCAGTACCAGCAGAGGGAGTTATTTAAAACAAAAGTGTTTAAATACCCATTATTAACACATTTACGTGTAAATAGCTACCCAGGTCAATCATGTGTTGCATAGGACCCTGGACTGTAGGTCATACCTTCATCATTCACAAGCGACTTCTTTGGTTTAAATATATTATCTCCCCCTGCTGGTGCAATTTATGCATGCAAGTGGGTTGCAAATATATATCTGTATGAATGACAATTATTTGCATGTGGTAACTTTTGCAGCTTTCATGACAGGACTTTGTTCTTAGTTCCTTTAGTCTAACCTGAACTTACCTGTTACTTTCAGACCAGTGTAATTAATAAATTCTTGGACTTTTGTCATATCTAACTGTTCCTGTTGTTGGGTTTGACTCATATCTCTTTTCTGCACTAATAGGGCTTTAATGTTATTTTGTTGCTAAATTACAGCGTGGGAAACTGTTGCTACTGTTTTGTATCAAAGTGTCTTTTGTGTAAAATGGCTTTTAATGAGGCTCTGAAAAGCTCTGGAGTTTTCCCATGTGCTGTGTCCATTTTTGGCATTCTTACTTGGCATTCTTCTTACTTACTTCTGACTAGTTAAACATTGGTTTCATATCTGCCTATTTCACATCACCACAGCATTTATTTGGCTAAAGCTGCATTTTTCAGTAATGTCTGCACAACTTCTTTTCTACCTTTCTGCTTTGTCCCTTACATTTAAAGCAAGAAACTGCAAATGGCAATTTGTGCACTGTAAAATAAGAAAATACATGCACACATACATAAATAAAGTCAAAATACCAATGCATAACTCAATAATTTTTGAGATTTTCAGCATGTAACTGTTGTTGACTTTGAAAGAGCTCTGGCAGGTTGACATTTCTTGACATTTACATACTTATTTACGTGTCCTATTATTGTCATTGTACATCTATGATGAAAATGTGGTTTTTCCACCGGATTACTGGGCAAGAAATATAAATAACAAATAAAAAAGACAGGTATATTCATAAATAATAACATTATTTAAAAAATAAAAATACAATAAAGATTTAGACAGAACAGTATGATACTAGCTTTTCAACCCACTCTACCCATCTTCTCCACATGAAGGTGGCCATTGGTGTGTAAGGTAAATGTGCCCAACACACCAAATGTATTTATGTTGGCTTGATTCTATCTAAAGAATGGTGATGAAATAATATGAAGAGCACACAGAAAGTTAACCGGAACATTGTGTTTTTCCATAGCATAGAAGTTAGCGCATTCACCTTACAACCCAATTGTCCCTGGTTTGCAACTAGTAGGAAACATAAGCCCAATTTTGTGTGGTTGGGTAACAAGCCAGCATACAACTCCTGTTGGTCCCAATCCTGAATAAATGGGAGGACTGCATCTGGTATAAAAAATCTGTGCCAAACCAAATATGTAGATCCATCTGCTGTGGGGAATAAGGGAGCAGCCAAAAATTGTAAAGGCAAAGTTTTATGTTACTGATCCTAAAAAATATTTGTTTACTCAACAAGAAGTTATGTGCTTTTTGAAGCAAGAATTTGGTTGTTAACCTCACAGGAATATTGTAATTACATGAAGAAGAAAATTCAAGATGCAGAGAGCTCTAGTAAAGTAAAACCCACAACAAAAACTCACGGCAACAAGGTTCAATTGATATATAAGTTTCAGTTGTTTTGGGTTTTTTTATTGTCTACTTCATATTTATTTTGTTTAAACCATTCTTTACCATTCATCTATTGCAAAGACACTGTACAGTTCTTCTCACTTAGATCAGCACTGATGAATGAGAATGAGCATTTAAAGCTCTTTTACTTGTTTACTCATTCAAAGTAAGTGTGTATAAGTATGTGTAAATCCAAACTACAGACATGTAGATATCTGGAACTGTGACATTTATCCTTTGCCTGCAAGAACAAAATGAGCAATTAAACCTTGAGTCTTGACCATGCAGACTCCCTGTGTAGAGAAAAAGACTAGTCTTTATAGCCTCTCTCTGCAGAATTACATTCGTTGTGAAGGACACATTGTCCACATAAAGACATGAACAACACACAAACACAAACACACAGACCAGAGTTGTAGGCTTGTACCTGCAGCGTCAGCTGTTTCGGTCTCGATTCCTGTCTTCTCCTTGATACCGAGCCCTAAAAGCAAGGAGAGGAAATAGAGAGAGAGAGCGAGGAGATAATGAAATAAATACCATGCTTGGCAACACTTCAAAGAGAGAGGGAGAGCCTGATCTGCTCTACTGCAGCTAGAGAGGGAAGAGATGTTACATAAAGAGAAAAGATTGGGGGATAACTGTAACCACCACCTCCGCAGTAACACACAAACATACACCCAGACAAAAACACATTAATAAGCTTTGACTGCTCTGAGCTTGTTATCTAATAGCATTTGGTGTTTTGAATTATCCCAAGTTGCTGGTCAGCATATTTTTATTAGCACTGCATATATATATATATATCTATATATATATATATATATATATATATAGATAGATAGATAGATAGATAGATAGATAGATAGATTTTTTTTTTTTATTCCACCACTTTAGAGATGTACTGTGAATGGAAAAGTAGCCACTTTTGAACGGTGCAAACCCTAACTAATCTGCATATCTGTACAAGTAAACACTTTCATGTGACCGCTTTTGTATTCTTGTGCAACACATGCAAGCAGGGGAGCCCTGCGGATATGTTCAATAGAAACTATCCTCAAACATGCACCAGACCATCAATGTGTGTGCATCTTATTGCATATGAATATATCATACTGTTCCCCTTCTGATGTTACGATTTACATTCAACGTACTCAGCGCACAAAACGCGTGTTCCTTATTTGTAGATAGTCTGAAGAAGACAAATATGCCTGCCTGAAGGATGTTTTTTCCATCAGTTCACACCTGCACGTGCACAAGAATACACACCGACAAATAAATGTAACCTTGAACGGCTTACAAAACCTGTCAAACCTGCACTGAGACGCGTGCAATCACACAGGGGCGCACACATACAAACACACACACACACCGCCTTGCCCTTTTCACTTCATTTCTCTCCTTCTGCTGTAACATTTCTGTTGACATCGACAATAAATTTAGCTCTAGCTGCCTATTATCTTTCACCCCGATGCCACAATTAAATTAAGTACACTATTGCTCCGTGTGTGACTTTTTAATTTTATTTTTCAATGAGCAGCTTTTTTTCCCCCCTTTTTCCAATCAATGAGTCTTGGAACTTTAAAGCTTCTTTAATGCCTTTTAGATCCCATTACGATGCCTCTGATTTTCATGGGAAGTGGTGTTTGGTATTTTCAATCTTTTAGTCCCAGATCAAATTTGCTATTAGCTTTGCTGTGGGAAAATTGGGCCGACGCGCAGATGTCTCCATTTGCATGCGGCAATCAATATTTTCAATATAAACATTTTCGCCTTAAAACTAATCATTTGCTTGCAAGATTTCACTTTAACCTTGTGTAACCTTTAATATCTGCAAATCTTATGCACAATTAACCCTTCTGAAGGCAAAAGAATAAGTTAAGAGGAATGAGTTGCTGGCAGAGTAAACAGGGGATCAATTATGCAGGTCAAAAACATCCAAAGATGTGTGGATTGCTAGACTGAAGAGGCAGGTAGCTGTAGTGTTGCCCATGAAAAGAGAAAGCAAGACAAAGCAAGCAGTTTATTTTAAGCTTAGTAAACAATATCATATCATTATTGATTTCACAAAGGATTTCCTGTTTCCAAAAATGACTTTTTTAACTATAGTGCATCATTGAGAAATTTGTGTTTTTCCATTTTCCTTCAGCTTTCTTCAGACTTTATATAACAAATGTTTCAGTCCAAGTATTCTGTCTCTGTTTCTGTCTCCTTCATTTGCTTTCCCCCCCTCTGTCTCTGGCTTTCTCTTTACCATATATTCTTGTTTCCTTGAAAAAAAGAAAAGAAAAGAAAAAGCTGGTGTAAGCTGATCTGTTGGCAGGAATATGCTGTAGAGGGAAGCCGATCCCCGTCTTCCTCAGTCTGTGAACCTCTATTGCACAATAAAACCTAGATTCCCTCTAGGCCCACTACAATATTACAAGGCATTTTTCCAAACTCCTTATTGTACATCCCACATCACACATACACAGATTTATTCAGATCTATATATGCACATAGCAGTGAGTTGTCTGCCTAAATACATGGTCTGCTTCACTCTCATTTTAAATATAATCACACTGCGTGCACATGTCTGTTCCATCCGATTCTGTCCAAACACTCAGCAGATGGTGACATTTAGGCTGTTTTCCCCACCATGGCAACAAGGTTAAGGGGGTAGAGTTGTTTGAGTGGGTGTGTTGGGTCAAACCTGACACACGCTTCAGTATGTGTAAATTTATAATCTGCTAAATCATGCTATCAGAGAACTGCCACAATTAAAGGCAGGCAAGGTTTTGTACAGTAAAGCATTAATGTATCATAGCAGGAATTTTGCTGCCTTGAGCTCCCCTGGTAGTTAGTCGCAGGGTCATGTTAAATGTGAAGCAGACAGGAACTGACGTGCTGCAGGAAACTCTTGAAATTTAGAGTGGGAAGAGTCGGGTATGTCACGTCTGTCACTGTCATGCAACCTTGTCTACACATTACATGGTAGCTTTGGTTTTCTTTAATCATTAATTACATGTCACTGTTTTTCGTTTGAGTGTATCTCTAGCAGATGTAAGCTGTGCAACAATATACTGTAGATAAAAGCGTGATTTTTTTTCATTTTTTTTGTGCTGATTGAAGAAGATTTAGCTCAGCTTTTCAGCAGCAGCTCAGATTGAGTGGTTGCATCAGCCTGTAGGCTGTTTGAACCCTGAGACATGTAACCTTGGGTAGTTTTGTTAACTCATGCCTAAAGCAAGTTTTATCAGTAAACAAAAGCTTTATTTGGTGACATTACACAACTGTCTCATGGCAAAATGGGAATTAGTCACAAAAAAGTAATACAGAAGTGGGAAAGTGTTAGAAGTTGGAAAATGGGCAAGTGCACGGATTTGAGTGGGTTTGACAAGAGCCAAATTGTGATGGCTAGACCCCTGGGTCATTAATGTACGTGGGGAGTGAAGGCTGCATCCAACAGACGAGCTACTATAGCTTGGATAACCAAAATATACAATGCTGGTTCTGATAGAAAGGCATCAGGATACAGTTTGTTTCACATGGGTCTACATAGCCGCAGACCAGTCCACTTGTCCACTGCCAAAAGCACAACACAAAGTCTGAGATGTTGATTTGGCCTCCAAATCCAATGGAACATCTGTTGCTAATATCTTGGTTTGGGTCAGGCTGTTTTAGTAGCAACAGGGGGACCAAAGCAATATTAAGCAGGTGGTCATAATGTTATACCTGATCAGCGTATGTTGTCCCGACATTTCAGAGGAGCCGCATGATACTTATAACCAAAAGATATGATCTTTGAGAAAAGTGTTACATGTTATATCACTGTAAAAAACTGTTATATTTGAACCCAAACCATTTTTTTCTAAACCTGTCTGAGTTTTTTTTATTGTTTTAGCCTAACTAAGTAGTTTTTAATGATTATTAATAAAATAAATCTCTTGTGTAGGAGTCAAACTGCGATCTGTGAGCGTCAGCGACGATGAATGATTCCCTCCCCTCGCAATTCCCTCCAGCCCCCCAAAATGTCCAGTTTTTCATCCTTTAAACGTGAAAAATATTCATTTCATGGAGACAAAACTGCAGATGAAAAATCGTGTCGAGGCAGATGAAAATAAATGAAGCTCGGAAATTTGTGTGCAGGAACATGAAATAAAAATGGAAAAAGTCAAAAATGTATCAGCAGATTAAAAGTTCGTAACTGTTTCACGTATGGCTACGAGAATGGCTGTGTGTGCAATATGCTTTCACCAAACCTGCATGTTAATGTTATGAAATGGATAAACTGCAACACTTTGCTTGTGATCTATTAGTCTTTCTCCGAGGCTTCCAGGGTTGTAAAAGAAAGAAAGAAAAAAAAGAAAAATTACCTTCCGGCACCATACTTTCCATTTCATCAATTTTCTTATCCTTAGCTCCAACAACTGTTTACTCACTCATTTGAAATGAATGGATCTCACTATCAATATCTGCCCGCAAAAGTAACATCAATCAATATTGAAATTCAGGTTTGGAACACATTGAATAAATGCTACATGCCATTAAAGTGCTTTTTAAAGGGTATGAGACCATGTAATAATTGGCTTACATTTTCCCCACTGAGGGTATTGAGAAATGCATTTGCTTTAAGTGTTACTAAATTAGAGTTTGACGAATGACTTTCAGTTTTTCTTAGAACATCACATCAGTGCACAATCTACTTACCACAATATTACATTACCAGTGTCATTTTCATTTATTGTGTTTGCTTATTTACTATAGATAATTAAAGTAGTGGTGGTCATTTAATCAGTGCCCATACTCATAGCTCATACACAGAGTATGAAATTGCAACAGTGGGAAGTTACTTTTCACTGACAGAGCAAATCCCATGTTATAATTATTTGCCGTCTGTAGATTCGGGACCATATATGGCGATATTGACAATAATTCAGTGTAAATCTATTCTAGGAGTAATTTCCTAATGTGTGGTCATTTACTCCTCTCAGGTTGGGCTATAATTAACCTGCCTCTTTACCTCTCTGTTAGCCCTTCACCTTCATTTACAAGAAAGTGTGATGTTAGAGGATCTTCAGAGACTTAAGCCATCTGTTCTCTGCTGAACAGTCATTTTTCGGTGGTATTTTGAAGAATTAATATCAGTATTAAAAGGGAAAATCACTGATATCACTGATGATTGGTACAACAGTTCGATTCAGAGTTGATTTAAAAGCTATTTTAGATTCAGTAAATCACATAGTGTACTTTAGTTTCAGGTTTTTAATCACAACTAAGCTGTTTGTTCCAAACCATTCATCATATGCACAATATGCACAACAACTGGCAGTCAAGCTAAATGGTTTTGATGAAGGTCACGGTCTGAAAAGGAGCATGAAAGTTTGTGGAATTTAACGATACACATTTGAAAGACTGTCAAGTCCTGAGTCTGCATGACTATAATAAAACGAATATGCGAGATGATGAACAAAACAATGTAAAATGTCACTAGCAGAACAGAGGCTGCTCATCATTATCCATAACTCCGCGGATAGTTTCACAGGGCCTTTGTGATGTAACCACTGATGGATTTCTTTTCTTTGCTATGTGGTGCAGTGGGTGTTAGTTGGCCAGCTTGTTTTTGCATTTGTAGAGGTTTTTTTTTTTTTTTTTTTGCTCCACAACATTAATCACTGGGTGATTGTGTAAGACTTGCTGGCAAAATATTTCACTTTCATCTTGCAGAGCTATCTGTAAAGTTATTAAAAATTTGCCAAACGTTTTCGATCTTCAAAGATAAACTACAAAGTGAGTCTGCTGTGTGAGACCTGAGCACTATCTGGGTGCTGCCGTGCGGTCCTCTTGTTGTCAGAGTCACAACTTTAAAGATGCGATATCCCAAACTTGATATTAAGACTATGTGAATCCATCTAGAATCATTGAAGAAATAATTCTAGTTCTTTCATGAATTAATTTGCCTCACAAAAAAAGTTAAGCTGTTTAAGTGACTTAATCTGTACTATAGTGTTCGTTGGTAATGTTTTGCCTTCAAATCGAAGCTACACTAATAAATAATTCCATAAACATGCTTTGAAACATGTGAACTACTTTCCTTGCCCGCGTAGGTTCTCTGTTGATCCACTCCCTTCACGATTGATAAATCAATTCGTTACTCAGTTTCATCGCACACTTATTATTTACGCCTTGTTCTTCAATCAGCACACATGTTACATGTTAAGCTGGATCTATGAATATGTATAGGCACCTTGGTGTGCTTGTGCTTGTGCTTGTGTATGTAGCATATCCATAGCTGAAAGACAAAGTGCCCTTTTGTGTGATCAAGGGGTGTAGTACTGCTGTCTCTTTTCACAGCATGAGATCCACTCAGCTTGCCTGCCATTTGTGAATAACTGATAAGGCAAAGTGAAAAGCACTGACTTGGTGGTGTGCGGGAGCAAGTTTGATAAAAGGACAAACAGAATACTGACTTCTAAAATGTCAGCCTGAATAAATCAGATTAACAACATTAGTTCTTCATATTCCTTTACAGACAGAAGATCTTATCCAGATAAAGGACTTTAAACGGAGCAAGCACAGATGTGTGGCTATGCGGGTAAATAAATAAAGTTTGACTTTGAGGAAGGCTGAGATTTATAAGAGGCTGAAAGTAAAGATGAGAAGGGACAGAGTTGCGAATTTGATGCTGGAGGCCAGAGAGAGAAAGAGGAATGTTTCATGACTTGTTAATCAGAAGTACAGAGAGAGACTCCAAACACTTCGCACAAGGATACAGACTTCAAGTTTTGATAGTATCGAGCTAGCGTTCAAACGGGTGTGGCACGCGTGTATGTGTGTGTGAACGTCAAATGGATTATTTATCGAGCATCGGTGTTTGTGTGGGCTCATATAAAGGGCACGTGCTGATCTCTGCTGAGGGTTGCAAATGAGAGAGATACGCTACATCAATAAATCTGACAATACCATTCTCTACCACAGTGCACTTAAATCTATGCACTGAAGAATCGGTGGAGGCAGCGAAATGGAGTGTGAGGAATATGACAAAAACAAGGGGGTGTCGTTATACTTTATCAGAACTCCCTAAACACAGGCACCATATCCAGGGATATTCAGTTGCCCAAAAGCTATTTCACTCTATCATTCTGCAAGAACAAAAAAGTTTACTGGAAGGTATTTGTGGTTTAGTGCATGATTATCTTTTTTATGGGAAAAGCCTCATTAAAGTTAGCATGTATACTGATGTCCATTTTAGACAGCTGCTGTCATAGAACAGTAGCTACAGTTGTTAGCCTTCAGGGCCTCTGAAGTAAAAGCAAAAGTATTATATTATGGGGAATATTATTAAGAGTAGCGTCAACATGTGAATGTGTTTATTGTGGAAGATGAGGTAGAATGGAAGACTTATACTGTGGAGACTGGTGTTTTCTATCCAATAACCTTCTGTTATTTAGACTCAGCAAAGTTATTTCATTAGCAGCTAAAGTAACAAATCTATTTGTTCGCTGTCATGAAAAGGATCTCATTTGGGTTAAAAAATACTCTGTTAGAAATCTTCATGTCTCTTATGATGATATGTGTCAAATATGCAGATAACAGTACTTAGCATGCCACTTCCTTAGCAAAATTAGCAACTAATGAAGTAAACAGAGTATTAATATTGGATCTAACTGTAACTTTAACTTTAGCTAAAGCACTTAAAATTAAGCAGAAACGTCTGATATAAAATCCAGCTTGGTGGTGTACATGTGTAAAATTACAAAATGTATGTCTTTGTCCAACAAATTATACAACTAACTATAGGTAAGGTCCACCTGTTGGCTATGCATGATCAACAGGTGGACCTTAGTTAATCACACATTTAGCAGACATCTAAATGAAGGCAAAAAAATTACTGTAAGAAACTATTATGTCAACTTAAAGAGTGACACCTCACACCTTGTTTTCATGTCGCTGGTTTAAGCTCTTTTTCTTACGTAATTTTGTGCATTTTGTGCTTGCACTTGAAAATGTTAGAAAAACTAGAGACTTGACAGGATTTGAGGGGAGAAAGGGAAACATGGGAAATCATATGCAACAAAGGTTCTTGGCTGGACTTCAACTCGCAGTGATTTATGATTGGAACCTTAAAGGCTTAGGCACACAGTACATTTAGCTTTTCTGAGTAATGACCATTCTTTTTTCTTTTTTGCACTAGTGTATGGCTTTCAATTAGCACTGATGACTAGGTTTATTGTGCATTACTGCCTGAAGAAATGCCTGCTGAATATGCGATAAGCAGGTTTTCTGTAGCCTCACTATCCAAGCTGAAAGAATTGAAGCTTGAAGCTACTCCACTGAGGACCTCAGGCCAAACATATCCATTAGTTTTACGTGTTGCCTCAATGGGAGAAACTGATACTAAGTGGAACACATTGAATCTTTAAGCAGGCAATAGATTTATTTATTTATTTTGTCATACAATAGTGACATGATTGGTTAGTTTTTGTGTATAGGTGCGGTGGGGTTTTTCTCTTTTTTTAAACAAAGCAGCGTTGATTGCTTCATAACCTGTATCAATGTCTTTGCTTGGTTCTTAAAGAAAAGAAAACGTCATCTTGTTACTTTGATCATTGTGCCAACAGGGAGTTAAAAGGGAGTTTTTCCTTTTCGCTGTCGCCAAAGTGCTTGCTCATAGGGGGTCATATAATTGTTGGGTTTTTCTCTGTATGTATTATTGTAGGGTCAACCTTACAATATAAAGCGCCTTGAGGCGACTGTTGTTGTGATTTGGTGCTGTTTAAATAAAATTGAATTGAATTGAATTGATTAGAAGGCGTGACAAGTTTAAAAAGTTGACTTTTTACTTTAAGTATAATTTTAATTTTAATTTTAATTAGCTACATTTCTTTATGCTTTAAAAAAAAATTCTCTATTACTTACTTTAAGAGACTGTTACTATTCCATCTGTATTGATAGAGATAAGACGTGTGAAACATGTTATATTATTCTGTTGTAAGTGTGGGTTCAGCTAAAGTTTACGCTGCACACAAAAATGTCGACAGTACCAGTGCATTTTGGTTTTCTCAAGTATGATCCTTAAACAGAGATTATTTTATAATTCAGTCATTCAGGGTGTTTTGCCTTGTGGTTTCACAGCATGGCTCAGCAACAGTTCAATGCAAGTTTATAAGTCAGCAAGCTTTTCTGGAGACAGAGGCGAGGTTTTTAGAGACAAGTGTATGGGGAATAATACAACTGGTGATCATTAATATCCCATTTTATCATCATGGGAAAAGGATCCTGCTGTGTAAAAGGAATAGATACAAATTATTTTTTATGCTAGAGTGAATTCAAATGCTGAATATATATAAGGTCCCTTTTTTAAGTTCCAGGGCAAGAACACATAACAAGCATTAAAATCTTTTTTTTTTCTTGAAACAAAGTATATGTTTCCCCTAAACTACATTCAGTACTCTACTGTCGAGGACAAAAGACCCATTTTTGATCTGTCATTAATGATGCTTTAAAGCACTCTGTGAAATAATAATCCCAGTCAAGGACAGCGATACTTTTTAGTGCTGTGATATTATTTCAAAACTAGTGCCCCAGCACTGTTCTGTCTTGCAGATGTTTTATGGTGAGGACAAAAATCAGATGAGTCATATTGTCACTTGCACGGCATTAAAGAATAACGACAGAGCCAAGAGGAGCGGGAGAGGATGGTGAGACGGGGAGTGAGGGATATACATATTTTGCCATCCTTGGTGATAACATTAATGTCAAGGTGGAAGGGGGAAGGAAGACATCAAAGCTAATGAATATTTATGGATGCCCATAGTAAAGTGCTGCTTTAGAGTGAAGTGGGACAGAATGGCCTCATGAAGACAGCACTTTAGGGCCTACTCCAGCACAGACTGTGGCTCTATGAATATTCATTGCTCATTGTCCCAAAAACAATTTGCTTAACGCTTTTGACTTCTTTTCATCCGTAAAATGTGTGTATTTTTTTTCTTAACCTATGCATGGTTTGGACTATATCTACCCTCACTTTTGTTCGGTCTGTTACAGAAGACACTTTGATTTTTGGCACATAAATGAAACAATCCAAAAGTCTGTATTTATTGATATATAGCATAGGGCACATCGATCCCTTCAGTACAGAAAGGAAAAAAATATAAGAAGTTTGTCATATAGATAATTCATTATATTCATACAGCTAAGTGACATGTTTTTCACAGGGCCTGTGTCCCCTGTGCAGATTGTACAGATATTATTTCATTCTGTGTATTTATCTTTTTATTTATTTAAGTAGGACAGTCTGTAACAGACGGGTGACAGACTATAACCCCGTCACATGCCAGACAGCATCATCCTTGAGCAGATTTCACAAGATGCTACATTCCTTCCACCTTTCCCCCACTGTGCAATGCATTTGTCTCTGTAGCTCACACTAGTGCTGTTTGAAAGCTCTTTGGATCATTCAATTTGTGTGTGTGTGTGTGTGTGTGTGGGGGGGGGGGGGAATCAAGGTGAGAATGTGGTAGAAGAAACACCCAGTCTAAATAGTAACACGAGACTAAGATGAAGGAGAGAAAGGAAAAAAAACCAGAATATCACAATGTTGCTATGGTTACTTGTCCCACACGACTACCAGCTCCTCCTAGAGTAAACAGTGCCTGATAAGGGAACAGAAGTATGGTGCCTTTGAGTGGTGTGCTGTTGGCAAATGGAGGCCTACAATGAATATTCTGTGTACAAGTACTCGTATGTTATATGTGTGTGTGTTTTTGCAATATGTCTCCGGTTGCTGTCTTTGACAAAAACAAACATAAAAAAAAAAGAATTAACACTTTTTTCTTTTTTCTTCATCACTTACATATGGGACATTTTTAAAGAACGTTTGTCTTTCCTGTGCTCCTCACTGCACAACAGGGTGACATACTGGTTTCGGAGACCTTCCCGTGACCCCGGTGAAGCAGATTTATCGTCCAGAAAAATTGCGTGTAGGTCAACTGTCCTTGAGCATGACAGTATTTTATGCACTGTACATCACTCTGAGTTAGCATCAACAAAATGCTTCCCCCCACTCCAAAGGGGATTATTTATTTTTCATGTTAAGTGATGCAAATTGTGTACATATTTCCCCTGTTGTTGTATAATGGCTTTAACTTTAATTCACTTCTTCCTTCAACATCTCTTCCTCCTCCATCTTTCTTGTTGTCTTTTGTTTGGCCCTCATTAAGATCTCACACCTATAAGCGTAAGTGCCTCTTGCTGTCTAACTGTGGGGAGTCACCTCTTGACATTGGTGAAGTAAGCCTCTTACCAAAATCTTGTGGACTACATGTGCAGTGATGGAGGGCCTTATCAGACTTATATAAATCCTGTGAGTACAGGTAACTGCTGCATTTCACTAATCTGAGCCTAAAGGAAGTGGAGTTGCTCTAAACGTACAAACATTGTAGGTCATTGTGTAGGAAGGTTTAGTAATCTGATTGGCACTGTCATGCTACACTTCACACTAATAATTAAACAGTTTAACATAATTTTTAAAGTCAATACCTGATGAAATTTTGTCAGTGTTCACTATGTAGATAGAATTTGCATTTGTACCAAGATATTCTTTTGCTATTGGTTAAAAATCCTTGGTCCCTCCCAGTCCAAGATGGCACTCGTCTAGAATGAGATATGGACCATATAGAACTTGTTGACCATTATAAGTATAATATATAGTTATGTAGTGCACTCTAGACAGCCATACTTGTCAGTGTGAAAAAAAATACTCCCAAAATAACCAGTGCAAGTGCAAAAGGGTGTAATTTCAGGTTCACGTGGCATGCCCTTGTGGTTGTACATATGTGATTTACCTGCCATTTCATTTACATCTACGACACACCATGAATTTCAGAAATTCTACTGTTTTTCTCACTTTTATGCATTAATGTTTAATTTGGATTATATAACAAGAGCTTGGGCCCACTACAAGCAAGTTACCAAGTCTACAGCTGAGGAGAAGAGAAAGAGAAGGATGTTTTTATTCTCTTTCACTCAGCTGGCTCACAAGAAGATGACATTTTGTGAGCTCATACACTTGACATCAAATAATCAAATGAGAATATTAAATAAAATTTAAAAATAGGTAAATAAAACCTAAGATGTGCTAAGTTGTGTCTTACTATTTTATAAGAAATTAAGGCAAATGCAGAAGTGTGTGAAAAAAAATTATACCACCCTTATTATTTCCATGTGAATGAAGCGGGTAAGTAGCAGCCAGGTGCTGCTAATCAAATGTACCTTATTAACTGATCTTCAGCAAATGTGAGCACCTCTGTAAAAGCGGAAGATTTGGCACGGGGGTATTTAGAGCATTCAGGTGTGTTTGAAATCAGTACCAAGGAAGAAAGACATCAGCAATAATCTTAGAGAAAGAAATTGTTTCTAATCATCTACAGAGACTGCAGAGACTATAAGACCTTTTTCAAACCATTTGACGTCCATCATTCCGCAGAGAGATGGATTATTCACAAGTGGAAAACATTCATGACAGCTGCCAATTCCCTAAGAGTGGAAATCTTAGGAATATTCACCCCAAAGTCAGAACATGCAATTTTCAGCCTCGGTTAACTTGTTAGATGTTAAAGTTTATGACATGACAAGTATGGCTTGTTTTGAATAGTTGCCAGGAGAAAGCCTCTCCCCTCTAAAAAGATCATGTTGCATCTGAACCAACCACAAGACTTGAGGAAAAATGTCCTTTAGACAGATGACACCAAAGCGGACACATTTGTGCTGATATGCTGTTTTTGGTATCGGCCAAATGCGATGCTGTGCATTACGGCCAAACACCTCATACCATCTGTGAAGCACTGAGGTGGAGGGGTGATGAGTTGGCTTGTTTTGCAGCCACAGGACCCGGACACCTTGCCGTCATTGAGTCAACCAATGACTGTTGTATACCAAATTGTTCTAGAGTCAAATGTGAGGCCATATGTCAATAGGTCATGAAACAGGACAATAATCCCAAGCACAGCTGCAAAAGTCCAGTTCAAACCTCAGTACATTTGAAATGGTGCTGGAGGAACTTAAGAGAACCATGCATCAATTAAGTTAAGAAAAAAAGCACATCAGCCCAGAAAGTTCCTCATTCATGAGATGGCTTTCCAAGTCCTGCATCTTTGCATCTGAACATATTATTTATATAGAGCTCATTAATTCAAAGAAAATGTTTTTTTTTCTTTGCAGTTTCATTTTTTAATTCATCAATGACTTTTTGTGGTATTGTGTAGTAGCTTTGTAAAGTTTTGTAATGTGTTTACAGTACGAAGTTGTGGTAAAAGTATGTGTTGCCTTGAGGCATTTATTGAATTTCAAAGCATAGTAATATTTTTTGTAAGAAAAAGTAGGTATTATGCTATAAGGTTATTGGTAGAGTGGTGCAAACATTTCCCATCTCCCACGCATCCTCTTCAAACCACGATTATGCAGAACCACTTGAAAGTCTTAGGTGATGGAGCCGACACACTGAGAATACAAAATATAGTGACTATTGAAGTAGTTTCAAGCAAAATGCTAAAACACTGTATATAGAGGGTTTTTTTGTCAGCTGTGTGTGTGTGTGTGTTGTGTGAGTCAAAATCAGGCTGTTGGTGGACCCTCACTGTGTCGGTGATGGTAATAGTTTGCCAGAGCCTTGGGGGAGCTTCTCAGCAGGCGATGGTGTGTGTATGTGTGCGTGATGTTGTCTGTGTGTTTGTGTGCACATATCAGCAGGAAAGGGTAGAGCAGGCCCCACAGTGCATGTCTCAACAGCCAAGTCATCAACCCTTTTAATCCAGCCCAGCAGGGATGTGTTTGTGTTTTTGACGGCGCTTGTGTGTGTATGTTTGAAGAACTTCGTGAGAAGTGCTGCCATGAAGTTGTTTATATTCTACTCTGAGGAGTGGCAGAAAGCTGTCCAAAACATTTTCAGCTTGATGTGATTTTTTTAAATACAATATTGAACTTTTTCTCTTTTATCCGTGTCATGTTGATTTTGTTTGAAAGTATTGCCTAATATGTCTAATGTCCAATCAGATCTCTCTCTATCCCCGCCTCACCCATCCTATTCTCTCTTCTCTCCCCCTGCAGGACGAATGTCATAGGATGAACACTGCTGGTGGGGTGTGTCTGTCTGTGCTGTCCTCTCTCCTGGCTGTGGCTGGGGCCCTGGCTGCCGTGTCTGCCCTCGCTCTAGCTCCTCTCTCTGCCCTGGCTGAGGCTGCCTATGGGGTTGCCGATAGCATCCCCAGCACCGGGGCAGAGGGGGCCCCCTCGCCTTTGTCCTCACCATGCTCCAGCCTTGTAGCTGGGGTGCTCTATGGCTCTTTCTCCCTAAGGGAGCTTTTTCCCTCCAGGGCACCGGGTTGTTCCTGGTCTCTGGAAAACCCGGATCCCACCAAGTACTCCCTCTATCTCCGCTTCACACGCCACCCTGTCATTTGTAGGACACACTCCCCCATGCTCCTTTCCCTTGACCACCACCTAGCCAATCAAAGCTGTCCCCTGCACTTACAGACGGCCACAGCCAGAGATCAGGAAGTCATCGATCTTTGTGGCAGCCGCACCAGTTCAGACGAACCTTACTCCTTTCTGCAGTTCGATAAGAACTTTGTCCAACTGTGTCTAACGAGACATCCAGCTGCAGATGAGCCTCAGGTATCTAAGGAATTGCTGGAGCTGAGACTGGTAGAGGTGTTACTCATTAACAACGAAAACTCCAGTCAGTTTACCTGCGGTGTGCTCTGCCGATGGTTTGAGGAGTGTTTGCGCACTGATCACAATGGAGACCAGGAGGTTTCTGATGGGGATGGTTGTGGGATGACCCAGACAGGCTGTATTTGTCCAAATCACAACATTATGGCACCACCTGTTCCTCTGCTCCCAGAGACACCGCACACTTTCAGTAATGGGTCACTGGCTCCTGATGACTGTTGCGTCACCGAACTGCATTCCAATGATGCAATCGCCATAGCGCCCCGAGATGTCCGACAAGGTAGGATTCCTTTCACTGTAATTTATGAGGTGGTGTTTCAGTGCTGTTCTTGCTATCTTCAGTGCATCACACATGAGCACACATCCCTATGGGAAAATGACTTTGGCCTTGTAACACAACGTGCAATAAAGCGAGATAGTCCAAGGCGCAAGATGACCCAAACACTCTGAGTTGTTTATTTTATGTATCCACTCGGAGTAACAAATGGAAAAGAAAAGTTTGTTATTGTGCCTTTTTGTAGCACCTCGAGAAGCGGTGGAGGTGGCGAGAGGGGGGTCACACTGGCTGCTTGACAGATAATTTATTATTTGAATTTTGTCTTTTGCATGTTGGCCTTTAATTAAAAAAAAAACCAAGCAGTTCAAAGGAGGCCCTTTAAACCTTCCATCAAAAGATTTGTAAAGCCTGACAGAAATGCAGCCTTTTGATCTATATTTTAGAGATTCCCCCATGTGGCCAAGAGGTGGGGCTCCCATGACTTCAGTTTACATGCTGAACGGTATTGTGTGTGTGTGTGTATCCATCCACTGAGAATGTCAGGACTAGATCAGATTTGACACCAATGGACAATATGCAAACCGTCTTTTCTACATCAATGAATTAGACACAAAGAAGACAATCCTTTCACGCACAATACACATGGAAATTTGTTTGCGTGTGTGCATCCGCATAAATCTGTTTTCTGCCTGCAAGCAACATAGATAAGTACTTAATCCAAACAGAAATGGACAAGCACTGTGCTAAAGCTTTCTAATCATTTCACTTCATCACTGCCACCAGAGTATTTAGTCTAATGTAATTAAATTAGAACAATATAGAGGTGCATGTGATATACTGAGATGGAGTTTGCTTTTCAGGTCACATAATTGCATAATAATTTTCCTTTGGGTGCCTCATAAGCATGTTTGCAGTCTGCATAGTAATAATTAGAACCAGGTTATTGCTAGGCTTGGCCTTCCTTTAACAACACACTAACACACTAAGAGCTCTAGGGAGATTTTTACCTTGCTAGTGGGAAGGTTATCGCCTTCCGGATTTCGTGAGCAGGGGAGCATTTATCATCTTATAACCTCATAGAGGAAGAAAAGGGTATACTTAAGGGAGATTAAGGAAGTGAGTCATTTACCATTTTGTCTTGACCTGATGTACTATTGCTTGAGAAAGTGCCATGTAACTGTTTTGGCCAAAAGTCAAACTGATAATGCAACTCTGTTAATTAATTCTAAGGGTTGCAGTGATAGCCAGCTCATGCCACTGTCCTGAAATACCTCTTAGCTTTATTTTTGTGTCACTTCCATGAGACAGTTATTTGCTGACATATTGATTAGCAGTCACATGTATGGTTTGGAGAAGGTGGCGCTACCAAAACATCAGGAATTTCAGAAGAATTTCAGTGGCAGTGACCATAAGAGAGAGCATTAGAAATGATTGTATCAGAAGGGCAGCTCCGGTTTTGAATTAAAGTTAGAGAGATAAGGCTACCTTTAATCTCCAAGGATAGGAGATATGCACAGGAAGGATAGTGGATATATTGGGCAAAGAATGTTGAATATGGCAAGCCAGGCAGGCGGACAAGAGAAAGACCACAGAGAAGATTTATGGATGTATTAAAGGAGGGCATTAAGAGGGTTGGTGTGAGAGAGGAAAATGTTGGCAATAGGGTTTAGATGGATGCACGCAATCCGCTGTGGGGACCCCTAAAGAGAGCAGAGAAGAAGAAAAAAAAGATTAGTTAGCAACAGCCACTGTCCACTCCTGCAGGATGTTCTCAACCCCTGGTCTTCTGTACAAAACATTTTTTCTCACCAGTTCCCTTTTGCAGTAATTATCCATAAATGTTAAAATTACTGTAAATCCAGGACTGTGCTGTCAGAGTAACAGCCATAATCTTGCCTTTACTCTGCTCCTGTCGACTGAAAGATAAACAATTTTGCCCCGGCTGAGTCAGAGACACTCAAAACAAAGCTTAAATGCCAGCTTTCTCCTTCGTGCCGGTCCACTTTTTGCCTTAATGCATGGTTGCCAATTTTCAACTGTCAGCTGTGGTAAGACTCAGACACTCACTTTAAATTTAAGACGAAAACAAATAGTAAAAAATAGAACAGAGGAAATGAATTTTGACTTTAGTAAACAGGGCCTGAGCCTTAGAACGACATCTGTATAAAAGGAAAATGAAACTGAAATGAAAAAGTAAAACTGCTACTCTGTAACAGCTCATCTGTCTCAGTTGCAGAAAGACAGACTCATTTACAGGGAGTGCAGAATTATTAGGCAAGTTGTATTTTTGAGGAATAATTTTATTATTGAACAACAACCATGTTCTCAGTGAACCCAAAAAACTCATTAATATCAAAGCTGAATGTTTTTGGAAGTAGTTTTTAGTTTGTTTTTAGTTTTAGCTATTTTAGGGGGATATCTGTGTGTGCAGGTGACTATTACTGTGCATAATTATTTGGCAACTTAACAAAAAACAAATATATACCCATTTCAATTATTTATTTTGACCAGTGAAACCAATATAACATCTCCACATTCACAAATATACATTTCTGACATTCAAAAACAAAACAAAAACAAATCAGCGACCAATATAGCCACCTTTCTTTGCAAGGACACTCAAAAGCCTGCCATCCATGGATTCTGTCAGTGTTTTGATCTGTTCACCATCAACATTGCGTGCAGCAGCAACCACAGCCTCCCAGACACTGTTCAGAGAGGTGTACTGTTTTCCCTCCTTGTAAATCTCACATTTGATGATGGACCACAGGTTCTCAATGGGGTTCAGATCAGGTGAACAAGGAGGCCATGTCATTAGTTTTTCTTCTTTTATACCCTTTCTTGACAGCCACGCTGTGGAGTACTTGGACGCGTGTGATGGAGCATTGTCCTGCATGAAAATCATGTTTTTCTTGAAGGATGCAGACTTCTTCCTGTACCACTGCTTGAAGAAGGTGTCTTCCAGAAACTGGCAGTAGGACTGGGAGTTGAGCTTGACTCCATCCTCAACCCGAAAAGGCCCCACAAGCTCATCTTTGATGATACCAGCCCAAACCAGTACTCCACCTCCACCTTGCTGGCGTCTGAGTCGGACTGGAGCTCTCTGCCCTTTACCAATCCAGCCACGGGCCCATCCATCTGGCCCATCAAGACTCACTCTCATTTCAGCAGTCCATAAAACCTTAGAAAAACCAGTCTTGAGATATTTCTTGGCCCAGTCTTGACGTTTCAGCTTGTGTGTCTTGTTCAGTGGTGGTCGTCTTTCAGCCTTTCTTACCTTGGCCATGTCTCTGAGTATTGCACACCTTGTGCTTTTGGGCACTCCAGTGATGTTGCAGCTCTGAAATATGGCCAAACTGGTGGCAAGTGGCATGTTGGCAGCTGCACGCTTGACTTTTCTCAGTTCATGGGCAGTTATTTTGCGCCTTGGTTTTTCCACACGCTTCTTGCGACCCTGTTGACTATTTTGAATGAAACGCTTGATTGTTCGATGATCACGCTTCAGAAGCTTTGCAATTTTGAGACTGCTGCATCCCTCTGCAAGATATCTCACTATTTTTGACTTTTCTGAGCCTGCCAAGTCCTTCTTTTGACCCATTTTGCCAAAGGAAAGGACGTTGCCTAATAATTATGCACACCTGATATAGGGTGTTGATGTCATTAGACCACACCCCTTCTCATTACAGAGATGCACATCACCTAATATGCTTAATTGGTAGTAGGCTTTCGAGCCTATACAGCTTGGAGTAAGACAACATGCATGAAGAGGATGATGTGGACAAAATACTCATTTGCCTAATAATTCTGCACTCCCTGTATTATTGATCATAAAAATAATAATTAATGACCTCACCCCTCATCGAGATGCATCTATTTACCATATTGCTTCCATAGTTATGCAACAAATACGACTTCATTCCCAGCCAGAATTAGGCTACAATCAATGGTGAGTATTAAAACAACTGTTAAAAGTTAAAGGTCAGTTGACTGAACTGAAACACATAAAAACTGTATTTTTTCTGATAGTGATGGGCGAGTGTCGGTGCTAAAAAAAAGAAAAAAGAAGAGGTTTTGGCGCAAGAGTTGGGAAATTAGAGGAAAAGCATATAAAAACAAGCACATCAAAGAAGAAGATGAAATAAGGCAGGGTTGCCAACTCGTGATGAGAAGCCATGATGGGAACTAAATATACTGCAGATCTTTCTTCATAAATTTTACATAAGCAATCCACTGGACATCTAATTAGCTGAACTCACAACTAAAACTTCTGAAGGTAACAATTCTATAGATCTTTTCCTTGAAATGGGCAAACAGATCTAGTTACACCGAGTTACACAATTAGTATCTTTAGATTTTAGATTTATAGATGAGATAAATACAGTATCAACAGAACTTTCTAATTCGTCATGAATACAAGTTAAACTCAGCAGGGCTCAGTCAAGTTTCTTGTTTTAACAAAAGTAATTTATCAACACAGTTTACATTGTTATGCCATTTGAATCTGAAATCTACTTTTCTTCCTTTTTACAAGATGACCTTAACCGGTACAGTAATCAAATTGTACTAAATATGACCTAGGGTACCTACGAGGGAACGCTGTTAATCAGTTCCAGTTCCAGTTCCTGTTTGCTCTTCATCCATGGAGTTGGCAAAGAAAGAGTTTATCTATGTAGTTTATTAGAGTGACACTTTGCTCAACCAGGTCTTTAATACCGCATATGTGTATTTTTCTATAGGCGTCTCAGTGGATGCTGGCAGGGAGAGATGGTACTTTGTAGACAAACAGTTCATAGTAAATTCAACAAACTTGTTTGCAGAATATGAAATTGAATCTCCTCTACTGACACTGACTCTTCGAGGAGCAAACTAAACAATAATAATCACTCAACTCTCAAATCTAACTTTCTCAAATTTGCTGCGAATGTCTCAAATGGCAGAGAGTATGGAAAGTAATGCAAACAGATTGCTTTTCCAGTTTAATAAACATGTAACCTTGGGCTTTTCCTCAACTGCTGTAAATAGTTTGCAGTTTTAGTTACTCTAAAAAGCTGGACTTGCACATGACCTGCAATGTACGTATTCCTAAAACAGCAAAAAAGCCATAATGCAACACGTTTGTGCTTTAAAAGGCTTTTCTCTATATTTTTGTAACTCTTGTGCTTATGATGTGATTCTTAGAGCTAACTGTTATACCATGACTATGAGCAAGTGAAGGCACATTTCGCTTCCTGAGATGTTTTGCGGCTGAATGTCAGGTCTGCTTGATAAAACTCAGATCCCCGGCTTTTCCAATCCATCAGCAGCTGTCTCCGCCCACACCTGATTTCTTCCACATAACCATTTTGTATTAAGCGGAAAAGAAAAAGGGAAAAAGAAAAAGGAAATACAAAGTGCTATCATACATGTGCACACATTAGCATGTGGCTAATATTTACAGTTGAAAGTTTGTGACGATGCTTATTTCCACGTGCTGTTTATCTTATGGTCTTTACATGTTATGCTTTTTCCCCTTCTTTCTTTTCTAAAACTGAAAATATTACAGCTAACTCTCCTTTGCACACTAATCAAATGCACTTACTAAAATGGACAGAGATCTCAGCATTACATAAAAATATTAATTTCACATTCTCATGTTATTTCTATTGCAGTTTAAAGTGAGCTTGAAGGCTTTGCTCCTGCAAATACACAGGATCCTTTAGATTTCTATTTGGAATGAAGGGCAGCCTTGCTTGAGTGAATTATTTGGCCTTTTTAAAGATGAAGAGAGAAAAACCATTTCTTAATCTAGCCAATTCTTAATGGTGAACTATACTTATATATCTACACAGCAATGACAGAATACATTAAATCTTCAAAGGAACTCTCAAATAAGATACCCTGATTGCATGTCTTTAGTGCATGTGGGTTCAATTAGTACATTGCTGCTATTAAGTTGCTGATGAAAATAGAGACCATCCATTATGTCCACCCTATTCTAAGATCCTGTGTAATTTACATGATAGCTTGTAGTTTTACTCATTCATGTCATGCCTGTGATTTGTCAATTATGTATTCATAAAGTCCGCACGTGTGCCAACAACAGCACTGTGATAGATGACAGGTGGCTTCTCCTGGTGTATGAAGTGTAAGGATTAAGTTGATGACATGGAGTTCTTTGTCATGTCAGCTCGTGGCTTCCACTACATTTGCCCGTAGCTTCTACCTCACCTAATCGGAAAATGGCAATAAACAGCAGATTTATCTTACCGTGGTATACTATATTTCTTAATATCATGAGCTGTTCTGGATCCCGAGGACATAAGAACGTCTCATTTATGTGAGAGACAGCTGAACGGAGAGTATGAAGCTAGCATCATTGCTTTCAATCATTCATCAATCATTTGTGAGAGAATTACACCATCCTGTATGTGTTGGCTCATTCATCACGCTACAATATCTACCGTAGTTGCCCTTTGATTTAATTAGTAGGCATGCACATATTGAATTGTGGCTCTAAGTGGAAGCTTCCTTCTCAAGTTTGCAGCAAAGGCTGTAATTTGGTGCTTGTTTTTCTTTTGTTATTCATCGTATTATTTCCACTAGTTGGTATTAGGAATGAAAAGACTGCTGTTGTAAGCACAGAGAAGTGTCAGTTTAAATAATGTACTCTTCAGGAAATACTATAGGATGCAGCCTCAAGCTAACCTTAAAAAATTCCAGCCTCTGTTCTCCATGCCAAGAAGACAGGAGTCCATTCTTTTAAAGAAAAAAAAAGAAAAACAAGTCCATAAACTCCATAAACTGCACTGGTTGCATTTTACTTAAAAGCAACGTGGTTTATATGTATTGCTATTCTTTAAAAAATAAATAGAAAAAGTTAATAGAGTAATTTTACTGTAATTTTTCCTTTATTTATAAAAAAAAGCTCAACCTTTACAGTAAATACCAGCACTTTGTTGTTATTAATTACTATTGTCAAAAGAATTTTTATTGGTGCCGACTGTTAGACGTACAGTCTTGTGTTCTTTTTCTTTCTTTCTTTCTTCCTTTTATTTTGGCACTGGAGTGGAACTAAAATTCAACCCATAAATATAGGAATGAAGCAGCTGAAGAAGTGTCCACTGCCTCCAGTGCAAGTGCAATCTGGCTTTGTGCTGTCACGACACATTCGGGTCATGTTTGTAATGTCCACCAGCAGTGTTTACAGATGTAGGAGAGCAAGGACAGCTGGACTTGTCTTTGACTTGTATTTCTCTTACTTTAATCTGAGTGACTTTGATCAGCTACAGTGGTACACAATGATTCATTCCTTTAACAGTCCAGTACCACAGAGACCTGTGCACATAATAAAATATGCTCAAGTTTCATAAATTGTCAGAAAAAAACATCTATTTCAGGATGACAGTTTTTGTAATACACAATGCTGTTCAAATGTCTTAAGTCGCATGATTTTTATTAGGAAAATAACAAAATTTGTGCAGTGATTTATTGAAATGTGCAAATGGAAATGGAAATATAGTGCGTAAGGCAAAAACTGAGTTTGTACAATTCTAAAGAGCTTGAAAGTCAGTATTTTGTATTACAACCTTTCTGGTAATTTTACTTTGTAAATGGAGGCATTCAAAGCTCTTATTTGAAGAAGCTTGACCTGCCTTTTGTACTTTTTTTGATCAACATGACCCCACACTGCTTCAATAATGTGAGTTCTTCTTGTGGAATTTGGCGTTTGAATAGTTTCTTGACAGCCAAACTTCCACTGAGATTATTTCTGTGCCGGCTTCCATGAATAAAATGAATAAAGAAGTGATGGATGGCTTAAGACTTTCATACATGACTACAGTATTTTACTATGCTTAGTTACAGATACTTCATGGCAAGTCTGCATGCTTAAATATTGACATCTGAATTTCTGTGAGTAAGGTGTCGTTAATTTCCTTATACGCTTCATTATCCAGCTGTCAAAAGGTCACTTTGCTGGACATCTGCCTTAATCCCTGCACATTCCCACATCCATACTGCACACACTCACACACACTCACATACACAGTTACAGCATTTCACTTCCAAGGGAATTCATGTTAGCACAGATTCAGGTTGGGGATTATGTCATATGCATGTGGTAGGGGTGTAGAAAGAGGAGGTGGAAACACAGAAAGGAGGAAATTAGAGAGGAAACTGGGATTTGACGAGAGCTCTGGGGACCAGATCAACCTTGCGTTGAGCAGAAGCCAGTGGTCCGTCACTTAAAAATACACACGCACACCTAGACACAGACACACACACAAGCAGTCAGTTCATCCCTTCCTCACGGAATACTATCGCTTCTTGGTAATTAGAGCGGAGAGAAGTGTGTGCTTTTTCTTGTGTATCTCGAACAACATGGGTAATATGTGTTTATTCTCACAGTGTGCTGGTACACTGTATTTACATACAGGTGTTTGCATAACCCTTTACTCGAACACATACAAACACAATGAAAAATGCAGGCTGCAAACACACGCCACGGCTTATGACAAAGAGTAATTGCATGCCATACAATACAGTAGCTGCGGAGATATTTTTTCCCTAAAAGAATGGAGCACGGCCACGTGTGTGTGTGTGTGTGTGTGTGTGCGTGTGTGTGTGTGTGTGTGTGTGTGTGAAAGACTGTGGCAGGAGAATTAGTATTCTGTGCACATGGTCTATGACTCTCTTACTGAACGGGCTCAGCACTGAGCCCCTTTATGCTTCAGCAAAGGCCCAAACACACACACACACACACACACACACACACACACACACACACACACACACACATTGATAGACATACACACCTTGTCATTTAAATCCTTTCCCATTTTCTCAACAGATTGCTTTGGATCAGTATGGATTGGAACATAGTACACAAGCCAACTTCCTGCTGATGCCATTAAATATGCCACAAATCAAAATTATATTGTATATTGTGTATTTTCCAATAAATATGACCTCTTTGTCCTCTTTTTCTTACATTCTTTTTTTTGTTTTTTTTTTTGTTTTGCAGATGGCACACTACATTTGCATAGTATGCATGCTTGCTTGACTCCTACATGTTGTACTCTGCCACTATGTCTTATTTTGCCTCCCACCACTGCCATCTGCACATATAGATTCAAGATGTTTATTCTCAGTTTTTGACACAGATTTTGGTTTTTTTTAAGCGGGTTGTATTCTGTTACAATTCAATAATGTGAGCTGTGTTGATGTGTGATATTGCAGGAGTTAACTCCACTACACAAACAGCTTATAAAAGGCAATTTTAGACTGTTTTAGATTGAGTTCTGTAACTCCTCTCCACTTAGCGTCTTCAGATATCTCGCTGCGTTCCAATTGCATCCATTGTCGTTTCCGGTGCACTGGTTAGCCTTTTGAGTTGAAAAAGAAAATGTACGATGTTTAAACTCAATTTGTGTTTTCAACAAAGACAGAATTTGATCCATAAATGATCCATAAACAGGTAGACACAATGAACACCAAAGGATTTAAAAAGTATTGTAAAAAGCATATACTCTCACTCCCTCATTCATGCATTGACCAATTTCCTTCACCTCTAAATAGATATATTCATTTACTAAATTTTAAATGATCTAGTAAACTTCCTGTTTGTTTGTTTACTTCTTTTTTCTTTTTTTTCCCCTGTGGTGATGAGGGCAAATCTGCATGGTATACCAAAGGCTTAAGTGGGTTTTGACCTTTTCATCTCATTTCTCTCACCAATCAGTCATGGCATATGGCTGCCCCTTCCTGGGCCTGGTTCTGCTGCAGGTTTCTTCCTATTAAACGGGAGTTTTTCCTTCCCACTGTAGCTAAGTGCTTGCTCAAAAGAGGTTGTTGAGGTTGTTGTAGTTTTCTCTCTATTATTTTGGTGTCTTTACCTTACAAAATAAAGCACCTTAAGGTGACTGTTTTGATTTAACGCTATATAAATAACATTTAATTCAATTCAACTGAGCTCAATTGAATTAAACTGAAGAAACCTTATTAATCAGAGAATATTTATGGAAGGAATTGGCAATATGTTCTCCAGGAACATACTATACCAATACTAGCTTACTGAGAACAACATAAAAAGAGTGAAGACACATATAACATTAAAATGCATACATACACACACACAGACAGACACACACAAGAGGATATAGGGAGAATATAGTACAGCAGAGTTTCAGTATCCTGGCCCCGTGTTGAAAATGCCTTTCAGATCCCAAGGGTGTAACTGGTCGAGGGAATAAGATGTGGGGCAAAGGTTGGTGCTGAATTAGGTCTATCACTCTGTCTGCACCTAATGAAAGTTGTATGATGTTAGGAGGCGAGCGAAGTCAGAGTAAAATTGTGAGCGGGATATTTTAGGCCAGCGGAAGTTTTGAGCGACATGTGAGGAGATGAAGTGAAGCGAGGGAGATGTGGTTAAGGCACCAGTGGGC
Organism: Perissodus microlepis; assembly: GCF_051167445.1. Taxonomy (NCBI): domain Eukaryota; kingdom Metazoa; phylum Chordata; class Actinopteri; order Cichliformes; family Cichlidae; genus Perissodus; species Perissodus microlepis. Next base: position 12,361,814 of record NC_140481.1, on the reverse strand, counting down.
CAAATTAGATAACCTCCAGAGAGCCCCCATCCCATGCATACCCATCATTTGAGACTGCACTGTGCAGCATGTGTGTGTATGCCTGCGTGTGTGCATGAGTAGAGAGTGAGAAAAAGAGCAAGTGTGAGTTAGTGCGAGCGCCTAGGATATTTGTGTGTGAACGAGTGGATGACGAAAAACCTCAGAGCTACAGCGTCTCTCAGAAGGCTCTCACAGCTTTAGAGTGGCCATAGAGCGATTCGTTGATAATGGAATACAATGATGTATTACAGCGCACACACACACATAGATGCACACTCACATAGTCTGTATCACTCTCTGGCCCACTGACTCCCAAAGTCAAGCTCCGATGACTTCATGTGATCGATTAACTGCAGAAAATAGAGAGGCATTCCACAGAGCACCTGTGCCCACAGTCACATGATACAATCCCCACAGGAGGCTAGCGTGCATGTGGATGCGTGTGTAATTGTTTGTTGGACTTCCAGTTGCGTGATGATATTAAAAAAAAGCAATCCAATGTCAAACTCCAACCATGCAAATCTCTGTGACAGGGTTGACATTTTGCGTCAAGCATCAGCCTCTGCAGTTTTATAAAGAGTAAAAAAAACAAGAAAAAAATATGTTGGTGTGGCACCGCTTGCTGATTTTCAACCACACACCCCTGCGTTGTTTTGGCAACAGTGACATTTTATGTGAGCGAAACGCTGACATGCAGTTTGAAGCAAAGCATTTGATTTTAAGCAACTATCTGTGGGATGCGAATGGCGGTTCACCTGCACGACATAATTCTTTTGTCTTTGCTTTGACAAGAAGACAACAAAAGCCTTTGCCTACATACAGTGGCAATTTGATCCATCACAATTAGCTTGATAGCTGTGCAGTGGAGCACGTGATGCTAATGTGGCTATGGGTACTATTCCACTCCCAGCAGCCCAACTGTAGGTGACATTTATCTATGTTTTTCACTGACTTTTAGTGTTCTTCTCCTCTGACTTTCCTTCTAACATCAGTGGAACGCCATGAATTATGTTAGGACGTTTGTATTCCCTCAGTTCATGTGCTCCATCTGTTATGGCTGGGTGTTGCTGCCTGCTTAAAGTGTTCCAATATATTGTTTTAAATTGGAAAAGAAGAGCAGACGATACAGTTTATATCAGTTTGATTTGACGCAACACTTTTCTCCTGTAAACTCTCCAGCTTGTGGACCCTATCCCACCACTCACTGCGCATCTCCAGTCCTGCTCGCTACACACTACTCATCAAACCATAAATAATAAGTGATGTCAAACATAATATTAAAAAGCACTGAAACACAGAAAGTGCTGAGCATCCACTATGTCACTTTAGTGCTTTAAGATGTTAGTTTGGATCAACCCAGCTCTTGAGAACACCAAGCAAAGCAGAGCAGCTCCCGTATTACTCCCAGACTCAACTATTGGAATTACTATTCATCACATATATGGGGCCTCATAGTATCATATTATGCTAACAGAGAAATTCACTCTTGAAGGACAAGTTTACCAGTGATTCTCCCATTTTACTTTAGTTTTTTTCCCCATATTTTTTAACAATACATTGAATTTTACCATCCATGGACCCCACTTTTCTTTCTTTTTTTAAAAAATTGAAACTTATTATTACGTGCTCAGTCACACAAAAGCAAAATTATGATGTCAACCTTGTGACTTGGAAAAATTTAATTCATTTTTTTTTGCTCTTTATATTCTGATTCTAATTCTATATAAAAGCAAGGTTGCCAAGTGTCATTTTGCACTTAAACCGCTGTCCTGCAGTAACTTTGTTACTATTTGTGGAGGAGTTTCTAAATTTCTGTTTTAAATCTATGATTCTAGGGTTCTGATTGAGCTCTGTAAGCCGTTTATGTCAATTTCTAGAGTTAGCAAAGTTTAATGTTAGTATTTTGTATATGTAGATGGCACCAGATAACCATCATATTATCGCAAACAGATTGCATTTAATTGCCAACTTGTCCACACTGCTTCGCAAGCTCCATCCTAATGCTGTTTCATCACCATCTTGAGGCAACTAAGTTCCTTTGGAGACAGCAGCCGACTGCAAATGTTTCAGACCTGTCCTCATCTTTGAAGCAACCATTTCAAAGGCCTATGTTTTCACTCCTTGTGCATAAATATATATTGCGTGTCATTCGCTTTTTTCCCATTCTTTTCTGCAGTTTGTGTCTTTGTTATTGTGTTATTCGACACGTCTCTATGCTCATCTATCCTGTCTTCTTTTTCTCCTCTTCCTCCAGCCAGTTGCAGCAGATGGCTGCTCCACCCTAAGCCTGGCGATTCTGTTACAAGCAAGTTGTCTCTCACTGCTATTGCACTTCAAAATAAAGAACAGAAACTGTTCAGCAAATGTGACTTTGCTGTTGATTGAAAGCAACCTTTTTGCTTGTACATTTTCTTGACAAGTATACTGTGCCACTCCAACAACTCATCAAAAAATCCCCAACACACAATAGCCCTGGTGAATAGCATGTGAGGTTTTATAAAGTCATTGTTCCCAGTGTATCTTGTCCACTCATAGTTCAGCCATGCGTGGGAAGTGCAATGCTTTGACCCATGTGGTAAACAACTGGCCACCTGAGCCCACAGCAGTTACTTTGCATGTGTATCTGCTTTTGTATCAGCATTCACAGCATAAAGCGCATTTGCTCTCGTGACCGTATATGCGCGCGTGGTGGAGTGTGAGGAGATAATCTTACTTGCTGGGTCATCTGGAAGATTTATGGTGGCAGTATAATTACTTCTTGGTACAGTAAGTGATTTAACACATGTGGAACCTGCCACCTGTCAGGTGGAATGAGGCTGGAAACGTCTTTGCAGTTGATAACCAGTGGTGATCTAATGCTCTTCTGAAGGTGCTATGGATACTAACATCCATTTCAAGAAGTGAGCTGATGGTATTGTCACCAGGAGAGACATAGTAAGACAGACAGAGGAGGGTTACTGATACCAAGCATCAAGGCACATGACATATTGCCTGCCATTATGTAAATCTGTTTTTTACTTCCCAGTATCAAGGAAAGACACATTCCCATGCTGCTGCTGCTGCCGGGGTGCATTTAAGTTCAAAGACCTGTAAGTGTATGTTGTCCTGAACTGTTTCTATTCTTGATGCATGATGGAGAACTTACCCTGGTACACAGCCCTGAAAGAAGATGGGGTTTTATAGCTGTGTGTGTTACCTCTCACTGGCATTTGCAATCCATCTGCCTCACATTCAGGGTGTGTCCACTGCAAAATCATATAAAAAAAAAATATTAAAAGAAAAATGGAGAAAAGGTTTCCCCAGTATTTGTCTTATCTTTAGTGGAATTCATACTTTCTGATTAGAACCTATATCTGTGGAATTAAAGTGGAATTTTGCAGGTGTGTGTGAGGGGGAAAGGACCTGGTAATACAGCGTTGTGATGCTGAGATTTGTTGTTCAGGTCATTTTCATCCCACAGCTTATTAGCATGGCCTAGGACTTCATGCTCTATCATTTTGCCACAAGTGACTTCCTTGATATTTTTGTGAAGTTTGGCCGGTGACACTAAAGATCATCAGTGTCTTAATCTTAAATTGACATTGGCATACTACTGGCTGTCCTGAAGGCTAAATTACCCTGTTGCTGAACAGAGTAATCACCAAAATGTTGCAAACTGAAAGCATGTTCTCATTCCTGTGGCATAAAGTAGTGCCACTTTTTGTAAATGCCGCTGTCGCATTTCTTTACAAGGTGTCTGTTAGTGGCTGTGTGTGATGCACCAGGTTATGACTGTCTCTTGTTAGTATTTTAACCCACGCCGCAATCCTTTCCTAAGCCTAACCAAGAAGTTTCAAATGCCCGTGAGTGAAAGCAAAACGAGGCAAAGTGGGTAACACTTTGCACAAATGGAACCCAGTTTGTTGGCGTCACTTATACCTGCTGCTTAGTGATGGGAGGTCCGGCTCTTCTATTTTAGCCTAATTTAACAATTAGGAATGTTTTTTGTGCTGGGAGACAATTTTTTTATTCATGTTTTTATAAAAGAAATATTTTTATTCATTTACTACTACTAAGGAGAACATACATGGGGTTTAAGGCCTGGACAAAAGTTTGAAATGAAAAATGGCTGAAAATAAAAATGGGTGTGATTTCAGCCAGTGCCTCATTTTAGCTTTGCAGTCTCCAGCAGGGCTGAGCAGAGGCAGCTGAAGATTCAGCTCTCCCTGTCGTCGTTTACTACAATGAATCGGCTCACTCACAAATGACACATCACTATTGCTGTCCCTGTAAAACTATGATGTCATCTTTTTATAAAAAGGTGCAGGATCTCCTGGTTGTCAACCAGGAGATTGTTGACGACAAGGTCAGTTGCATCTACTAAATTCTACAAAAGGTTGGACTTATTCTGTATTTTCACGTCCTTTGAGCCGTCAGATTTTTTAATGAATTCTAGAATAAATGTAATTACTTGCCTCATGCAAGCATTGCAATTCTTTAAGATTTATATGAGGGAACTCATTGCAGATTCTTATGTATGAAACTATGATTTACTTATCATGAAAGTACCAGATCATTCTGGGACACCTGCCCGCATTACATCTTTATTCTTAATATACCCTTTATGATATGTGCACATGGACACTCTTCCCCCCTCTAATGTCTCCTCTGGTGAACTTATCTGTGTTCATTTGGCTTGACAAGAGGGGAATCTGTTTGCCAGACACATGATAGCCTCCCATGGACAAAGCTATCTATCTTAATACAGCGAGGGAAACTTCACTCTCTCTCAGACACACAGACACACGTAGTTCTTCCTGAAAGCCTAGTGTGTGTTTCAAACACTGTAGATGTGAATTTCAAAATCATTCCCAATCACTAAGCATGACCTTTGTTTGTCTCCTGTGACTGAGCTATACAATCCCTGGAATTTTAAATCTTCCGTTTTTCGTATACATAGCTATTCATTTTCAGAGGCTATCTGTGAAAATAGCTGTAATTCCTAAAAAAGTTAAAGCAATACTTTTATTAAACCCTTTGAATTAAAGCTGAAAGTCTGCATTTCAATCAAGTCTTGATTGTTTGATCCACTCTGGTGGTGGACAGAGTGGTAACTGTGAGAGAGACTGGCCCTGAATACTGGATCAGAAATACACAAACACACATTGGAATGCTCACAAAGATGATTGTGCACTTAAAAAAAGAAAAGCATACACACAGCACAACACAAACGCCCATCAGCTTGCAGCAGAGAGGGAGATATAACAGTTCCTGCAATGGGAATCTGGCAACGCTGCTCAAGATGAACACAATAGCTTGGCATGAAGGTGATCACGCGTGTGCTTGTGAGTGTGCGAAGGAAGAAAGGGCGCTGTGGGCAAGCGAGTCGATATCTGACCACCTCCTGTAGCTGGAATAAAATTCCCCCCAAAACATCAAAACAGCGAGCTGCGAATGGTGACCACCGAGTGACAGCCACTCCTGCCCTTGCGAAGTCAAAGTCAGACTTCAAAAACAAGCATGACTGGTGCCTCTCTTGCTCTCCCGCTGCCTCGTGCACTCTTTTTGTCAGTGCACATCATCGTCACCAGCCGGTGTGTGGCAATTAAATATATCCCTGGGCAATGACGCCCTATTTAGAAATCATTACAAGACAAGGAAATCGTGCCCCTCGTGTTTAGCAAAAACACACGGGAAAGTGTATGTGCCCGTCTGCCTGTGTGTGTGTGTGTAGGTGTGTGTGTGTGTGTGTGTGTGTGCTGGTCGGTTTCCTGTGCATCCCTTACTTTCGCTATCTGTCATTCTGTTCCGCTCATCCATGGCTCTTTGCTTCCAAGATAACTCTCCCCCTCAGACAGTTTCCAGGAGAGCAGTAAATCCTCTCCTTCCTCCTTTTACCCTGGCCTCCTTCCCTATATGTCAGTTATAGATGTTATCATCTGCATGTAATAGAAACAGAGCGGTGGGGAGACACTATGGTCAACTACATAAGTGCACATGCTGGAAAACTGAATGTCAGGGCATTTTAAGTAGTGGTCAGTAGTACTTTAATATTTCTTTTTTTTTACTTCCTTTTTTTTTTTTTTTTTACCAGTATTCTTGACAGGAAAGAATATTTCTGCTTTTGGGAGGTTTTTTGTGTGTTTTTACAGAGCAGCCGACTCCCAGAACAGTTTCCTCCTGTTTCTGCTCCTTTTTTGATCTCCTCGTTTCTTCGTGTAATCGGAATCTTACATAAAAGGAACCTTGCTGTTTATAATATTTGATTGAAATGCTTTAATGCGATCATCAAAACGGAAACAAAAAACAGAACAAAAGAACAGTCACAGGCTTGTGTCCAATTACAGACTTTCCATTACAGAGGTTGCGTTGATTCAGAGGCTGCTCCGACTCTTTTCATACTTCAAATACATGTAAATATGTTATGCTTAATTGTCTGAGTGACTTTGAATAATGATCCCATTAGGCTTTTTTTTTTTTTTTTTAAAATAATCCTGCATCAACCATTAGTGTTTTATTGGCCTTTTTTCTTCTTCTTTTTTTGACTATACAGTAATCTGCATATCTGATGGGATGTTTGCAGGAGTGAACTTAATCACTAGCAATTCTGTCTAATGTTTCAGCGAGCCAGTGTGCATGCCATCATGCAAATGAAGACAATTTTCATCAAATAAATACACAACAGAGTTGAAAGAGAGCTGCAAAATGAAAGGAAAAAAAGATGCCAGGAGACTAGAAACAATTCATATTAATTCAAATTTATATTGTTATAATCCTGCCCTGGGATGAAAGTTTACGACACATGTGACCTTATTAATATATAAATAACAGGCCAAATGACTGAAAAGGGGTGTGTGTGTGTGTGTGTGTGTGGGGGGGGGGGGGGGGGGTCGCTTTGCATTTCTGTCCTTTTTTTTGGGGGGGGGGGGGGGGGGGGGGGGGATTGTTGTAAAGTGAGGTATGCTTTCCTAGTCTTGCAGGAAATAAATGCACTTGGGATTTATCGACACACTGGCTGTTATAAGCCTACTGTCACACTCCAGTAGTTGCCCATGGCGGATTTAAGACTCAGGAAAGAAGAAACACTCTTAGTCTCCATCTCAGTCTCGTTTTCCTTTCCTTTGTACCCTGCTGCAGGTACTTTCATGCTACTGCAGCCAATTGTTACTCAAATGTGGCCAGGTGGCGCCCGATAGGTGTTTTGGAATGCAAATTTTGTTAAAGTTTCCATTGTGAAAATCGATGTGTTTGTGCTAACCTTCCCTCTAATCCTGACCTATAAGTGAGACGTGGTCACTTTTCCCCTCAGCCTCCCCAGTCCGACCATGTGCACAGCTGCCTTGAAATTGTGTTTTGTTTATATGATGGTAAAATATTCATAGAGGAAAAATAGCCATGGAAGTTGTCCATATAATCTCCAATAAAGTGATATGTAAATCCACCACACATAGACACACAGGTGCCCAGACACCAATGCAAGGAGAACTGACACCCTCAAGGGCAAAATGAAATGAATGACAGCAGCACCTGCCTGTGTTTGTCCTGAGAGCCAGATACCTTTCTTATACAACAACAGACATGTAGATGCCGCACACATACATACACACGCTCACACACACTCACACAAGCACAGCTCACAGACTGATGCTGCGGTTTGGGAGTTCGTATCGATCGACACTCGTCAGCATGTCCTCTATAACAAGCCCTGTCCCCAAAAGGACTGCAGCAAACCTGTCAGGGAGAGCCGGAGGAAAAAAAAACACTGGGCATACCTGTCTGTTCATCCAATTTGCTTCTTCCATTTCAAACTTCAGTTGTTTTACATGTTGCTATGGCAGCCCCGAGAGGTCACATGCACTCCAAAAAAGCTGCAAAGGCACAGAAAATACAAGAGAAGGTCAATAAAAGCCTTTTTTTGTGGAGACAATAACATGACGGAACAGCAGCTGAAGTGACAGAAAGAGAAAGATGTGTAGGACTGCACCACGAGATGCTTAAAAGAAGCGGAGGATTCATTTGTGTCGTGAGGGAGAAAAAGATGCAAAGTAATGTGTGTTTTAATATCATGGCTCATATAATACTGTAGATGCATGTTTTAGCTAACTAGCTGTTAGCTTATCACTTACGCAGCTTTACCGTCATGCTATTCTCTCCCCTAAAACACTTCTGTTGTGAGTTTTCACAGCACTTTTCTATTTCCTTGTGTGACAGTTTTTGACCTCTCAGGAGCACTGTACATTTCTAAGACATTTTGGCAAATGAATAATTATTATTAAGTTGTATCCGTGATGCCACTGCCAAAACTATAGACGATAGAGAGAAAAAACAGGCTGATAGGGGAAACCTACTCCGCACGAGTTACCACCGAGCAACCAAATAAGTTAGTGGCTTTCACACACTGCATTGCCTAATTTGTTCGAGACCTTTATTGTTTTTTTGTTTTGCCGTCTGCAACGCCTTCTTGAAGATTATGAGCAAGGGCAGAGTGGCTGGAACCAAAGCACAAGCCTGATGATAATGATGAAGTATCCAGCCACCCGGCTAACGAGAGCCCAGATCTGCCCCGAGTCTGCCTGCTATGCAAATTTCTCTCACACCAGCAATGAATCAAAGGCGTAGAAAACCAATGTTTCTTTTCGCAGCACTTTAGCAAAGCCATCATTCACAAAGGACACGCCAAAGGCACGCACACACTCACACACGCACGCACGCACACACTGACACAAAGAGCGTATGATAACTCTGGCACTTGAACAGCAGTTTTACAACATGTCAAACCTTTTTTTGCTACCATGGAAATAAAGAAGAAGCTAAAAAAAAACAACAAAAAAAGACAGCGATGATGTTTTTTTGAGCCAACAGAAAATTACGTATGTTTGTGCACTTGTGTATGCTTTTGTATTGTTGTGACACTTCAGAGCACAGTGGGCCCCGAACAGTGAGTTGACAATAACAAGGCTCCGGAGACAAATTCCTCTAAGTTGATGTTCTTGGCAGAGAAACACAACAACATAAGACAGATCTTTTGTCTCCGTCGCCATCTCTGACCTCATGGCAACCGGTGTTCCCGCGGCATGGATTTTTAATGCTCAACAAATAAGTTTTGCTTTTCTTTGTTGCCAAGATGAAAAGCGAGGGATCTAAGAGTTGAGACTTTAATTGATGGATGAAGGCGCAAGTGCACGCACAGATGCACGCACAGAGACGGGCATTTTCAATATATTATGTGTCCTTCATTCTCTCTTGCTCTTCCTGCGCCTCCCTGTTTCTCTCTCGGTTCTCTCATTATCTTGTTGCTCTGTCAGGCTTGGAGGTTTGCCTCTAGGGTGTTGAACTGGCAGAAGTAACAGGATGACGGTAATTTGCTGGAATGGAGGTTAGAAAAGCTCACCTTATGTTTTAAATGGTGTCATGGGGGCCAAACTATAGACCTTTGGCACCACAGCTAATTATGTAACACATGTAGAGTAATTTCCCTTCTTTTTTGTTGAATTCCAACTGGATTTATCTGTTAAGTGGATCTTTACATAGGACCATTACACTCCTTTAGGAATGCAAACAAAGACAAATACGCACAGTGTAAAGCATGCATCTGTTAAATGCATTAAATAGCAGGCCACAAACACCCGCGTTTGCATGTACCGACATGTCATACAAGTATGCACAAACAAACAGACGTTGGCAGGCTTTTAAGCCTTTGTCAGATTAATAGCCACTTTCTCTCTCTGGTCAATAAATGCTTCGGGGAGTTCCCTAAAGGCTGCAGGATAGCTCCCTGTGTGTCCGTGTGTGTGCACGTGTGTGTGCACGTGTGTGTGCGTGCGTGCAAGTACCTAACAGGCCTCATGGGTCAACCTGTCACCACAAAGATGGCTAAGCAGTTGGTTGGCCAGCGGGAAATCAATGTAAGGTGATGAGGCTACTGTGTGTGTGTGTGTGTGTGTGTGTGTGTGTGTGTGTGTGTGTGTGTGTGTGTGTGTGTGTGTGTGTGTGAGAGTGTGTGTGTGTGTGTGTGTGTGAGTGAGAGAGAGAGACAGAGAGAGAGAGAGAGAGTTTAGTTGTGTAAGCCTGTTTGTCACTGTGTTTTATGTGTACCTGTGCACATGTGTATATTGGAGCACAGCCGTCAGCAGCGGTAGTTTAAATGAAGGTTAAACTACTGGTGTTAACTACTAAGGTTATATAACCTTAGCGTGCACACACACACACACACGTCTATTATTAACCAGGTCCTTCACTCCTCTTATCAAATGAAGGCAAATCTAATCTTTCCTCAATATTGATGCTGATTAGCGTATTATTCGGTTATAATAATTCCAGTTGTAATGATTTCACTAATGATGTCACTGTCATTGTCATTTAGCTCATTAATTGCACTTGTAATAAATTACATTGCTTCCATTTAAGTAGCCAGGTCTAATAGCTATAGTTTTATTTTCCAAAGTAGCAAAAAGGCTACATGATTAGAATTTACACTTGTGTGCGTAAAACAAACACAGCAGTTAAAAATTGATTGCAAACAGTGACCAATCAGAAATGGAAAACGAGGGGGGAAAAGGCAGCCAATTTGAGAAAAAGTATGAGGCTCTCATATGCAGAACTTCTCTTAAATTTGGACCCAAATAAGCTAAACTGAAGGTTTAAAGTTAACGTGAGCCTCGCGCCTCTTGTTTGTTATAGCTGTACTGCACCTGAGGCCAAAAAGTGCTAGCTATTGCGGTAGGTGTTGAATAAATACTTTTAATGTTCACGGCTACATAAAACCATGTTGTTGTTGTTGCAAAGAAAAGTTGCAAAGGTAAAAATGCCATGATCTCAGCTTGAATCTAAAATTGTTTTGGCTTTGCTCAGATGTCAGATTACGTTTGCGAGACCAACACGTCACACAGAGAGGATGCTGTTTGGACAGGATGCAGAAAAAAATAATCCTGGGCTGCTATAAAAAAACTCTCTCAGCTGGTAAAACCATCTCACACAGTAAATAGATTGGTTCGTTCATAGATCTCTTCTACTCTGGTTGAGCACTCAAAGCACTTTATACAACGTGCCTCAATCACCCATTCAGAGCCACAAGCTCTTTTTTTCTATGTCTATCTAACTCTCACACACATTCACACTAAGATGAATGCATCAGGAACAGCTTAGGGTTCAGTACCTGGCCCTAGGATACTTTGCCATGCAGACCAGAGGGTCCAGGGATCAAACAACCAACCAGTAAACACGATAATGGTTTTGCAGATACACCTCTCATTTTCATAAAGGTGGCATGGAGACAATTTGAAGTGTCACTGGGAGGTTTTAGGATGCTGGACATATCTAAACATCCCCTTGGGAAAGCATTGCCACATAAAAAATAATTCATTTTTACCTAGGAAAAATGCCATGACAGTTATGAATTGATTAAATTCCAAAATATTAGCTGTTATTAAAGAAGAGATCTTTTTTTTTTTAAGTATATTTTAAACTTTTGTGCTGATTGAACATGCTTTTACTTTATTCTTTGCAAATGGCTTGTGTACCCTGCAACACGCTAAAGCAGAGAAGCCTTATGTAGCTCGACAGGACACAGTGTGGCACTGGAAAGTTAGTGGAGCTTCCAATAGTCAAAACCACATGGCTAAACTCCTTTCCTTGAATTTCTGGAAGTGCCAGTCCTGCAAGAGTTCGGGGTCGAGGGTGAGCGGTTTTACCCATCTGGCTGAGTCCTGATGTAACGTGCGCTGGAGATTATAAGAATGGGAAGCTGCTCTGGTTTTTTCTGTGCTCCAGGGAGCACTGGAGCTCCAGCTCACTTCTCCGCTAGTGAACCCTGGTTGTTTAAACTAGCCCCAGTGGTCCTCATTACCCTCTCCCCGGGCACATTCACGCACACTGATGCAGGCTCACACAATCGTGAGCGCACAGCAGCAAGTGCCGATGAAGAAAAAAAAAAAAAGAGGCACTTGCACACAGACAGCTGTTGGGTTTGATGTAATGGAGGTGGATGCTGCTTTGTAATAGCTTGTTCGGACAGCTGCCCTGATCCCTTTGAACCTCGTGGCTTAAAGGGTTGTTACAGCAGTGACGGTTCTAATGAACCTTAAACCACCAAAGGGTGACACATGAAAACTCTAAGGTTGTTTTTTTTAAGTTGATGTTGATCCTACAACACTGCATTTCAATTGCTGAAACTTTAAAAGAAAAACTCTCAGTTGCACTTAGTCAACTATGTTAATTACACCTCGCTGCACTTTTTTTTTGCCTTTTCAAGCGTCATTTAAGTATATTCACCATTTCAAGTACTTAAGTGCAGCTATTTGAGCTCTCTACATTCTCCACCTCCAAAGTATTTAATCACTAGGTAATATCAGTTAAGTGCACGCTCCCACCCACCCAATTTCTTTTTTCCCCACCTGTTCTTCAATTGCCTTTTTAATTTTCTTTTTTTTATTTACTTTTTATTTTATTTATTTGAACAACTCACCTGTCCATTACGCATACAGTTTCTTAACAGAATACAAAGAGAGTCACAAACTCAAGACAGTGAAATTAGAAAGAAAAAGGAACAAACAAATATATATATATGTATAAAAATATAAATACATATAGAATAATAATTAGAAAAATAAGATAAAGTAAAACAAAAGAAAAAAAAGGAAACATGCCTGTGGTGTCAAACATTTCCATCGTTCATTTCACATTTTTTTTTCCCCTTTTTTTTTGTATGTCCATCTTCATTCAGTTCAGTCTTTTTTATTTCCCCCTTCCATTGTACGTCAACCATTTTCCCCAGTCCTTCAAAAAGCGTTCTTCCTTTAATTTCAGTTTATATGTAAGGTTCTCCATCTCCATAATGTCCTCCACAATTGCTACCCACTGCTGCTTTCCTGGTGTTTCTGTCTTAAGCCAGTTTTTGGTGATGGCCTTCTTTGCTGCCAAAAGTAGAATCTTAGCCAGGTAGCGATCCTTTACATCTACAGTACCTTCCAAGTACCCTAGATACAAAACAAGACAGGTCCTAGGAATTATATAACCTAATATATCACAGAGAGCCGAGTGAATTTTAACCCAGAAAGTGTGAATTTTTCTGCATTTCCAGAAAATGTGTGTATGGTCTGGTTCATCCCATCCACACAGCCTCCAACATTGTTGTTGTGTATTGGTTTGTTTATTTTTAATCTTAGGTGTAATAAAATAGCGGATTTGATTTTTCCAGATGAATTCTCTCCACCTCAATGAGTGAGTTGTATTCTTATGTTCCTTCCATGTTTCATACCACACCCTCTCAGTGATTTCTTCACTCAGCTCTCTTTCCCATTTTACACCTTTTTGCTTTTCATGTTTTCTATCTTGTACTTTGTGGAATCCTCTCATTTTCACTTAAGTCATCTATGCACACATAGCCACACAAGTTTGCTATAAGTTTTAGTTATTTTAGTTACCTTCAACAACAAAAAAAAGTGCAATATAAATATTACATGTCAGTTTTTCCACATGATAAAAATAAATGCTGCTTTGGGCTTGAATTGAAAAAAAAAAAAAGTTTAATATTCCAAAAAAGCTTGTCTCTTGAGCCAGTGAGCCCACTGTAAAAATCATACATTTCTACAGTAGATAGTGAAAAACCAGGAATTTTCTGTTATTTATTTCTTCATGTATTACTGATTTACTTTGGTTTTGTATGAATTATCTTGGGGGAGGTTCTTATCAGTAGGAAATGTCATAAGACTTAGGAAAATACAGTTACACATCTCAAATTTATGTCCTCCTTCACATTGTTCAGTGGGGAATCTTTGACGGGCCAATTCTCACCCCCGGGCCTTATGTTTGACATTCTTCTCCTAAGGGGTCACAGATAGAGCTGAGACTTTCATTACATACTTTTACTCATGTGTGAGTGTGGTTTTCATTGTGCGTTTGTGATCCCCAGTACTGTTTGTGAAGCTGTGGTGGTCAGTTCAGTGAGACGTATGACAGCAGTCATCGTCAAATGTCTCTAGGTGTACCGGCACTCAACCAGGCCAAGTGGATCTTCAGAAGAAACGAGTGACTGAAAAGTGTGTTGGGATGTACCAAAACACAGGCTTGCTGATATATCTGTTGCATCATTTTCTCTTTTTACTGAAAGACTTCAGGTTTAAAGAGGGTCATAAAACTAAAAAAGAAAAAGGAAAAAATAACCTGGCCAGTGTCGGGATTCTTTTTGTTTTTTCTTCAGTTTTTAAGGTGTGCTTTCTTCCCAGCTTCAACATGCTCTCAAAGGATTGTACTGCTGTGTCTTTTTCTGTTGTGAAAGAAGGAGCTCAGTGTTCTTTGTCCCTGTGTGTGTCTGTGATTTCTTCAAGATGACGCAAAGATGCCTGACCTTCCATGGCAGAGCCTCCCACAGAACCAGTCTCTTGGTCATGACTTTCTTCCCCCAAGATTATTGTTCTCCGGGAAGCCGGAGGCAAATGGCAAGGTTAATCCAATGAATATTGGCTAGAAGTAATCAAGTGATTAATCAGCACAGCATTTAGCTGACAGAGGAAATTCTGGGGAAAGATTTATGGATACCAAACAACAGTTAATAGAGAGGAACGCTGTAACAGAGCCACATCAGAAACGCTGTAAACATTACAGGTAATAATTGTGAATGGGAGAGATTTGTTAGCTTTCAAAGAAGAACTATACCTGAAAGTTAATCAATGTCAGCATTTTAAAACACCAAAGCAGGTCTTCTTGTGCAGTTGATGCATTTTGCTTTTACATTTATTCTTCATCCATCTTTTGCCAGTCTATTGAAACAAGCACATGAAGTACACACACACGCGCACAAACAGACACAGCCACACATGCATGCACATGTCAATTGTGAGTTAAAAGAAAAAGAATGTAGGAGGATGCGATGTAATGAGGTGGGCAGAGCAATATTTACTTGTGGTGGCAGAGTAAATTTGCATGAAATGATGCAATGTGATGATGGCAAATTCAGCAAGTTTCCACCTACCTTTCAAACATCATTAAAAGATATATTTGACAGGTTGTTCACTTAGGATTAGATGGCACCCACAAACACACACTGAAATTATATCAGAGATTAGATGTTAGATATTAGCTCAGAGTGCTACTGTGGCTTAAAAATGAACAACATTTAGCATTTTGCTGATACAATGTTGGTCATTGTTTTTTAACTCATTGTATTTATACTAAAGATTTGCCTATATGTGGCTTTTAAAGCAAAGTAAAATGTGTAGAAATACTTTGCAGCTAAAACAATATTTTTGTTTAGACTTGAAAGAGCATCGGACCTCATGCATATGCTTTGATTTGTCTGAAAACGCCTGCTAAATTGGACAGTTTTGCAATTCCCTGTGATATTATTTGATGCACTCTGCACTTTGATGTAGCCCAGTGAAATCAAGCCTTTAATTTTGCCACGCACCAAACTTAAAGTCTAATCTCTTCTCTTCAAGGGGAGGGCATAGGTGCATGAGACAAGGACTGAGCAGAGGAAGTAATGACTTTATTCAGTTGCACCTAACATTTCCACTTTCATTCTGCTGGAAGGGTGGCAGGAGAAGAAGAGTGTAATTGAGAGGTGATGGGGAATGGATGGCAAGGAGTAGGTCAGAGGAACTGGCAGGGGCAAAGAGCCAGAGACTCATGAAAGTGAAAAACCTATGATGGCAAGAAGGAGTACTGCATATAGCAAGAAGGTGCAAGAATGACTGATAGTGACTAAAATCACTGGTACATTTATGCCTTGAAGGGACAGGAGTGACAGCTGACAGTTTTTTTTCTATTTTAAAAATGAGAGAAGGGAAAGGTTGATCCCCTGTAATGGCAGCAGTGGATTCCATTTATTCCGATGTAATGATGCGGCTATAAGGAGGATCTTACCATAAAAGGATCACCAACTATTTAAACTTGTGGGCCTCAATATGCTACAAATGTCTTCCCCTACTAAAGCATTAAAAATACATGAAATATTTTCATTGTCTTAAACATCCTTAATGTTATAATAAATATTAAATATACAAGTATGACAGTACCTGCATTTATGGTAACTTGACTCATTATAATATAGTTCTTTTCTACTCTACCCGAGCACCCAAAGCGCTTTATACAACATGCCTCATTCACATCCATTCAGACAAGCACTTTTTCTATGCCTTTTCTACATGCATCAGAGCACAGGTATCGAACTCCAGGCCTCAAGGGCCGGTGTCCTGCAGGTTTTAGATGTGTCCTTGATCCAACACAGCTGATTAAATGGCTAAATGAGCTCCTCAACATGTCTTGAAGTTCTCCAGAGGCCTGGTAATGAACTAATCATTTGATTCAGGTGTGTTGACCCAGGGTGAGATCTAAAACCTGCAGGACACCGGCCCTCGAGGACTGGAGTTCGACACCCCTGCATCAGAGGGTAACTTGGGGTTAGTACGTTGCCCAATTTGGATACATATAGAGGGTCCTCACCAAGAAGCTCGAAAATCAACACCTTCAAACTCAACTGAAATTTGCTGCTGCCCATATGCACAAGCCAAATGCCTTCTGGAGAACAGTTTTATATTCATGAACATGATGATTAGACGAAGAAGCTTTCAAATGTAAGAACACTGTACCAATTAAAGCATGGTGGTGGTAGCATCATGCTATGTGGTGTGTGGTACATTGCACAAAGTGGATGGAATAATGAAGAAGCAGGACTAGCCTCAAATTCTTGAAGTTGCTGCCACCATTGCATCTAGTCAGTTTGTGAAAGTCCTTCCCTCCAGTCAGCTTTAAGTGGTGTTATTGCAAAGTGGAACCATTTAAGAACCACACCATAAAGTTATAGAGTGAGGTCGTGTTGAAGCGCATACGGTGCGAAAGTCACCGATAGTCCTTAGACTCATTAACTGTTTCAAACCTCCTCTGGCATCAGCATCAGCTCAAAAACTATGCGCCCAGGGCTTCACAGCACAGGTTTCCACTGCCAGCACCTGTAGGTATGACATACAGGTGACCCAGAACTTGTGTCCTTCCAGTGTGTCTGAGACCATCCACTTGTTTGAAGAAGTGGGTCAAGAATTGTAACTTTGGGATAACTCAAGGAGGTCGCCTAGGATTTTGAAATTCATAACATAGGTGCATCTACTAAAATATTGTGTGAGTTAGAATACCAGTGACCTGGAACTCAAGGTCAAGCTCAGAAGTCAAGTTTTATAAAGGAAAAAAAAAAAAAAAAAAATGGCGAACATAATAAAAAATTTCACTTAGGATGTTTTAATTGATATCACAGGTGCATCTCACAGGTCTTAGTGACCTCTACCTCAACTTTTCAGATTTATACTACTCTTAGAAGATGCTCTGTGTTATTTCACATTCTAACCAGTTTACTGCAGCTTTATAAGAAGGAGATCTTTTGGTACTTGACCCTATATAAACCAGTTAACCTAAATAATAGGTTCAAAATGGCAGAAGAGCCAACCACTTCCGCACACTAGATCCTTGATTCTCTGTGGGATTTAGAGTGCAGCTACTTTCTCACACACAATTTTTTATTTTTTTGAGGGGGATACATTGATACAATTTGTAATTAAAAAAAAGAAAGACTTTACGACCAAAAAAAAACATTAAACGTGAAAATGAAATGAAAGAAAATGAAAGAAAAATTAAAATCTAATAATTGTTTTGCAAAGAATAAATGCTTCACGCCACTTGAGACACGCACACCCACACATGCTCATGAAGGAATCTAGGACAGAGCCTTATTTTGATGATTCGTGGCATATTCGTTTAGCTTAGCACTGAGTTATAATTCCAACCCAGTGTCTAGTATGCATTATGCAGCATTTCTCCTTGGGACAAAGAAAACAACACACAACTCAGATTAGCCCTGTCGATTTCCACAGCTGAAATTAACTCTTTAGCACAGGGCCCCCTTCATGCTGCGTGACTGCTCCGCTCTCTCGATTAGCCTTGTGGCCTGAGTGCTCTCAGCTATTTATCCGGGCGCTCATTCTGCACAACACCTTTTTCTCTCCTTGGAATAAATTGCCTGGAACACTTTGTTGCGCAGCGAGAGAAGGAAAGAATGGGCCGAGACACCTCATCTCGTGATCTTATGAGGCCTTGGCCGTCCTTGAGCCCTGTTAAGAGGAACATTGTTCTCAGTGCAGGACATATATGTCTTTTTATGTGTGTGTGTATGTGTATGCTGCATTATGTGTATGCTGCATGTGGACTACTGCACACAAAGGATATGAAGAACCATTTTGCTTTAGGTCAAGGCCGTTGACTAGTCTTTCCTTTTTTTTTCCTTTCCCAAGAGTCACATTCCAGAAGGGGGAGTGAGAGAGAGGCTGATGATAGCAGTACAGGACACAGAAAGGTGGAAAGAGGGATTATGGGGATGATGGAAGTAGTATGGCTTTTCAGTTGTGGCAGGAATTTTTGTGCTTTTCCTGTGCTTTACTCTAAGGAAATCATAAGATAACAAAAGATGGAAGGAAGCAAATAAAGGAAGTAAATTCATACAACCAGGTTTTCAGGTAGTATATAGTAGCTACTGTAGCTCTTCTTGCCTATCACCTGTATTTCTCCTTCTTGTTTGTGTCAGGGTTATCTGCCATCGCAAACCTTCCTTTTCTTTTTCCATCTATAATGTTTCTACCGGTTCAAAGTTACAATTGCGTTTTTTTAGAACGCTATCCTCTGCAATTACAGGGATTATTCAAAGTACTACACCGCGGGGAAAAGTTGGCAGCCAACAGAGTCGGAGTCAAATATGTTAATGCAAGATAATAATACCCTCTGCCAAAGAAATAAGAATAATTGTGAATGAGGACCTCTGTGATTTATGTTTCACATTACTGTACATCTTCGACCTTACCCGGCAGATATTTGATAATGCAAAGTAGACCAAAGTGCACCGTAAGTAAGAAAAATGTCTTTCAGAGAATGGAATTACAGCAAAGTGAAGTCTTAGATAGTTTTAATAAGCTTGTCTTGTAGAAATGTATAATCTATGCAATAGTCTAACGCGTACCTTGTAAGGACGGTAAGTATGTACTAGGGTCATGTAGACCCCAACACACATGTTGCTTTTCAATCTCAAGTGGAAGGGTGGCTGTCAAGAAGAGTTAGAGTGGTGTTATCGAGGGATGAATCCAGTCTTGAAATATTTGGTTCTAATATTTATCACGTGTACAAAGGCGGTCAGGAGAGAGGTACAGCAGTGAGCGTCTATAATCATCTATAAAACACGATGGAGGCTCTTTCATGGTTTGGGACTGCATTTCAGACATTAGTGTCCTGTCAAAAGTGCTGGAAATCTCAACACATGTGGTACCATCAGACGTTGATTCACCATGCAATACGATCTGGAAAGTGTTTGATTGTCATTGGCTTCATTTTAAGCATAACAAAGACCAAAAACACACTGCTAGTGCAGTAAAACAGACAATGGAGCACTATCGGTCATGGAATGGCCTCCCCAGAGCCCGGACCTCAACATTACTGAAGCAGTGTGGGATCATCTTAACAGAAAGAAGAAGAACAAAAGGCAGCCAACATCCTATGAAAAGCTTTGAATGTCCTTCAGGGACCCTGGATAACTATTCCTGAAGACTACTTAAAGAAACTGTGAAATCTAGGCTTACAAGAAAGAAAACTTATAAGAAATCTTCCCTTAGAGACTTCAGGCTCTTTTTAATTATTAAATTATAAAAACTCTACTTTCGGCAGATATATTCTATATTTCCATGTATGTTTGTACATGTTTAAATGAATAGCTGAACCTATTTAATACTTTCCTAGCAAAATACAATTACATTCCCTACCTCCTGATTTAAGAAATATTCTCTCTCTT
This sequence comes from Perissodus microlepis, assembly GCF_051167445.1. Classification (NCBI taxonomy): domain Eukaryota; kingdom Metazoa; phylum Chordata; class Actinopteri; order Cichliformes; family Cichlidae; genus Perissodus; species Perissodus microlepis. The sequence goes on along the minus strand of NC_140481.1, from coordinate 12,341,998 downwards.
TAAGTCCCAACTCAAAACTCACTTGTTCAAAATAGCTTATCCCACATAACCTCTCCACTCTGCTATTTTAACTTTGTTTTATGTCTTATGCTTCTATGATTGTGTAAACTGCTTGCTTTTATGTTGCTTTTATTATTCTACTGTGTCCTTGAGTGTTCTGAAAGGCGCTTACAAATAAATTGTATTATTATTTATTATTATTACATGCGGGTGGGTTCAAGATTTTTGCACAGTACTGTAGTAAGTTAGTCCTTTTTAGCTCAAAGTCCAGCATGATCTGTTCAGTTTGACTTGTGGTAACAGAGAGATTGAGACACATCAGGGCACCAGTATAAATCAAACAACAGGCTTTCAATTCTTGACTATAAATCAATCTTTAAGCCTAGATTTAACAAACATGGTCACAAAGCAGATTTAATCCCACTGAAACGCACATGCAATCACAATGCAAATCACAACTACATTTTAAAGGGATCTAATGTGATCCATTTAAGCTCCGCAGATAAGGCTTGTACATCTGATAAGAGACAGCTGTCTATAGCTAAAAAACATCAGATGAGATGAGAGACTCATCAAGCAATGTAACTGTCACTTGTTTTTTAAGCAAGTGATATTAGTGTCAATTAACGTGCCATACAGTAAGGTTTGACCCTTTAAAGAATATTCATATGGTGCTGACTTCACATTTGTGACAATGTAAAAAAAAATTTTTTTACAGCTGTAACATTCAGGAAACCATTTACAAGTTACAAAAGCCTTACAGTGATGCTAATGCACAAATAAAGCAGTTAACACTCATCACCTAATGTAAGCGTAACCCCAGTGTCGTGCCTCAGTAAAGCTCATCATCTGCTAAAAAACACAAAACACACATTTTTATCACAGAGGCACCTTGTGAGAGCTTCCAGCGGTCACTTGATGGAGATTTACCTTACCATTACAAATTCCTAATGTTGATATGAAGAGCTGAACTGCACATTACTTAAGTCTCCATATTCCAACTATCTGATTTTATGATCTGAAACTATAAAAGTAACTTTTCATTATGCACAAATAATCATTGTATGAATGTGGAGTCATTTTTGTGCCTGTTAGTTTGAATGGGTTCGGGAAATCTTATTCATTTGTCTAGCGTATTGTTCTAAATACATAGCTTTCCTAGAAAATCACATATATTGAGAGAAGTAACACACACTAGCACTTATTCTGATGAGCCCGATAGCAGGCAAGCAAAGAGCTGTTATCTCTAAATGAAAGTCCAAAATCAGCTGGAGCAAACTGTAAGTGTGTATAACCTACACACTTATCCAACAGAATAAAGGAGTTGAGTTTGCAAAGAACAAAGTGGTTTTAGTTATTTATTTAGTTATTTATTGACCTCCCGTGCTGCCGTGATGTTGTCATGTCAAAAGTGGAATGACGAAAAATGTCTTGTAGATTGGGGGAACAGCTGAGCCAAACTAAGCATGTCTGAATGTGCGCGTGCTTGTGTGTAGTCATGCTTGTGTTGCATGTCCACATGCATTGAGCATGAGAGGCCCAAATGATTTCCCCTCTGTCCTGCTGTGCTGACCCTTCCCACTGATGAAAGGTAGTTGACAGAGCAGAAGTGAGTGGTTTGTGAGTGTTTGTATACTCTGGAGAGGAGACTGAGGGCAGGTGTATCATTTTTTCTGCCTCTTCTAAGAAGTGGAGAACTAAAGTCTGGCTATTTGAGACTGTTCTCATTGTGCTCTCTTATGAGACATGAAATCCACCTGCTAGGGTTTGCCCTGGGTTGATTTGGTTTCCACGTTTTGTTCCTGGATATGTAGATTTGGCATCTAAAGTAAAGATCTGGCTTTTTTCCCCCCTAAGTAGCTGTTTTTCCTTTTTTCAGAGAACAAAGCCAGCCTTTTCATTGTTAATTACTGCAAAGAGGAAACGATGCCTTGCATGAATGAACATACTTATGTTCATTATGTTTATTTTGGCCTTCAGAGCTGCCTTCAGCTTTTTCAGTTCCACATCCATGTGTGAATCTCCTGTTCCACCTTATCCCAAAGATGTCATTTGAGTAAAGTGAGCTAATTGTCATGGTTAAGAAACCAATTTCAAGTGATCTGAGGTGTGTGACATGGTGTGTTATCCTGCTGAAAGCAGCCATCAGAGGATGGCTACACTGTGGTCATAACAGGATGGACATGAACAGAAGCAGCACTCAGGTAGGACGTGGCATCTAAAAAATGCTCATTTAATACTAAGTGGCCCAAAGTGTGTCATGAAAATATCGCTCACACCAACAGGACTTTTCATGCTTTAATGTTGTCTATCCAAATGTGGCAGTAGAAATTGAAACTCATTAGACCAGGCAACATTTGTCCAATCTTCTGTTATCCAATTTTGTTAAGCCCATATGGATTGCAACTTTAGTTTCTTGTTTTTAGCTGACAAGAGTGACACCCTGGTGTGCTACTGTATATGGTATGTGTTTTAAGATGCTCTTTACATACCTTGTTTGAAAAGAGTGTTTATGTGAGTTACTGTTGTCTTTCTATCTGTTCCAATTAGTCTGGCCATTCTCCTCTGATCTCTGGCATTAAGAAGACATCTTCACTCAGAGAACTGCTGCTCACTGGATATTTTCTCTTTTTCAGACCATTTTCTTTAAATCTTACACATGGTTCTGCAAGAAATCTCAGCCAGATCAGCAGTTTCTGAAAGACTCAGAACAGCCACATTCAGAGTGACTTATTTCACGTTTCTCTCCCATTCTGATGGTCAGTTAAAACATCAGCAGGTCATCATGACCATGTCTAAATGTACTGATTTGCTGCCATATCATTCGTTGATTAGATATTTGTGCTAATTAGCAGTTGAACAGGTGTAGGTGTGTATGACCAACATCAGCAGTTGTGATTAGTTAACACATGGCAAAAGAGCTGCTATGATTTTGGTTGTTGTGTCTATATATTGCAGTTTAATCTGTAAACATTCATGTGTGAAACCTTTACATGCTGTAGTGGGGAAAAGTTGAATACAAAGCTAAAAATAAATGAATACATAAATAAAAGTAAATGTAGAAGAAGAAGAAGACATAAAAACGAACCAAGAAAGCAGAAGGAAACAACAAAGAAGAATCAAAATGAAAGAAACACAAAGGTTCTAGCACAAAGAGCACAGCAGCTGCCCTTCACGGCAGCCGAGAACAGCGGTCCGCCGGCTCCACTCGCTCTCTCTCCCTCTCAGACAGGACCGGCGACAGAGTGTGGACACCAATTCATAATCCACCTCCGTCCCCTCCCTCCTTCCCTCCACCGTTCTGCACGGCCCCCCTCCTTTACAGCATCAGCATGACGAGGTTGCTACGGTAACAGCATCCCACTGCAGAGGCAAATGTGAGCAGTAATCGATCTTTTCGTGTGGCTGCATCATGTACATACATAACGCTGTTGTGAAACGCGTCACGGTGAAAAGCCAAGTTTGGTTTGGGGGCGTGTTATGGATGATATTCTATACGTGGCAACTGTAGAGAAAGAGAAGGAATAAAGACGATGAAGGCAGAGAGAGGGGTTATCATATGTATCATGTATATGTCATGCAAGAGTAAAACAAACTTACATGTAAAAAGACCTTAAATACTGATATTTAAGGAGTGTTGATTGAGTCCTATGTCATCTAATATATTGCATAACATGCAAATAAACGAAGATGAGGCTGGAGAGACAGAAGACTTTATCAACTATTCACTACACCCCTGGATTTATGTGTTTAAAAGCTTTTATTTTTTTGGGACACAGTAGCGATAGAAACCACTCCAGCCTTTTTGACCACTGGAACCATTCAGCATACTATTTTAAACTTTCATTTGTTGAAACTTCATCAAACAGCAAACACTGATATTAAACCAGGTAAAAATGTTTAATATGTCACAGGATTGTAAGCATCGTCACCGTTACCATGTTACTTTAGCTCTAGGCAATGATTTGCCTAAATTCAGCCTCACAAAGCTTCTAGCATGGATGTGGACATGTTCTGCTACAAGTGCCACTTTCTTTACTGTAGTTTAATCATTTAGAGGCCACCAACTTGTCAGTATGTGTTATTTGGATAATCTGAAACTTTAAATTGTCCAGAGGTTCTGCTGTGCATTTAAATCTAAACTACCACAACATAATCATATTTTATTTATAATTATCAGCCCAAATCTACTGTTCTTGTTGCTCACAAATCTTATTTATTAATGCATAAATAATTTCTTAAACACACATAAAATTCTGCAAATGCACTTTATGATTAATATGAAACAACTGGTATCAATAATTATTTCTTATTTAAACCTTACTGCCATAAAGGACCATTGAATTTAAATATTAATGAGAGATGTCACACCCATGCACACAATGCTGATGCAGTAACCACCACTTCAAATGATGACTTTGAAGTTAAGATGAAAGAACAGGGAAGAAAAAAAAGTGGACCGCAAAACTATATTTGATTTCAGTGGCTGAATCTGGCTTCTACTAACCCTCTCGAGCATGGTGTTTCCCTCAGGCAACAAACCAAATGATATATTTTTGATTAATATATCAACAACCCCCTCTAAGCTCTCAATAAGTTTGGTGGATTTTTTTTTTTCTCAAAAAAAATTCAAATTCATATCATACAGGGCTAACAGTAACATGAAAGGCTTGGACAGCTGTAGGGAATTCAGGACTATTCAGCCTGAGGATAGCATCTGTGTAACAAATAAATACAAATATAAACTGTAGGTCTTTGTGTGGCAGTTCACCTGTCGATCCTATAAACCTGCAGTTATTTATTGACTTAAACAGCTGGAACAAACAAAGGGAATAATTCCACTAGAATTAAACTTATTAAAATTATAATATAATTACATTTAGATATTACCCCAATTTCTTTTGTAAATATGCAGTACATTAGGTGTGGGAACCATATATCCAACATAAACCCTAGTTAATTCCCCAGTGTTAGGCTCCATTAACAAGTGAGTCTCTGCAAATCAAGCATGAGAGCTGTGCTTTGCATTTGTCAGTGTTTATGGACCAGTGTTGATGCTGAAGTGTGGAATAAGCTTGGCAGCCCATCACGCACGCTGGCCAAATTTTATTTTGCTTTATTCTTTTCATGCGTGCAGTGATCCAGTCAAAAGTGGACTGGCAGAAGTCGTGTACACACCTTCTTTCAGCTGCATCGACTTGGGAGAGATGCATAGTCTGTGATCGCAGAAGCACAGAAGTCTGAGGAAGCTGGCAGGAACATGGCGGGCCGTTTGTCAGCGTACGCATCAGTGGTCAACTCCATCTCTGGATGGAATCTTTTTGTGGATTTTTGATTTTTCTTCCTGTTTGCATTTAGCTTTAGTAACTGCATTGTGTGATGTGCTTATCCATTTCCACCAAAGTAAATGTCCATTCTGTTCAGCCATAAAAGTCATCAGTAGCAAATTGGCTGGTGGGTTAAACTCGGATGGGTTTTATTGCAGCAGGCTTTCAATTCTTAAGCAGAAAAACATAACAATGGATAATTTATATGTACTTGCAACATTTCTGTTTAATCTAGATGTTTAAATTTAATTACATTTTTGCAAGTCCGAAGTTTGTTTTGTCTCCAGAGGATCCTTCTGCTTCCTGAGAAAAGAGGGGGATTAAATAACTAAGCTAAGTAATTCAGGGAAGTGTATTTACTGACAAAACTGAGTGATTCTGTCCTCTACAGCTACAGTCAAAAAAAAGTGCACCAAGTTTGACAACAGCAATGTCACTTGTAAGTAAAATAAAACCTTCATGCGTGCCTCTTACTGCTGGGATAGCAGACACTATGTGTTTAAATGTGGACCCAAGGTTTTCACCTTGCGGCTGTGGTAACTTTACATATCATGTTTCAGGCAGAGGCAGAGGACAAAGTGCAGAAACACTGGCTTTGCAACAAACTCACAAGGGGCTGAAGCTTATCGCACATTGATCCTGTTAACATGCTTCCAGCCATGATGGCAAACACAGCTACAGTGGCTTATTGTCAATGCACTGTACGGATGCAGCTGCGTAAACATGCTAAACCACTATCTGTAATTCATCAGTCCAGTGTGAGACATCCCTTCATCGATTGCGGTGTGATTGCAGCTCTGCAGTTTCGCTCAGAGTCTACTCAACTATAAATCCATCTAAATTCTCATCTTGTTATGGAACCGAGAGAGAAAAAGGCCACGGTAGAAGACAGAGGGAGAGGGGGTGGAGGGCAAAAAGACAGGCCAAGCCACTCTGGTGTGGGAGTTGGAAGATTTGAAAATTATCTAATAAGAGAAGGATATGGAGAAAGAAAAACAAAAAGGGCAATTTGAGATTGAGAATGTAAGTGCAGTGAAACCGCCAATTTGGCAGTTTGGACTTACACAGGGGCTCGTGTTGATTTTTGTGTACGTGGGTATACATTTGGAGGTGTGAAACCAAAAAACCAGTCAGCCTGTGGGGCTGAATCCATTTTGAAATGACCTTGAGTGCCCCAGTAGTCAGCCAGCCAGTGTCCTGCACCAACCAGATTCAGCTTCCCTCTTCATATCTGCTAGCTGAGAGAGTAAGAGGTGAGAGAGGGAGAGATGGAGTGGGTCTGTCTGTCCAGTAGCTTATAAAAAGTCCATTATGGTGTGCTTCTATCAGTTTGGGCTCTCCCAGATGGACCCTGGAGTAAATGGACAGCACCAGAGAGCTATAAGCTCAGATTTGATGTACGGCTGAGAAATAGTTCTGTGTGTGCGCGCGCGCGTGTGTGTGTGTGTGTGCGATTTTGTGATTGTGTGATTGTACGTGTGCAGGAGAGTTTGTTTGGTCAGACGGCCCAACAAAAGAGCCAACGATAGCGACCAGCAAACATTTCTGTGCCACTACTATTTGTGCATTTCACTTCGTTAACACAGCTGTTTTACCATATTACAATAAGTCTCCCAGCCACACACACACACACACACACACACAAACATGCACATGCACACAGCCCTCCCAGCAGGCTTAAATCCCGGCTCAGTCTGACAAAGGAGCCTGTGGCTCTAACTGACTCTGGCCCAATCCCCTACCACTGCCTGCTGCTTTGTATGGCTCAAAACTGCTTTACTGCATGACGCTTATTTATCAGCTATATTTACTTCTGTTGTGCTGATGTGTGTGCGCGTGTGTCTCCGGGTGTGTACGTGCCACATCCTGGCCTGCATGGTCTTTGCTGTCATATCGCTCGTGTCTCCCTTCAGATGCAGCCAGAAGGTCTCTATGCTGGTGGGTGCCCACCAAGGGATGTGAATGGGATTTCAAGTTCTACATGCTACTTTATTAGCACTTTGAGGCTGAGATGAGATAACAGCCTTGGGCAAAGAGGCAGATGAGAATGGTCAAGAGCCACTTGTTTTCTCTTCTTCTTAGCAGTTGTGTTCCAACTAGGTGAGCAAGTCAAGTGATTATCCTCAAATGACCAGCAAAACATAGACTTCTGGGAAACTTTTCTGCTTCTGCACATCCAAAAATACATAACTGCATTTTACGTTTGATTGACATAGGTTTGGCAAAAAGAAACATGATAACAGATGTTTATTAAAATTTATTGAAATTGTATTAATTTATTAGCAGTTTGTTAGCGCACAGTCCAAAGCCAATGCCAAAAAAACTTCAGTGCTAGCTGTGCTGTTAGCTCTACTAAGCATGTATCATGCTTAGTTTTTCCACACATAAATTCATATATAATCCCTGCTCCCAAAAGAAATCAGAAAGCTCATCCAAATGTGAAAAAAATCTGAAATGACTAACAGCTTGCTTTAAAAGCAGGCCGGAACTGCAGGAGCTAATGACCTGTGATTATATGATCTATCTATTTGTTTCAAATTTTAACTACACGACTAACGATCTGTTCATTGCCGTGTTTTTGCTCCACAGACGACATTAATGCACAGCCACGCTACAAATAAAATATCACGTCTTAACCTGTGCTCCTAACCAATCAGAGGATTATCGACCCTACTAATGACTACAAGTGATACTGCTGGCTATACGTGGGAAACAGGTTCCCCTGACGATGAAGAGACAGCTAAAATTGTTTAGGGGAAATGTAAGGATAAAAGACGATAAGACTATTTCATGAAGTGTGCAATGACGTGTCCATTAAAGTGCAGTTCAGAACATTAAACAATATTGTGTGGTTTGTAAAGGTCAGTACTCAGGGGTTTATCTATATTGATTTCTCCTTTCTATTGCAGTGGACTCCGCACTGGTGTCCATCTAAATCCTCTTGTGTGCTGCAGACCTGACGTAGAGAGAGAGAGAGAGAGAGAGAGAGAGAGAAGAGGGAGCGAGATAGAGAGTGAGAGCAAGAGAGAGCGCAATAACAAGAAAGAGAAAAATAGTCCTCCCTGGTCTTCAGCAGTTGGGGAAAAAAGTCTTTTTTTGGACACAGTTCACCTGATTCTGTTTATAATCTTTCTGATTCCTTCACCTGCTCATTCCCTCCTTTTCTGCTTATACACTGTTAAGCAGTAAGTTCAATATCACCAATCAGCCATGAGAATGATATAGCGCTAATGGCTCAGTGGTCACGAGCGAGAGATGCCCCCGCTTAATGGTCAACCCCACCGGATCTGTCAATTCCGCGCTTCTCGTTTGTCGTCTATGTGTAGGCATCCATGTGTCATGATCCATGATCATGTGTGATATTTGTTTACAGCCTCTTGAACTCCACTTCACCCTTCTCTCCTCCCCTCTTCCCTATCTATCAGTGAGCCAGCAGATAGTTTGGTATTTGAACGGGGAGTTTTGTGTATGTAGCATAATTGGGAATTCAAACTTCAATCCGAGAGTTGACAGAGTGAAATCCGCTATTTGTGAACTGCTGCCACAAAATAGTCTTTGTAACCGGTAAAAAAAAAGAAAAAGAAAAGCATGCTGATCATATACTGTAAACATTGAGCATATCATTGCAGATTGGTAGGCGTGAGTGGCCCTTTTTATTGAGAATTGTTTTTCATGTTTTTGTGCTTAGGTTAGAGGACTCGTTTGCTTGCCTTTTCATTTTGGTTATGGAAGAGCAGGAGGGTCTTTGGAAGTTTTTGTTTATTGTTTTGGTCACCGCTCATCTCCGAAAAACTCGTGGGGGGCCAAAGCTCATCTCACATCGATCCTTTTAATATGCTTCTAAATTCTCATCTTGTTATAGAACCGAGAGAGAAAAAGGCCACAGACAGAGGGAGAGGGGCTGTAAGGCAAAAAGACAGACCGTGAACCCCTGGTGTGGGAGTTGGAAGATTTGAAAATTAGAGAAGAACATGGAGGATGAAAAAAAACATGATCATTTGAAATGTATGTGCAATGAAACAATGCCAGTTTGGCAGTTTGGATGTAAATCGGGCCTCGTGTTGATTTGTGTGTGTGTGAGTTTATGTGCAGATAAACTGCTGTTCAGTATCTTGGACCTGGTTGGCCCTTCCTTTGGTGTGGTGAAGAGTGGGAAGTCCCGAGTAATTTTGTGTGTAGGTTACCTCTTGACCAGGGACGTAGCACATGCTAATGCATTCTGGTTGCACGACGTTGCATTTTGCCAGTTCTTCATTTACATGAAGCTGAAGTGTAGGCTGCTTAAAGGGAAATAGGGGTGTTGGGTCTACTACGCTACACCTCCGTTAACTCGTGAAAAACTCTAAAACTATCTGTTGTCAATGCAAAAGACAGGTACAGCAAAATCATAACTTATTTCTTGCATCAAATGTGTTAAGAGTTCTCATAATGTTGAAGGAAGGTTGGAGCAGCACATTGGTGTGGTGGTTATCAATGTTGCCTTAAAGCAAGAAGGTCCTGGCATCAATTCCAGCCTGGGGGCCTTTCTATGTGGAGTTTGCATGTGGGGCTCTCAGGCTTCCTCCCACAGTCCAAAGAGATGCATGTGGTTCGCTTATTGGTGAGTCTAAGTGAGCGTGAATGGTTGTTTGTCTTGATCCGGAGGTGGGTGGCTGCAACAGATTGGTGATTTCTTCAGGTGTACTCTGCCTTTTGGCCCATGACAGCTGGGACAGCCACCCACCTCCGGATAAGAATTGGATAAGCAGAAGAAGATGGATGAAGAAAGTTTGTAAGCAAGTCGCTATATTCATTTAGTTTCGAAGTCCGGGAGAAGACAGACCGCAAGAGGCATGCACCCAATCATAAGAAGAAGGAGAGGGACAGCAACTGTCAACCATCTATCATCACTTTCTAATGGCTTGTCCATCATGTGTCCAGTGCTAGGAAGCACAGCAACACTTCAGCACCCCAGTGGAAGCGCACCATGACTGTCTTGTTCACTCACTGGTTCACAAACTCGGTGACTCCTTCAACTTTGCCATGTCTCATTAAAATTCCATAGTTCGTTGTTGCCATATTTATTTTCAGTCGCAGTTAGTCTCCACCATATCTGCTCACTGTTCTACACACAGTGTTGGGAAGATATTTTTAAAATGTATTCCATTACAGATTACAGAATACATGCCCCAAAATGTAGTTTGTAATGTATTCCGTGAAGTTACTCAATGTGAGTAACGTATTGTGAATACTTTGGATTACTTTATATATTGTCATGCTTTTTACAACTACATGAATGTACTATTGCTGTGTGATTTATTACTGTTAATGAAGGCTGCATTAACTTCGAGTTCTGAAAGCAATACCAACTAGATTTTCAAATCTTAATATAAAATGAGTAACAGCAGGGCTGACATTAGGTAAGGCTGCAGTGATCTCATATTTCTGTATCAGTAATGTGTTTTCTTTTTGTCTGCTTTCAGAACTGCACATGATTATTTGCAGCCAGCAGGTTGTAATGCAGTAATAGTAATAAATCACACAACAATAGTACATCAAAGATATTGAGGTGGCACATAAACCAGGTAGCTACCACAACTGAAACAAGGGAGTTGCAGTAGGCTAACATTAGTTTTTAAAAAAGAACTTACTTCCAGATGTTTCTTTAGGTTGAAGGTGGAGTCTTTTGACGCTGAGAGCAGCTTGTTTGCTGGCAAACAGAGTTTGCATTGCACGGTCAGATTTCACCTATCCCTTTCTTCTTTAAATGTGAAGTGGTGTCGAAATTTCCAAGTAAGAAATGGATTCCTGCCCGTGCACTGCTGGTTCTGTTGTGCTGGCTCCATGTCCATTGTGTAACTGATGCCACCAACATTAACAGGACGCTTACGTTAGAGCCTCTTATTGTGTGTTTCTTTGGGTTTCCGGCAATGTGTGGAATGACCAAAATCTGAAAGGGGATAGCCTAACATATGAAAAAGGAAAAGACCGCAGTGTAATCCATTTATTTCAATAAATGAACTGTATTCTAATTATCACCTATTCCAGCGTTAACTGTAACGGAATAAAGTTACTCATATTTTGTATTTTAAATACGTAACACTGGTACATATATTCCATTACTCCCCAACACTGTCTACACATTGTCACTTTTTATTCCACAAGCTCATCTTGCAACATCTTCATAACAGTGTCTTACGTGAGGGAACCAACTGTCACATTTTTTTTTTCATTGTCAAGCACTTTGTGATTTTTATCTATAAAAAGTGCTATATAAATAAATTTTACTTCCCTACTTATGTCGCAGCAAAAACAATTTCTTCACCTGCTTCCGAGGTGCATGGAGAGGATGAAAGAATTCACAAAGTAGGAACTCCAGCAACACTTGAGGGAAGATGAACAACTTTAATAATTGACCAACGCGTTTCGGCTTGTGGCCTTCATCATAGTAAAACATTGTAAAAAATTGCTTAAATACAAGACAGGAAACAGAAAAAAATTCAAATTAACCAGTCAAAACTTCATAGATAGGTCAGCTGACATATAATAGGTAGATATTGGTTAACGTAAGCGTAATTACTTGGGCGTGACTTAGCCAACGCCGAAACACGTTGGTCAATTATTAAAGTTGTTCATCTTCCCTCAAGTGTTGCTGGAGTTCCTACTTTGTGAATTCCCTACTTATGTCCAAAGAGACAAGTGGACAAACTAAAGGAACACAAATCTGTGCATTGAGAGAAGCAAACTTGAGTGTACAGTCTCTGTAAAGAACTATACACTCAAGTAAGGTGATAAAGATTTTGAGACCTTACTCTTCTGTCCTGCTTCACTGACCTCGAGCACTTACTGGGCTTAATTTGCTCTGGACTAGGATTGGGCTCAAACTAACTCTACATACTTTCTGAAATACTTAAAGTTCAATTAAAAACAATCAAGACTGTCCAGTTAAAGTGGTATGCATCGAGGCAGATGATTTGATTGTTTCCTGGTATAGAATATCATAGATCATTCAGTTTCACTCAGATTTTCTATCCTAAATGTGGGATGAGAACATATAGGGATGAGTGGCCTTAACAAACACACCTTCTTAACACACTTTGTTTAACTTGGCCAATTAATGTTGCAGAGTCTTTACTAGTGATGCGCGAATCATGAACGAATCGTTCAATACTCGAGAATCACTTTACTGACTCATGAATCATGATTCACAAGCCCAACTGACTCACTGACTCATCCCTGTTGCTGTTAGCAGCAATGTATCTAGCTTATAATTAAAATTGTGGAGAAAAACACAACATCCAGCATCTTAACAAAAAAAATTCTGCTCTGAACTGGAAGAAAAAACCCTGAGTAGAAGCTCACATCAAGAAAATAGCTCCTCGGTTCACAGTAGCATCGCTCTGCTAACATGCTAACAGCACATTTGAGCTAATCACCCCCTCCCTTCCTGTGCTGAATCGTAAGCGTAAGCAAATCACTCAGGACTCACTAACTTAAGGTTATGTATATAACCCCGGTTCTCTGAGTAGCATGAGTGAGTGTCTCACTATGGGAACGCCTCCTGCGTGACCTCATCAGAAGCTCAAATACCATTACGCCAGCCCTTACAGGCTGGCTAGGTGACGCCCATGTCAGGAGGGGCCAGTGCCTCCCTATATAATAGGCTGACATAGCATCAGATGTCATTCAAAACAAGCCCACCTCTTCCTCGCTTCCATAGCAAGGAGGGCGGTCTGGTGAGACACTCACTCATGCTACTCAGAGAACCGGGGTTATATACATAACCTTAAGTTCTCTTTCATAGCATTCGTTTCGTGTCTCACTATGGGAGAAATACTGACTCCCGGATTGCCAGACATGCCTGTCAAGAAGACAACTGTCCCCAACAGCACTTCACAGGGGAGAGGCCCCCACCCGGGAAGAACCTGCACTGAGGACTGAATGCGCTAGGTTAGGTGCTGTCACATCTAACCTGTAAAACCTAGCAAATGTATGAGGTGAGGTCCAGCATGCAGCTGCACACACCTCCTGAATAGAAACTCCCCTAAAGAGAGCCCATGAGGTTGCCAGACCTCTAGTGGAATGCGCACGTAAGCCAGCAGGGGGCTGAAGGCCCCTGCTAGTATAGGCCAGGGCAATTGCTCCTACAATCCAATGGGAGAGGCGCTGTTTAGACACAGGCTTTCCCATATGTGGTTTAGCCCAGGACACGAACAGCTGGTCACTTTGTCTGACACTCTGGGTTCGGTCCATGTAAATGCGCAGAGCACGGACTGGACACAAGGTATGCAGCTGCTGTTGCTCCTCTGAGGAGAAAGGCGGTGGGCAAAAGGCCGGCAGTTCTATAGGGGAACATGTGGCGACGACCTTCGGGACAAAGGCAGGGTTGAGCCGCATACTGACCCTCGTATTATCCGAGGAGAACCGAATGCATGACTGATGCACTGAGAGCGTGGATCTCTCCCACACGTTTAGCAGAAGCTAAAGCAATTAATAGAGCCGTCTTCAAGGACAGAAATTTTAACTCAACCTGTTCCAGGGGTTCAAATGGGCAACAGGAGAGTGCAGCCAACACTGTGGGAAGGTCCCACGATGGAGCCAACGGCCTAGACGTAGGCAATTTAAGCCGTGCACCCTTCATGAAACGGAATATTAAGGGATGCTGGCCAACAGTCTTTCTCTCAAAACCAATATGGCAGGCTGAAATTGCTGCCAAATACACCTTGATGGTGGAGAAGGCTTTACCCCTATCAATCAGGGCCTGAAGAAATGACAGAATCACAGCCACAGAGCACTGAAAAGGGATGGCCTGTGATTCTACGCACCAGCTTTCAAACACACACCACTTGTGCTCATATAGCGTCCTAGTAGACAATGCTCTAGAACACTGAATAGTGTCGATAACACTATGAGGGAGCCCCACTGTGTTCAGGTTAAACCACTCACGGGCCAAGCCCATAGAGCTAGCCTCTCTGGGTGGGGGTGGAATATTTCCCCCTATGCCTGAGACAGGAGGTCTCTGCGTAGTGGTAATGGCCAAGGTGGGCCGCACAGCTGCTGAAAAATCTCCGCCAGCCAGTGCTTCCCTGGCCAGTGCGGGGCTATCAGGATCATATAGTGACTTCTCTCCCTCACTCTGGCCAGAGTTGGAGAAATGAGGGCCACTGGGGGAAAAGCATAGAGGAGGGTTCTCGGCCACTCGTGAGCTAGAGCATCCACCCCGAGTGGAGCTCTCTGATCGTGCAGCGAGTAAAACAGGGGACACTGAGCATTCTCCCTGGATGCATAAACGTCCACGGTCACCTGACCGAATCGCAGCCAGATCTGCTTCACCACCTCTGGGTGAAGCTTCCAGTCCCCATACAGTGGGTTGCCCCTGGAGAGAAGATCTGCTCCAAAGTTCAAGATCCCCGGCACGTGAGCTGCTCTCAGTGAGAGCAGGTGGACACTGCTCCAGACTATCAGTCTGTGCGCCAGTGTGTGTAACTTGGGGGACCCCAGACCCCCCTGTCTGTTGATGTAGGCCACAACGGTGGAATTGTCCGACCTCACTAAAACATGATGACCTCTCAGCCAAGGGAGAAAGTGTTTTAGCGACAGGTGAACCGCCAGCAGTTCCAGACAGTTTATGTGGGTGGAGCGCATGTGAGGGCCCCATTCCCCATTCACTGTTCTGCCCTCGTGGGTGACCCTCCAGCCTGAAAGAGAGGCATCTGTGGAAATCACCTTCCTGGCTGAAACTGCCCCCATGGCAACGCCCTGAGACAAGAAACCTGGCCTCTTCCACTCGTGGAGAGTGAGTGAACAGTCTGCAGAGACTCTCACCCGACAGTGGCCGTCTCGGTGAGGGTCCAGTCCCCGCGAGCCCACCCAGCGCTGAAAGCCTCTCATGTGCAGGCGTCCCAGTATTATCACCACTAGAGAAGAGGCCATCAGACAGAGCAGCCTCTGGCACTGTTTGAGGTTCACTGTGTTGCCTCTGCGAAACAGTGCTAGGGATGACCGTATGGCCGCTGTTCTCTCCGGGGACAGAAAAGCCCTCACCCGGAGGGAGTCTAGGCTGAGCCCTATGAAAGAAATGCATTGAGTTGGCGTCAATGTGCTCTTTTCCATGAGCGGGGCCACTGCTGCCTCGGTGCACGTCACAAACACCCTTGGGCTCAGTGAGAGACCAAAAGGCAGGACTACACACTCTTATGCTATCCCCTGGAAAGCAAATCTCAGATACTTTCGGCGTGGGGGATATAGGGGGATGTGGAAATAATCAGAATCAGAATCAGAATACTTTATTAATCCCTGGGGGAAATTATTTATAATAAGCATCCCTCAGGTCGATTGATGTGAACGAGTCGCCTGGTCGTACAAACCGTAGCAGCGAGGCGTGCGTCAACATCCTGAACTTGTATGTCCTTAAATGCCGGTTCAGGGCACGGAGATCCAGAATGGCTCTCATCCCCCTCCCCCCTTTCTTTGGCACAAGGAAATACCTTGAATAAAATCCGCTGTGCATTTCCTCGCGAGGGACAACTCTTATACTGTAGCTCCTTTGTCTCTCAAGGTGGAAATTTCCTCCAGGAGAAAACTGGCATACTCGCCCAGAGCATGAGAGTAAATGATTTCTTTGAAATGTGGTGGAGCGACATTGAATTGCAGCCTGTAGCCCTATTCCAATGTCCTCAGCACCCATGCTAACTGAGTGCAGGTGGCCCAGCTCTTCATGCGAAGAGACAGAGGGCTCACTGGCCACTCCACCGAAGATGGCGTTTTGGCGCCCCCTTGTGGTCGCAGCGCAAACCATACGCCATTTCGGCGTCCCGTCACCTCTGTCACAGGCGAGCGAGGTGACGGGCTCATCTGCGTCATCACAGCCGTGGAAACGCGAGTCTCCACGGGCTGCGTTATGGCAGACGTTGCTCTGTTTTTCAACATTTTTTTTTTTTTTTTTCATGTGTTTTGCAACACTCGACAGCGCCCTCGGCAAACTGCCTGGATGCGCGTGTCGGGGCTTTTTAATACAGAATGCACGAAATAAGTGCTAGTGAAACAATACTGTGAACTTTGGCTCTCTTTCCCTCTGGCGGGTCCGGTGACAGGAACGCCGGCCCGAGTTAAGCACTCTGTGTGTTGAACTCGCTCTGGAACGGAGCTGGGAGGAGGCAGGGCGGCCCATGAAGAGGGGAAACTGGGTTCGCTCCCGCCTAGAGGAGAGGCTGTCAGGCCGGCCGCTTCTTCCTCCTCACGATCGCGGCAGCGGGGGGAGGAGGAGGGGCCGCTTGAGGTCTGGCCTGGGGAGACTGCTTCCGAGTCCATGGATTCTTAGGGGTCCCGGCAGCCTCGGGGGCTGCCTGCATCTTAGGCACTTTGGGAATCCTGAAAGCGGGGACTGGGCGAGACGCTGCCTGTGCGAATGACTGGCGTGGTGCTGCTGGGGTGGCGTGCTGGGCCCTCCTCGGCAGGCAGAGTTTCAGAGCCTCATCATCTCTCTTTTTCTCCTCACATCTCTTCTGCATGGATGTAACAGCCGCACCGAAGAGACCTTGAGGGACGACAGGGGTGTCGAGGAGTTCCTCTTTCTCCTTGGTCGTCAGGTTGGTGAGCCCGAGCCAGCGTGCTCGCTCCTGAAGAACCATGAGGCCCATGGCTCTCCCAGTAGCCTGTATGGCTACCTTGTGGAGGTGGAGGACGTGGTCAGTTATAACGCAGATTTCTTCCCACACTGTGGTATCTGGTTTAGTTGTCATGTCCTCTTCTAGCTCAGCTTGGTAAGCCATTAGCATAGAGGAGGCGTTGTGGGCTCTTACTGACAGAGCCACTGCCTTGTAGCACTTATCTGTAAGGCTAGACTGGAAGCGGTCTGCTTTGGAGGGGAGAGACGGGGCCGATGAGGACAGAGACGTCTTCGGGTGAAGATGGCTCACTACCAACAGCTCTACTTGTGGCATCTGGCGGAGGCCGACAGACTCCATCCCCTCACAATCCAACAGGGAGCTCCCCACGATGGGGTGTTTCTCGCTGTAAGGTTTTGCTTTCCACGTCACCGCTATCTCATCGAGTAGCTCAGGGAAAACAGGCAACACATGCTTCCCCGTCTTTTTCGCCTTCGGCAATTTCTTACCGTCAAAACGAGACTTTACAATCTGTATTTGTATGGCGGGCCACGGGATGTTGAGCCTAGCGGCTGCGCGCTTGCACATGTCCTGCATGTTGAGATCCAGGGGAGACGGCGGTGTCGGTTTTTCAACCTCGCCGGTAGCCGAGGGCTTTGCAGCCCAGCTGATGCTAGCCAAGGAGGTGGAATCTTCCTCCTCACCGTCGTCAGACAGCAGGAGGTCCGAGTCAGCCGACTCATCTCCGTCCTTGTTGGCATCTCCTCCCCAGGTGACTCCAGCATCGGGGAAAAACACACGATCTCCGTGTGCTTCCAGCGACGGGAAAGCGGTCGCGATGAGCTGAGGGTCTGCCTCTGCCCAGCTCGGCCCTGGCGTTGCGGCCAAATCATCGGGCATCTCAATTTCTCCTTGCGCCGCAGCAGCCTCACACAGCAAAGGGTCGCCACCCGACAGGTTAGCCTGGCGAGCTAGCCTGCGGCGGAGTAGTTTGCGTGGGAAAGCTGCACAGTGGATACAGTCTTGTGCGGGTGTCAAGGCAGCCTGAGCGTGAGATAAACCCAGGCATGCCGCACACACGGGGTGTGTATCCCAGGCAGAAATCTTCTTGCCGCAAGTACAGAGTTTTGCAACTTCGTTGGCCGTCGTAGCCATGGTTAGCTAGAGGGTTGCGCACGTTAGCGAGACTGACACTGAGTGCGGAGAATATTGCTATTCCTCGCTAACGTGGGGGTGAAAAGTGTTGCTACTTTTCTACAGGTATTGCTACCTAATGTGTAAAAGCCGCTAGCGTCGAAGGGTATTGCTACCTGATGGTGAAGCTAGAGGTACCTTTATTAGCAAAGTGTTGCTACTTCGCTTTCGGAAAATATTGCTACTTCCCTGGGTGAAAGTATTGCTACTTGGCACCAGCACTAGCTACAGAACAGTATTGCTACTGCTTGTATGCTAGTGGACAACTGAAAAGCTGGGAACAAAGCGCCCGGCGACCGAGTTGTTCAGTCGAATCTGTGGACAGTTTAGCTTTAGCACCCAATAGCACAGTTGTCTACAGGCTTCTGTGAGAAGCGAGAAGAGGTTTTTGAATTACATCTGATGCTATGTCAGCCTATTATATAGGGAGGCACTGGCCCCTCCTGACATGGGCGTCACCTAGCCAGCCTGTAAGGGCTGGCGTAATGGTATTTGAGCTTCTGATGAGGTCACGCAGGAGGCGTTCCCATAGTGAGACACGAAACGAATGCTATGAAAGAGAACCCCCTCCGTCCTGTGCTGAATCATAGAGCGAACGAATCACTCAGGACTCACTAACCCCCTCCCTCCTGTGCTGAATCATAGAGCGAACGAATCACTCACGACTCGCTCACCCCCTCCCTCCTGTGCTGAATCATAGAGCGAACGAATCACTCACTCACTCACCCCCTCCCTCCTGGCTCACAGCTTCTTCTTCTTCTTGGTTGGCAACCAATGTTAAGGCGCATTACCGCCCCCTGGCTCACAGCTCAGTGGACATTTAGATGAGAAAATATATATTTGACACATTTAAGGAAAATACTAATAAAATAAAAATAAACAAAATAAATGTTTATTAAGCAATTTTGATAGGAAATTGCTTAATTTTAGAAATGTTTTTGCTCTTTTTTTCTCTATAAAATAGTTGTTTTCTTTTAGAATCATTCATCTTAGCAGTAGGATTTACATGAAAAGAGAAACAAATTAAGTTTGAGTGAAAATGTACATTTTTTGCACTCTCTGGTCAACTGACTCAGTGAATCAAATGACTCAAAAAACCCAATTCACTTTGGTGAGTGACTCATTAAAACTCGATTCAGTAAAAAGAATTAAATTTACCATCACTAGTCTTTACCTTACAACACCATGAGGTGACTTTTTTTTGTCATTTGTCACTATGTAAACAAAACTGAATTGAATTGGATGCAAATAATACGGAAACCACGGGTGCTTTCTTACCAACAACGGTGTCAGGTAGTGTAAACATTTTCTTCAACCCTTGCTGAATTTTTTGTCTCCCAGGCTGCAGTTTCAAGGAATCTAACAATGAGTCAAGCTTGAGCTTGAGAGTAAAACTAAAAGAGCAGTGAAAAAGCTACCTTTTGACACCATATTTCAGCTAATGAATGCTGCTTGTTTAGGAGGATGACTAATCTTAGTGTAGCGGCGATGATGAGTACAGTCAATAAAGCCCAGGACTGTGGCAAAGCAAGCCATAAATTTCTGGGAGCACGATACGCTCACTCAAGGTCTCACATTTTCCGTGTAAAATATGACTGTAAAACCTGCAGCTAAGTAAGTGGGCGTCTGTACCACGAGCTGACCCGAGAAAGATTGCGTAATGAAAACTCCTTCAAATCCCTGGGCATGCTGGCATGTGCATCTCTGTTCTGTGCTTGATTGTCTAATCTGATGCAATGCTGACGTGTGATTTGTTTTTAAAGAAATGATTCAATTAGATGAAAATGAAATCTGTTAATTGTCTTATTAAATACTTTCCCGGTGCACCATTTGCTCATTTTAGTTTCTTTTAAAAGCAAACAAACAGACCACACATGTGCACAGCAGTTATTTATTTTACCCACGGCTGTAACCTGCAACAGCGCAGACAGCACGTAAACAGGATTATTACTTTTTTTCCATTGGTTAAAAAAAAAGGTCTTTTGTTAAATGATCACATTGAGAAGAAAGAAGAAAACGAGCAAACGGGGAAAGAGTTTTTTTCCCCACCATAGAGTTGATTCTCTAAAAGGCCAAATTAAAGGGCTGGTATGGGCGTTTGTGCAATCATGGCAGAGCCTCAACACACTTCCCAGGCATTCACACTTGCATGTGTGAGTGTGTGCCGGATAGGGAGGATATGCAACGTCTCTGTTCTTCCTTGGGTCAACTGCTTGATGGAGGCTAACGCGAGGAAATTTCACTTTTGCTCTCTGTAATCGAATACGCAGACACACAATCACATTCCGTGCAGATAATGTACCTTAGATACGCCACGTGTGTCAGCTCCTTTTCCATAAATGCAGCTGCTGCAAAAAAGATCCCATTGGGTAAGAAGTATCCAGATGGAGAAAAAAAAAGATCTGTGAAAGAAAAGATTGTTTCCCCCCGCCGAGGGAGTTGATTAAGACTTGCATTGGTGAAATTAAGCCTACAAATCCATTTGAACCAGACAGAACGGCCTGTACGCATGCCTCCACGTTTCTACCAGCTGAGATGAAACTGACTTAGATATGTTGTGTGATTTCACTAACTCTGAGAGACCGACTTAATGCCATTTCCAGAAACGCTCACCGCTTATGTGAGATGTTCACATATTTGTTAGATCAAGTCCCTCTGGTGCATTTTATATGTGTGTGTGGAGTCTCATCTCCAAGCCAGAACTTTTATTTACTTGGTTTGCTGCGCTGAACCATTAGCATTGTCAGCATGCGTTCAGAAGAAGATATACTTTTTTTTTATTTCATGTTTTCCCCTCCTAATGTTCCCCTCTAATGAGCCAGTCCAAATTTGCTTCCTCCTGATTTTCTGAGATTATACACTAGATTTGACAGTCTGTTATCTGTTACCGCGCTGCGTGTGCTAAAACGTCTCGTCATGTTCTTTAAATTTCCTGCTACAAGGACTAAGCCAAGGAAATGTAGGCGTTTGTACTTTTATTTTGCCAGAGTCGTGTTTTGGATGTACTTGAGCTTTCCTGTTTTTTTTTTTACTTTTCCTGAACATAAAAGTGAAATGTGGATGGTGATGAGCGCTTATTTACGACAGCTTTTAAATTCAGGTTTGATTTGCCCATGCAACCCATGGAGCCCTCATATATTTTGAGCTGTACCATGTAATCAAAAGGAAGTTAAGTAAGATTAAAATGAAAAAAAAAAAAAATGTCTGTTATTTTTTTCAGACCCGTATGATGACGATCTGAAGGTGAAGACCCAAAGACCACGATCAGCTGACCAGCCAGGTGTGTTTCAGGCACAAACAGGTGAGTATTATGAGTGTTCAATGGTGCCCAGAGCCTGGAACGAAAGAAGACAACCTGACCTTTACAGGCTGTATGTCCCACTGAAAATCCTCAGTTTTCTATAAAACAGTTTTATAAATAATTATGTAAGGTGTACCTTTTCCTTTTCGGTGAGCAAACCTAGGGCAGCTGCCACCTTTAATCATTCACTTGTGTGAGTTTGTGAAAGTGTGAAATTTTTGAGTCGGCGTGTGAAACTTGGAAAAAATGGAAAAGACAGGGAAAAAAATGAGTAAATTATTCAAAGACTGATCTATTAACCATGAGAATGTCACATGCATGTATGTATATATATAATATAATATGCCTTAAACATACAAGATATTCCATGTTGCATGCACATGCATTTCCATATTCATATATATGGCGTAGAGGAGGAAGTCCCTTAATGGGAGGGGAAACCCCTGGGTCTATCTTGTCCTCATCCTACCCTGTCTACCCCTCCCCTTCCTTGCTTCTTCCCCCATTCTTCTAGTCCTCTAGGCATCTGTGATGAGCTTAAGCCCTGACTCACAGCATGTTAATGAAGATGTAATGCGATTAACGGACATGCAATTAATTTGATTTCCTTCTTTGCCATGTTATGATGCCTCCATCAAAGGACACGGCGCTCATAAACAATTTACAAAAAGAGAAGTGGAGGGACTTGGCTCCTCGTTTTTGCTTTCAAGGGCGTAGCTCAGTGGAACAATGGGACCCTCTCCACAGCTGCCTGGAGAACTCCAAATTAGACTCCATCAAGTCTAAACACCTAATCTCATATGGTTGCTTAGAACACAGAGTCGAATATGTACACACACAAACACACACACGCACACAATTGCTTTGAGACTTAAAGGCCTTTAGTGGTGAGATCATACGTGTTACCATAATTCCATTAATTAATTGAATCACCTTTAAAAAAAACTTTCCTGGAGCATGATCATCATCTTCATTAATATCCCGTCAAGATTTATTTACAATAACACTCTTAGTGTGAATAAGTCAAGAAAAAAGCTACATCGTGTCACCTTCATCACCTGTCACACATTCCCAAAAGTTTCTTTTTTTACTCCTTGTTAATTGCATAGGTTACAATTTTGTTTGTCTTTTTTTGTTGTGATGTTGCACCGGTGTCACTGCTTTCCAAAAGCAGATTTTGGTGGTTTTTTTTGTTTGTTTTTTTCATTTTTTACGGTAAACAGAACAGCAGAGGAATCCGAGAGCCGCTAAACAGCAATCAATAAAGCAAACATCTTTTAATGCTGGCGGGGCTTCTGTGAAAACTGGAAGCGAAAATATACTTGAAAATTGTCACACATCTCCAGTAATAGTTTCTGTCTGCTCCATTTGTTGGGACATTTTAGGACTCGGTTATAAAGCGAGGAATTTATTGTAATTACCCTTTATGGAAATCATTTTTCTTTTCCTTTTTTGTTGGCTTTTTGCATTACGAGCCACTTTTACATAGCGGTATAAACTTTGAGCTGCAGAGCTGAGATCATCTTCTAGCTCTTCCTCGTCTCTTTTCTGTTTGACCTGAGGAGACACCAGAATCATGACACTCCTACAGAGCAGGCAGGGTTTTTTTGTAGAAAGTGGGGTGGCGTGGGGTTACCAAGACCACTTGGAAATTGGCTGAAAATTTCATACTGCCTCTATAAAAATGCATTTGGAGACTTCAGCAATACATCCGTGTGAAGGCACCAAATTAAGCTGTGAGATAATAAAATGCAGTCTTGTTACAAATGTGAATACGTTTTATTTGAACGAGTGATAAAAGGAAAGAATGATTTCTCTTGTTATTCAACCTTAGCCGCGCATCTGACTCTCAGGATCATTAAAAACACTGTGCGTATATAACTATCCTCTCCATGTTCATCTCCATCTTGCTCCTTAGGTGACCCAGCAGCGGAGGAATGGTCGCAGTGGAGTGTGTGTTCTCTGACATGTGGGCAGGGCTGGCAAGTGAGAACCCGATCGTGTGTTTCTTCTCCCTATGGGACACTGTGCAGCGGTGCCCTGCGGGAAACACGCATGTGCAACAACACGGCCTCTTGCCCAGGTGAACCCGGAATCACAGGCTCAGGTGCGTTAACCGGCTGCCTTTGACCAGCGCCTGATTCACTTCTCCTGACTGTTTTATTTTTGCTCACAGCGAGAATGCGGTGGGTTAATTCTTTTTCTGAGTGCCATTTGTCTGATGCTCAGCTTTACACAGTAGATAAACACGA
Source organism: Perissodus microlepis (assembly GCF_051167445.1). NCBI lineage: Eukaryota > Metazoa > Chordata > Actinopteri > Cichliformes > Cichlidae > Perissodus > Perissodus microlepis. Next base: position 12,318,339 of record NC_140481.1, on the reverse strand, counting down.
CATGGACTTCACACTATGACTTTTTTCTATTTTAAGTCTTTTTTTTGTACAAATGCTAGTAAAAATACTGGTGTCCTCTCTCTTCAGTGCCACATACACCCACCGCCTTTGTTTGGTACAGCAAAAAAATGTAGCTTTAACCCAACCTCACTCAACCATGCAGCGGTTTGTTTTTATTTTTCTTCCTTCTTTTCCTTTCACAAAAGTTTTAAGAAAACAGAAGAAAATAATGACAGTGCGAAGAAGGTAGGCAGTATACTCACAACACGGACACACGCACGGTCAAAACACATCTAACCGCGGTTTAGCTGAACAGAAGGAGAACACCACTGTGTCATTTCAGTTCACAATGCAGGCAAAGCTGGAAGAGGGAGAAAGAGAAAAGGAGTTTCTGTGGTTGTGTGTGTGTGTGTGTGTGATGTGTGTGTTTGAGAAAGCGAGACAGACTGACAGCCTTGAGTTTGATGTCACCCAATCTATTAGACCTGCCACATCACTGAAGTTAATACTTCCTGGGCTCTCTATCTTTAGCTCTCCTCTGCTCTTCCATTCTTCATTTCTTTCCTTTCCCTTTTTCTTGTCTATATGTATCACCAAGTTGATCTTTCAGAGCATAATGAGCAGACAAACTTTTGAAAATGTTTTAATTTTGCAGAGGAAACTAAGCCTGTCGAAGCAAATGTTGAACTCATTCCATGCAAAATAATCTGTGCTCACATTTCAGTGGCAAGCAAGGAAAATGTTCAAAAGCTGAAGTACAAGCGAGGATTTTTTTCTCTTTTGTTTGTTTTTTCTTTATTTTCATTGAAATTGGTCTCATAATTTGCAGTGACACCTCCAAAATACCACTGAAATTCCATTTTCATATGCGTACTACAAGAGTTGGTGGGTGCAGTCGGCTCTATCTGCTTTCTGCAAAACTGCAGCAACGAAATGAAGACTTTGAGTTTTTTTTTTCTTTTTTTCCCTTTTTTTAGCAACACAAAACTGCTCAATCAAGCTGGATGAAGTCACTGAAAGAATAAGTGTACACAGCTGCTACTGAACAATGCCAATTCTGTTTTGCTTTGATTGCCAGGCTTTAATGTTGACTAGATGAAATTATTATTTCTGCCTGTCCTGCATTGGTTTGATTTGCCTGATTAGAACAGAGGTGAAACCCCGTATGACCTGTATCTCTCTCGATGGCCCCTCTTGACAGCCCCTCCCCTCATCCACTGCTAATGCTGAGTAAAAAGTGTTGTGCCATACTGCAAATTTTGGTGTTGATCCCATACCAACTAAATATCTTTTTTATTGAACACAATTCACTAGACTTCATACTGCGCTTGCGAAGTATCGATACTGTCATTCTAGTATTAATCCTATACCAATACCAGTGTTGATAATGATACTATCAATACTGAGATCGAACTGCTGACTCTAACAAAAGTACAGTCAGCACACCCTCCTTTACTGTCTCGGGCATCCTCTCTCCAGTGTAGCCAGTTTCTTTCTTTCTTTTAGATTTAGTTCCATGCCTAAGGCCGTCTGGGATGGTGTTCTGGCATTGTGGTTAAACTCATGGCACAACAATCAACAAACAGTAAACCTAGCAAATACCCTACAGTAGCCTTTTATCAGTTTGCAATAAGAAGGAAAAAATGTTTTGTGAATTTTGTGCATTCCTATCTTGTAAGCTAGGGGCTTGCTGTTCTGTAGTCTTGTTCTGCATTCAGTTTTACATAGACACTCTAGAGCAGTCATTCCCATCTATGGCCCACCCAAAATTTTAATCATAACTACTCAATACTTCTTACCATTTTCTTGCCTGTTGTTGAGATTGCTTCTCAGTTATCAGTTCTCCTTTTGGTACCTAACGTAATTAAAATCCCATGACTTTGATTTATTAATACTGAAACAGACTAAGTGATATATTATACCCACCTGTTGTGCTCCTACAATGTTAGTGCAGAGTTTTACTGAGGGTCTTTGAACGAGCTTTAATGTAGGAGCTGTGAGGCCTGTCAGTCTTTTCAGTTAACCTATAATAGAGAGTTTTGTGGGATCGCACAACTGTAATTGGTCGAGAGCTGGAGGGGGCGTTCTGTTGTTTTGGCCCATGCACAACAAGTGTACTATCCCAGGTGCAAGCGGGATTTGATACTGTCTGACATTTTTTTTTATTTAATAAAAAAAAACTATAATATTTGAAGTTACCATTTTTTTTTAAATTAAAACTAAAATACGACTTACCACCTACATACAGTAATAGTAAGGTAGCTAAATGAACCTAGCTGTAGTTGATAATAACAGATTCTAGCCTTTTACCCAAAGTTGACCACATAAGGTAAAGTACATTTTGGCCTTACTTAAGTTTGTTTTTTGTTTTAAGTTCAGTTCTTTTAGCTTTTTGTATGCATGTTCGTGAGAGCTTTATCAGTGACTCCTCTGTAAAGTATGTGGCACAGAATATACTACATGTGAGTAAAGACTCGGTGTTTACTGATGCATCTCAGACCCCCACTAGTTCCACCAATTCCAAAAAGAAAAAAGCCAGAGGAACATTTTTCCTCCCTGTCAGTGCATATGCTAATCTTGTTTTTATGCAAATTTGCCAGCCCGATTTGTATGTCTAAGTGCCTCATTTTCCATTCAGCGTCGATATTAATATCCTCAGTAGCTCCTTTGATGGGATATTGGTTGCTGTGTTATGTTCCATTTATTATTTCATTTTCCGCCGCTCCTCTGATGTTTTCTGACGTGGTTCTGGAGGGGTTTAGGGGCACTCCAGGGATCGCCTGAATGGGATCACACCAATTTAAAATAGATGGGGAATGTGGGGGTGGTAGCAAAAAGACATAAAAGTCTTTAATAAACTTTGTGTGATTGACTTAAAAAAAATTATGTGTGTGTGTGTGTGTGTGTGTGTGTGTGTGTGTGTGTGTGTGTGTGTGGTTTTTTTTAAACTTTCCTCCTCTTCTTTTGTGGCGTAAAATCTACACTCTTGCTTGATTTGGTAATCTATTTACTTTTGGATTCAACCTGATGTTTTTGGCTTATGGCAGGCACACACATGCAAACACACAAATCAAGGATATAGTCAAGTGGAATTAAAGTGTGACTTCCTACTTTTCTCCTAAACAAGTTAGTTTGCTTTGCTTTTTTTAGTTGGTTTCCTTTTAAAAAAAAAAGCATGAGTTTTGCCAAAATATGTAAATATGTAATGTATTTATGTATGTCATCTATTCAGTTCCATATACATTGACTTGCTTGTGCAAATATACAAGACACACAAGTATAAGTGAAAACATGCGCACTTGGTTTTTCCCAGAGTGACTTGAAATGGAGTGCAACGTGTAGACTTCAGTTGGTAGATGAGTTAGCCAGATTCCTGTCTTTCTTTCTTTTACCATTAATTTGTGTTTGGGTGTGGGTGTTGTATCAGTGTGGGTGGATATGTCTCTGGGCATATATCTATCTGCAACTGTGGAAGGCTGTGCAGTATGTGTGTGACTGCAAAAGTTAGGGAACATCAAAGAAAAATAGCTTGGACAGAAAGCAAATGGAGTGAAAATAGACTTTTTTTATTTTGGCTTAATTTTGGGTAAAACCCCTACATCGAGGTGATACAGATAATCAATTTTAAATAATGGTCTTGCTCATGACAAAGCAAACTAGTTGGTAATTGGCATCACAAATGACATTTTCTTTTTTGTTTCTTTTTGTGGAATATGCAATGAAGTATAAGGATTTCGTGCCCCAAAGCATGCAAAGTGAAGTAGTACTCCCTACTCGTGTTCTGTTTAGTTATTGCTCATTTACCATAGAGTCACTGACATTTAAAACATGAAGTGGAACAACGGCGCATTGTGAATAAAGTATGTCCGGGTCAGTGCGCTGTCAAATGCAGCAACACTGCTTCCAGTAATCATTCAAGCAAGAGACTTAACGGGGTGTAGTCATGGTCTCATATCAGGCTTACAGCACAAACTTCACACATGTGCGCACATTCATACATATGTTTAAATAATGCATCCATGCGGTCCTCTGACAATAGATGAGATTGCTGGTAATTATGGTAATCCATAAGGACATTATGTGATGCGTATGTCTAATTACACCATATGCATTGCAAAGATAGAAATGGGAAAATTAAAAGTTGATATCTCAATACAGCACACAGCACTGTATGTGTAATAACGGCAAAGATTTTAAGGACATCTTTAGAAAACATGCATCTTTATTACCCGTAAGCTCATTATGGTTTCTTGTGTGAACGTATACTTGTGCATAAGCATGCATGTGCAAGCTTGCTTGCATTTGCATCAGAAATGTGGGGCAGCGTGAGCAAGTCTGTTGCTTTATTTTCAGTCTTTTTTTTAGCTCCCAAAATGGAGCTCACGCAGTTCATGAACTTGATTTTTTTTTGCCAGATGTTATGAGGCACACAGACATGACACGCTGTTGTTTGATCTCAGATCAGTGTATTATTTCATACCTTTTATTTCAGCTTTATTTCACCTGCTGCAAATATGTTCCTTTGCACTTCCCTCTGTGACTGCAACATAGCAAAAAGGTCCACTTTAAAGCCCTTAGTTAAACTAAAAGATGTGATGTATTTCAGTAATTTGGCCTGTATTGCTTTGCTTATGATTCAAAATACCTCAAAATTTAATTGGTCAGGTGTTTAATACTTTCATCAGCCAGTTTGTGAGGATATTTCATCATGGTTTTTTGTTGTTGTTGTCCTCATTTCCAAATTACTTTTTTCCCTTTTATTGTATTTTTGTCCCAAAGCTGATTGAAGCTTGTTTTTAGGGGCCAGTTGATTGGTGTTGCATGGTCAGACTTCAGATACACTTGTACTGAATTTGACAGCTGGAGATTCAATTCTAATGAATAAATCATGTTTAACAAGCAATCCCATGTTGTTGTAGATGAAGATGGCAAGTAACAGCACAGAGCATTGTATTATGTTCTGCAGTCTGTTTGCTGCAGTCCTCTTAGAAGATTAAAAATGAGATAACTGTGTAAAAAATATATTAAATGCTGGTTAGATGTTACTCATATTAGCAAAATATATTCTATTCAATGTTTTGATAGTAAGGGGTTGCTTGATTATTGATACAGAAATAGATCCCATGCCATACTTTGCCTTTGAAATCAGTGACTACAAATTGCAATTTCAAATTAATCACAAAATTCACTTTCGACTCCAAAAAATCAAAAATGTGTTTCAGAGGAAAAGAAATAATACTGAGAATGGCTCAGAAGCCCCAATAATATTCAGTCCAAACACATCCAGTTGCAATACTGTGCAAAACCCACTCATCATTTCTTTATATTTCGCTTCTAAGGAGCCAGAATTTCTAATAATGTTTTCAAATGGCTCTTGAGCAGTAGGCTGTCTGAAGGCCTTTCAAAGTTTTTATTTGGCCATTACTTGGTTTTTTACTCATTTTTGGTGAATTACTTGTACCTGAGCATTTTCAGATGAATGTTGTTTGTTATGCAACTTAACACTGACCCATGGATCACTTAAAAAAGGCATCTACTAACTCGAAGGTTGAATCAGTGTTGTGTCTACACATCAACAGCCGGCTTACAAAGGACCAATTGCACATGACAATCGTACCTTTAGGCAATTTGTTGCCTTTGGCTTTTTTCATAGATAAAGAAATTGGAATAAATCTTTGCAACAGGTAGCGGGTAACAAAGTGTGACAGGCATAATTTGTATACCTGTAAATCTGGCATAGGTTGCCATGGTGTGCAGTGTAGCCCCAAACAAACAAAAAACAAAACACTCAAACAGAAATAGTATTTGCATCAGATGAACAGTATATGTCACGGTTGTTAAAGAGTGGACTCAGGCGCGGAGCTCAGAAATAATGACAGTGCATTTATTTACAGTGCAGCAAGGTGACAACAGTTCAAATGTGCAACAATGGTGATAGTGCGTCCCTCCTTCCGTGTAAGCCCGTGCGTGGTAGTGAGTGCCCGTCTCTCCTCCAAGTGCTTCCTTAGTGTCCGTAAATCCTCCGTCAATCCCTGGGTGAACACACACACGACAGCAGAATGAGTATGAAGATCAGACAGCACTTCAATAACGTTAGCGACTCGAAAACACTACCAGGCTTAGTGCAATACTCCAGCGCTGTCTGTCGCTCAGCCACACCATTAAGTAGCCCTGCTGAAGATGGTAGTTGATTGGCAGCAGCTGGTGGATTGACTGCAGGTGCGGCAGCTCCGGGCGACAGCACTTCCGGGTCGGAGGTAGCCTGTTGCTAGGTTACCTCCTAACACATCACAGCGGAGCCGGAGGGGAAGACAGGGCGATAGGAGAGACACACATACACACGCACACAAATATACACACACTGGCAGGTCGACCGGTCAGGGCGCCGTCAGATCCTGACAGTATATGAAAGTTATGTCGTTAAGAAAAAAAAAATCAAGGAAAGTTTTGACACAGGACTTAAAAGATACATCTGGTCCTTCAGTTGGTTCACCAAAGCCTCATCAGAAATGAAAACATGTTAAAGATGGTCATGTATTAGTTCATGTACTAATAAACTGTGACTGGAAAGAATGACTGCTGGTCCAAAATTTACCACAACCACTTTAGTGAGACTTAAAATCTAAAATAACAAAACCATAAATTATCCATTTTATTCTGCTAATCTAAATTTGGGCCATGGGAGTAGCAGCCTAGGCAAGGAAGCCCAGACGTCCCTTTTGCCACCTCCTCAGGCTACTTGGGGGAAACACAGAGGAATTAGATGCAATCTCTCCAGCAGGTCTACCCCGTGTCCTCCTCCCGGTAGGACATTCCTGTTTAGAACACCTTACCCAAGAGGCACCCACCTGAGCTGGCTCCCTTCGATGCTGAAAAGCAGCAGCTCAACTCTGAGCCCCTCTTGAATGAGTGAACTTCTCTCCTCATTGCTAAAGGAAAGCCCATCCACCCCTCGGAGAAAGCTAATTTCCACCGCTTTTATCTGCAGTCTTGTTCTTTCGTCTTTAAAGAAAAATGATAGTGTCAACAACAAAGATCAGGCTGAGATTAGCAGATTTATGGGGTTCCTCAGCAATGATGCTTCATCTGGTGCCAGATGGCTACATAACATTTAGGGCATAATAATTTATGTACATTGGGCATCAATTTAAATTTAAAACATTTAAATTGAATGACTGCTATGTTAGGTACCGACTATTGACAATAGCAATGATTAAGTCTAGTGGACTAGTCATGGACATCCCTACTGCTAACAATTTAATACATTAACATTAGGTTAATGTTTACATTAGACTATTTGATGTATTTAGCTTCACAATTTACTAAATGCCTCTGATGAGTGTGAAGATCATTCTCAGGTGTTTTTAAAGCTGTACAGAAGTACTCAGTTTGAATAACTGTTTGTGCTTTTTTGTTTTTTGTTTTTTTATTTGTATACCAGCCCATTAGATAAGAGTTTCATAGCTACATAGCTAAAATACCGGAATGACTGTGTGTGTAATTTTCAGGCATCAAGTTTCTTCATCACACTTGTGTTAGTTGCCTCTTGGACCAGGATTGGCTTGTAGTGCTTGTAACTACTTGTAATGTCACAAATCCTGCTCATGGGTACACCCTTCAAACTCTGATATTTGGTGAGCATAAATAAACTTTCAAAGATAAATTGCAAAGCAGACTTTCAATGTCAGCTCTGCACATACATCATTCATTACATCGAAGCCCCAAAATCCAAGAGAAGTAATATTTACCAGAACCCAGTCATGCAACTTGTCAACAAGGACCACTAATGAGCTTACTTTAAAAAAAAAACATGTCATTAAATTTGCAGCAAGAGAAGCACAAATGCTTACCAATGCTCTTTCCCACTCATGTATCATATATGTATTTTATAGGGCAGCTTAAAGACATAGTAACACCATGTTTTTTTTTCTTCTAAATTTAAGAAATATTAACAGCTTTCCATATCTCTCATACTTTTTAATACCACCATCTTCTCCCTCCCTCTCTCTCAGCCATCTACTCTTCCTCTAAGCCATCATTCACAGACGAGGCTTAATTATTTATCGGCATGATTTATTTAGCTTTGCTCAACACAGGACCAGCAATCTTCATCCTGCTGTCTCCAACTTTCTCGTCCTCCCTTCTCTGTCCCTCCCCTCCTCATCTCCTGCTTTCCATCTCTCTCCAGCATCGATTCCTCTCTCTTTCTTCTGGCTCTTTCAACACAGTTTAATCTCCTCTCGCTGAACATTTCAAAATAACCTCATTTTCTTGGACTCATTTTCTACTTCGTATTCACCCAAACTTTGTGAGTCTCCAATCGTCTTTGCGTGTTCTTTCAATTTTTCTTATCATCTCCCACGTTTTTCATGTTCACCTGTTCTTATTCTCTTCCTTTTAATCAGGCCTGACATTCATCTTTTCCTTCTTTGGAGCCTTCACTTTCTGTGTATTCTTTTTTTTTCCCATAATATCCATCATTCCATTATTATTCCCTCTAGTTTTAGGTGAGACATCTCCAAATGGTTTTAGTAATTAAATTTTGTGAATGTGTATGTGCGAAAGTGTGTTTCTTTTCTCTGACATGGCAGGTTCTAGGACTTTGGTCCAACTCCACTGTTTCTTTATTCTGTCTTTATTTATTTTGTTAAAACGCGTGATGGAGTGTAATAAAGAGAAAACATGAGGAAGGAAAAATGGGGAAAAAAGAAAAGCTTTTTAATGCTTGGGTGACTAAACTTTTAGGGAAAAGCATACACCATTTATTTCCTTGTCTTGATTCGAGCTGCATGACTTCAAATACCAGTATCCATTCCTAATTTTCATTTGTTCATATTAGTAACATGTAAGTGCTGTTTCATACTCAGTCTGTCTTTTCCTTTGTAATTGGGTGGGTTTCCTGGAGGTCATAAGGTCACCTCCTTTGTGTTTTTTCTTCTTCTTTTTTTAAAGGAATGTGCTCATCATTTAATCTCTCGTTTTTCTCATTCTCAAACCCTCCTGCCTGCAATGGGATGCTCCACTCCCTCTCCTTCCTTTCCCCTCTCAACCCTCATCCCCATGTCGTGTCTTTTTGTACGTCATGTTTGTGGGTGTTCGCAGTGCATGGGCTGTGGGAGGAATGGTCGTCATGGAGTCTGTGCTCTGTGACCTGTGGGCGGGGCTCCAGGACACGAACCAGGAAGTGCATGGACGGCAGCGGGGCTGTAGCTTGTGGACGGCCTGAGGTTCAGACCAAACTCTGCAACATAGCAGTGTGTCCTGGTTAGTACCATCCCCATTAACATGATACACCAAGCCTCTCTCTCTCTCTTGCTGCCTTAAACTTTACATTTTTTTTGTCTCTTCAAAGTTGCAAAAGTAAAACATTACCACATCACTGTCATAGCTCCTGAATTTCCATCCACTTGCCTGCATAGTTCATGTTCATCTAACTGACCAAATGTCTCTCTTCGATTAAATCAAGCCAACGTCTGCTTTGACATCATCAAAGCATCTAAATGGGAACAAACTGTTCAACTGTGATAGCACTGTGGATTTGTGGAGGCAATGTGTTTGTATTGGATCTTTCTGGCATTTTGTGTCCTTGACTTTGGTGATTGTTTTTTTTTCTCTGGAATGCCACCAAGCCTTGAGTGACAGTTGTGGTCTTGAATAAAACATCCTTACAAATCTTAAATGGAATATCCTGAAATTTGGTGCAGACATTTATGTCACCCGCATTTACACAACTCAGTTTTTCAGAAGGCAGAGAGTACTTTGTGATGAAGTTCTGAATGTTAATACGCTTCTCTCAGCATCAGTTGCTAAACTAACGCCCCTGTCCCACAGGTCTAGAGATTAGTATGTAACCATTTGGCAATCATCAGTGCATATTTCATGACCAGTTGTCAAGTGGGTGCTTTAGGTTGCAAGCAGTCATTAGAAATTGATTGTAGTTAATTGCTGCACCAAATGCTTCCTTGGTGGTTGCTTTGGTTGCCAAAGGTTGATGCAATTGCTAATAGTTTCTATCAAACATGCCAACTTGTCTGAAAACTATGGGTGACTGCTGCAATCTGCAAGTTAACAAAGCATCCCAAAGAGGTTTATGATGCAGTACTCTACTTGTAACAAGCTGTCACGTGCCAACAGCTAGCAACCACCAGCAATCACTTGTCAGCTAGTTGGGGATTTTTCCTAGAACTAGACATTACTAGGAGGGCAGTGCCAGTGGGTCTCTAGGCTTGTGCAAATGAGGCCTAACATGGTCAACAATTTAAAAGGTCTGCTGAGGAGTAGCATGCTCAAAATGTCTTTGTTTGCATGCTAGCGTGCTGACCATCATGTTTTGGTCCTCTGAGCATCACAGTGACTGTGAGTATTAGTCTTGGTTTAACCAACACTTTTTCATAGAAATTCTGTTTGTAATTGAATTTACGTGCAACGCTGTCACAAAGTGAATTGTATTCAGAGGCAGTTTTGTTTTGAATGTACAGTTGTATTAAAGTCGACTGGAGGCGGTTGGATTGATATTTTGGTGGATTAATTTGATTGTCAATTAACATACTGAATGATTTGCACATTGCTAAAATACATTTTCACAGTTTCCCCTCAGTAGAGATTTCAGTTCTGTCTACGTCTGTGTTTATCCATGGGAATTAAGTCCACATTTCCTTTCAAACTTTCACTTATAGAACCGTAGACTAGAAGTCTGTGTTGGACCGGTGTGCTTCTTCCACGGCTGACTAAGTTTAGATCGCCGAACAACCCGACCGTGTAACTCTTCTATAATTGTCTCTAAAACTATCTATTAAAACTACACTTTGTCAAAAACAGTTAAGACGGCATTTCGGCCCCAGCTAATAGGGCTGTTAAGGATAATCTGGCACAGACTGTCCAGTAGAAACATCTTCATCGGGTTGCCAGTGGAGTGAAGCTGGATTCTCCAGCAACTGAAGCCCTATTGCAGCACACTCTGAAAAAAACAGTGGGACAAGATAGGAGCAATAATTTCTGTAGCCTGTCACACTACAGGCTGTACCTTTGCCAGTACCTTTGTCAACTGAGACATAAATATGTAAAAATAGGCTGTAGGTAAACTTTGGTTATGCATATTGTCTCTGTGCAGTTTTAATTTTCTATTCCAAGTGTCCCCTTTAGGGGCAAAAACACTTTGGAAACACCGACATTAAAAAGGAATATTAATTTCAGCGATTAAATTTGCTCTGGCTTTTTGTTTCAGACTTTAAATGGATTCTGTGTTGGAGTAAAGGAATTAATGGATACACAGACATTAAAACATAAGACAGTTTATAACAAAAATGCTGTCAGCTTTCTGAATAATAACCTTTTTCTTCCTGAATTAATTTCAGTCCAAGTGAGAGTGTGTTTGCTTAGTGTGTAATCACTCACAGCCTGAGCAATTATCACAGTGTAAGTGCTTTTCATTTAAGACTGCTAAGGCAAAGAATTCTGTATCACTTTCCCCTGGACTTTGAATCCATATGCCTTTACATTTATGTGAGTGATGCTGGAGCCAGAACCTTTTCATTCCTGCATCCTAAACAATATATTTGGATATTTACTTGTTTTTTTTCTCTTTATTTTCAAAAGCAGAGGTTTTGCAAGGTTAATATTTAAATAAAACAAACTGTCCCCCTTGCCAGACAAAGAGGCTGCAAAGTTAAAAAGAAGGAACAGGGAGACATCGTAATCTAAAGTATGGCCTCCAGGATGTTTTGCCAAGCTGTTTTGGGAACAGTGATGGAAAGAGAGGGTTTGGGAGAAAGGGTGTCTTCCTGCGAGGCCTTAAGGAAATCTTTGTGTATGTGAATGTGAGAATCTATCACAACAGATTCAGCCTGCTTTTGGGAGTTGAAAGTCAATGGTCCTTTGAAATCATGAATACCAGCATAGGCCTTTTGGCACAAACAACCATGCATACAGAATAGAGCTTTGATGGATTGTGTGTGTGTGTGTGTGTTTGTGCGTGCATGCGTGCGTGCGTGCATGCATGTCTGTGCACATGTGGGTGCATAGTTGTGTGTTTCCCTCGATAATTTGATCTCACTGCAAACCATATACTTAATCCTCACGCTATGTGCTGTTGCATGTCCTGTTGTGTTTATGCTACAGTATATTAAACCAATTTCTTACCTCTTCACAGTGGGTTGTCACTTAGGCAGTCACATGCTAAGCTAAGCTTACATATCAAACAAGTGCATACATATGTGGGCAGAACTGCAAATTTAAATGTGGCAGCTGTTGCATCATATGAAGACAATCAACGGGGTATTATTAAAGTCAGCAGACATTTTCATGGAAGTAATTCATTTGGTCATATCAGACCTTTTTGAGCTAACATCAAGTACGAAAAAAAAACCTGTGTAGGCAGAGAGCTGGCTGGAAATTGCCTTTAAGTTCTTTGACACCTCCTTTTCTTTTTCACAACGTTAACAGTTCAGTTCATAGCCAAACATATGCTGGGATTAATTGCTATGTCTTAATTACAGGCAAATTGATAGTTTCTCACTTTGGCAAGAGCTCCCTCTTAACAGAGAGCTGCCATCCAGCTTTTTTAGTATCAGTGCCGATAAGCTGATTGTGCTTTGTGTGTTAACACAATGCTGAGATATATACGATAGCAATCCTTACAAAGAAGTAACAGTTCGACAGAAAGACATGGATGGTCTGAAAATGTGTTGGTGTTTGTGTCATTTTCTTTTTTAAATGTTGTTTTAGAAATGTAACACTTCCATTAATCAGAGCAAATTCTAAAAACATCACATTTGCAATGCTTTTCTAGGTCACACTTTATTTCCTTTATGTCATCTCCGCAACACAATGCGGACCCACGCCCGTTGGAACACAGTACAAGTGTCGCCTGGCGTGATTGACCACTTTACCAAGGAGAGCTGGCAATGCCTTCTCACTTGGGATAGCCAGACAAATACATTTACAGCACTGTACTTCACTTTCTCTGCTGCTTAATGCCCCGGAGTGTAGAATGTGTGACTCAATATATCATTTCGAGCAAAGAGTTCTCACTTCGAATTGTAATTCGTGTTAATACAGAGACAGAAGAAGTCCATACACAACAGATAGATATATCTACTTGTCCGCTGCAGTAGTTAAAAATACATTTTCTGCCTATCAGATATTATAGAAGCTTTATACAGTGAGACATTTCTTTATATTTTGTTAGGAGAATGAGAAATACATGGAGCAATTTATTGAAGCGTGTAGAAAAATACATGGAACAAACAGAGCTTATACAATTATAATGAGCTTGAAAGTCAGTATTTTTCGTGGCCACCTTTATTATTCAGTGCAGCCTGAACTCTGTTAGCCAAGCGTTCTTGTAATTTCTTTAGGTAGCATCCAGGAATAGTTGATGGTGGTTCAAAATCTGACCATACTTTTCTGCTTTCCTAATTCCATCAGCTTTTTTTTTTTTTTTTACAAGATCCCCAACATTACTGACTGTAATGCAGCCACAAACAAAGACAGAGTTGCCACTGTGTTTTAAACATGGTTATAGATAATCAGTGCTCCCATTTCTCCCCTCGTCCTAAGTGTATTGACAATGAACTAAACTGAACTTCATTCTATAAGACCACTGATTTTTAGTCCAGTTCTGCTGAAATTCAGTGTATCTCATTGAAAGCTTCTTGACACTTCTTATTTCATCCTCCACTTGTTTAGTTTCCTCAATTTTTTTAAGGACACGCTGCGCACCATACCGAGATATGTCTGTTAAGGTTCTCAATCATCCAGGCCGTCGTAGACTAAGGAGCTTGTAATGTTCAAATAATTATAAAAAGTGGACTTTACACCAAAGCAGAGCGTAAGGTGTTCCAAGTGTTCCATTTCTTTCCAAACTCTTTACACCATACCGAGATGTGTATGTTTTCATACAATGACTGAATCGCCCTGCTTGTGCAAAAATGTTATCTTTGGCAGTTTTTATAGATTTTATGCTACTGTAACACACTACTAGTAAAAAAGAGACTAAAGATAGAATTTAAAAAAGGTCTTTGTTAAGTTTTCTCTTAGACAAAATACCGGTTTAACCGTCTTGAGTTTGGGGCCTTCTTATTCTTGAATCATTTATCGGCCCCTGTTAACTAATGCTCACCAAACAAACTCTTGAACTATAACGTATAATGTTTTACTAGAGCTGACTAAATGTGTGATTAAATATGATATATTTTAAAGCTACTTTTTCATTTTCTGTTTAGATCATTTTCTACATACTAATAAGCATTGGTATTAGAGTGCAGTTTAGTCAGAAGAGCTCAGAAAAAGCTATGCAGTGTACTTTCCCAAGGCTAAATGCGGTTGCTTGGGACCATGTTTTATTTTGTATCCTTATGTAATCTGTAGGGAGTGAAACAGAGATAAAAGAAAATATTAGATTTAGTTATGTGGCCAGAAACGCCACCTCAGTATGAATGCTAATGCGACTGTCTGTCTGCTGGATGTGTAAATACCGCCTTGTTTGATAGCGCGCACTCCTTATCTAATTTCTTAGCTGATAATGTCAGTTTAGCCTTAACGGTTTATTTTAGTGTCCAAAATTGTCTCAAAAACCAATTAATGTGACAGTTTTAGCAGGCAGCAGTTAAATCATTACACATCATTAAGAATTCAAATTTGTGCAAAAGCACAGCTCAGGTCCTTCAATAATTCCAGCTGGAGGCAACACATTATTGTTTTACATAAGTGACACTGACGCCAACAAAAGGAGGCATTGATTTATTACTCCATTTCAATTATTATTTTTCAGGATTGTGTGTGCTTATGTGAAAGAAGTGGTAAAGCATTTGTTTAGAAAATAGCAATTGACTATTCCGTGCAATTAAATGCGGCGTAAACCAAACAGAATTAATGTGACAGTGTAACAATAAAAACCTAGTTAAATTGGCTCTTTCATGCTGCTGCTGCTGCAGGTAAAACAAATGCCCAGATATTATCTGTTTAGGACAATTTAACTGCAGTAATAATACAGTTGAGCACAACCTTTTGTTAAACAGCTAAAAACTAGCATATTGTCAGAGAAGATTTTGGCAGTTGCTTTTGTGATTGAAGTTTCTGAAATTGTAGCGTTTTGACAAGTGTCTCTGCGTTCAGAAACATAAAGGAACATGGCTACAGGCTAGTAATTGGGTCCTCTGTCAGTTCTTTTTCGCTTTATTACAAAGATTTCTAATCAAAAAAGTGTTTTATTTATTAATTTTTTCTGCGACACAGATCTTCAAAGTTGAATCTATAGCTCTCTTTGAAGACGATGACGTGCCAAAAAAATCGTATCTGCTTGTTTGGGGTTTGGTTAATGTCATTTTATTGTATTTGAATATTTCATCTGACAACTCAATTACTCCCAAGCAACACTTCCTTTTCTAGCACCCATTAGAATGGACAGCAGGGGCTTTGATTACATCGATGCGTGTCGTCAGGCTTCGGTTAAGCTGTCCGACAGGCAGTACTTCATTGTATTTGAATTATTATTATTTCTATCTGTTTCCGCACAAACACCAGTCAATAGTAGGAATGCATTCTCTTTTTAATAATACTGTGGGTGAAAATCCAACCAAATGCACTTTGTGTGAACTCTTTTAAAACAAAGCGTGGAAGAAATTGCATTCAGCTTTTTTTTGGTTTTTTTGTAACAGTTTGAAATATTTAAAATATCCATTAAAATGGGAGGTGCACTGTGTTTGTTTGTTGCTTTTTATGGGAAGCGAAATAGCTTCTGTAATTTATTTGCTGTTCATCCTAACTCATTGTATATTCCTTTCAGCGTGTTCACTTTATCTGCCTTGTCTTTTTCCTCCCTCTCTTCCTCTGTACCTTCCTTTCCGCTGGCAATCATTGTCTTTTTTATCCATCACTTTTTTTTTTTTTCATTTCTGATTCCTCTTTAAAATCTTCATCCCTTCACCCTCGTGCATGCTCCCGTGTCTCTTTATCTTCTCGGATCTGTCTCCCGCTCCAGTGGAGGGCCAGTGGTCAGACTGGGGGCCTTGGTCGAAATGCAGCGTGACTTGTGACACAGGGACCGAGCAGAGGCAGAGGCGCTGTAGCCCATCGGTGCACGGCTGGGCTGAATGCAAAGGTCCCCATCAGGAGAGCAGAGAATGCACCAACCCTTCGTGCTCCGGTAACACAAATTAGTATTCACAGTCACATGTTCTCAGATGGCATTATGCAAACACAGAACATGCATTATCTAAAGGCATCCACATGGTTGTTTTTCTGATTCATATTCCACACATGAGTAATTATTGGGTTGGGACCTAATTTGGCTTATGAGTCTGTTTCGACAGGGGCCCCAGAGAACAAAAATACTAGGGTGTTTAATGAGCCTGGGCCCGAGAATGGGCTCGTATTGACTTAATTTCTCACACTAATAAAAAAGCTTTAGACTTGTAAGTTAAATTTACTACTTCATTCATAACTGTCATTTCTTTTTCTTTTTTTTTTCTTTTGCCATGCATTCCGGTACTTCCATCTTCACTGGTGGTGCTCTTCCTCTTGCACTAGGTGGAGGTAACTGGGGCAGCTGGAACCACTGGAGTCTCTGCAGCAAGACGTGTGACTCTGGATGGCAGCGGCGCATCAGGATGTGCGAGGGCACTGGATTGCAAGGCTACCCCTGTGATGGCTTAGGAGAGGAGGTCCGGTCGTGTAATGAGAAAAAGTGCCCTGGTCAGTAGCTTGAGTGTGCGTTACAGACAGAGGGCTTCAGTATAATCTGTATAACCTTTTCATTCCCTAGTTTTTGTCTTTCACATTTTTCATTTGTTTTTACGATGATTTTGTGGTATTTTTGAAGTTTAAAAGAGTGCGTGTGTGTGCCAAAATTGCACTTGCACACTACCTATCGAGCAGAATGGAAGCAATTCCAAGAGATTAACAGCATACCCAAAAGCTACCTTTGCACTTTTAGAGCTCTTCACATCCTTTTCTGTCCTTTGCCTGTCTTCATGTCAGTTCACATACCCGTCCGTCTTCACCTCTTCATTGATTTTGCATTTTTCCCTTGTATTGCCTTCTTTTTATCCTCTCTGTTTAGCTGTGAGGTATTTGCTTTCTCCTTATATCTCTCCTGTTTAACATTTTTTTTCAAAGCACTAATCTTCCTTACTCTTTGTCTCTCGCTTGCTTTATTTCCTTCTATGTTTCTCTCCCCGGTGGAGGGCAGGATGTTCAATGGTCCGCTTGGTGCTATTTGTCAGTGTCAGCCATTGCAGGAAACACTGTGGTTTTTAATAAGTACGACTCCTGACTGAAGCTGTGCGTGTGTGTTGGTATATATATATATATATATATATATATATATATATATATATATATATATATATATATATATATATATATATATATATGTGTGTGTGTATACATATATGTATATATATATATATATATACATATACATATATACATATATGTATATGTGTATATATATATATATATATATATAAGTATATTTTCAGTGCGTGTCACTTGTGTTAGCACTGAGACTTGATGGGTTGCAATTGATAAACTTTTGAGTGGAGCCTCCATCATGACCTCTTTGTTTTTAGTAGCTCTAAAGCTTTTTTTACACTAGACGAGGATCTTGTCTGTTGGCATTGCAGGGGGAACATCACACATTTTCTCCTTCTTCGCTCCCCGTCCCTCTTCATCTCTCTGCATCTGCCTCTGCCAACCCTAGTGTGCCCCCTCGGAATATCTTCAGAGCACCCAGCTCCCCCTCCCCCTGCCTGTTTTTTCATCATGGTTATGAAAGAGAGGGAGGGGTGGAAAACAGATGAATAAAAAGAAGGGGTAAGATGAAGAGGGAATGAGATACTGTACTGAGGCAATGACACCGACAGAGAGCTCTGAGAATGTACAAGGGAATAAGATTGGGAGCTGCTGCAGGAGAACATTGATTTGAATCGTGTTTTTTTTTTCTGCTTTGCTTCTGTCTGTCTCCCTTTTTTTTATTTCTTCTGGTTCGGCGTGTGTGCGTGCGAGTGCGTGTTTGTGCGCGTGGTGATTTTTTTTTTTCTGTTCTCCTACTAGGCTTGACTTCATTTTGCTTTTTTTCTATGTGTTTCTCACCTTCTTCTATAGCGCCTCATGAGATATGCAAAGACGAGCATCTCCTCTCGATGTCATGGAAGAGAGCCTCAGCTGGAGAAACTGTCTACAACAAATGTCCAACGAATGCTACTGGTCAGTCACATTGCATGCTTTTAGCTAATAAAGCACTCAGCTCAAAGAAGAAGAAATTTTGTGAAATTATGTCACAGCAACCAAAACAGTGAAAAAAGTTATTCAGTAAAATAAAATCCAAATATTATAAAACAAACAGGTTAAGATAAATGTTGTATAGAGATGAGGTGGTAAAGATTTCACGTGTCTGTCCTTGTGGCAGCAGAGTTGAAACAGATGAGTACGTGTTCAACTGCATGTCTAGTATGTGGTGTAGTGGATGGTCAGGTCCATTAATTATCCACAGCCAGTCAAAACCATCCACAGTCATTTGGATGACCTCTTCATCAGGTGATGAAGGAATCCACACAATGTGTTGCTTTAAACCAGATTAAAACAGAACAGTGACAATGTGGATATAATCCAAGAAAAAGCAATTCAGAAACACCTCCTTGCACCAACATGTGTGGGATTACACCACATTTCAATCACAACTGGTGCAATGCCCCCACGTTTCATCTCAGCTCAGAATAACATTCCTATCCACCTAAAAAGTCCTGAAGTGAGGTACGGTCATGCTGTGGTGTGGGAAGTTTGAGTGTGGCACGTCAAGGGCTCAAATCAGATCGCCTAGCTTGTCCTCGTTATTGCCCAATCACCAATGAAACCACTGTCATTTCCTCTGTAGCTTCACCAGGATTACATGGCTCAGTCCAAGCAGTAATATGAGCTGGTTAAGATTTGGGAGCTGTGCAACAGGCTGCCAAGCAACATCGTGACAAGGGAAAAAAAAAGCATATTGCAATCACAACTTTCTTTACACAACTCAAGTACCAGAACTGTTACAAAAATGTCCAAGCGAGAAGCTTAAAGAAATCTCCAGTAGGAGCAACAGAAGTTTGTTAGCATCACGAACATGTGGGAATGTTGTTTTTAGCAATGGTAAAGTTGCAGCAGAAGAACAGAGACTGGCTACTTAATGGAAAAAAAATCTCTGGGATGATTAACTTTGGAAGTTTGTGAGCCTCGTGTACATACAGTAGCACTTCCTGATTAGGAAAGGCAGAGCTACAGTCAAAGCAATATCTGCTAAAGCTCTTACTGTAACACAGGGCTGGTAAGTCTCTATGCATGTGGTATGAGACACATACTTTTACCTTCTTTCTCAAGGTTGCTCACTGCCTGGAGAAATGTCATGGAAAAATAAGGAGAAACTTCAAAGTCAGCTTTTTGTGATTAAAAAAAAAAAAGAAAAAAAAAAGGTTAACCTGTATTTTTAGTCTTAACATCTGCCTTGTTCCAAATTCACCATCGTCACAGGTCTATAAGTCAAAATATCTCATTCTCTTGATTGACCAGGTTTACACAGACCTGTTTGTGAGGCAGTTGTGTGCATAATGATGCAAAGTAAGGGGATTGGTAAGTCATATTTGATCTTTTTACAAATAAATACAGATGAGTTGTCACAAAACCATTATTAGACTAATAAAAAAGGGCTCATTTACAAAATAATTGTGGCTACAGTCAACCAAAGCGCCTTGAACATCATCAGGACAGTTCTCCTCAACCAGATGTCAGCCTGAGTTCTGCCTGCGATCAGATCTGGCTTCACAGGATGGAGAGGCTAATACTGAGTCAGTTTAAGGCTTTGGATTTCAGCTTTGAGGTCTTCTTTATTGGAGACAAGTCTCTGATCTCCAATGTCATACCAGATATCCAGACTCTTTTCAGGGGTCAGAGCAGCATTTACGTTTTTCTCCTAGAAGTCAGAAATAAAGAACATTCAACATCCCAAATGGATGGATGAGGCTCTGAGATACACCGCTGATAATTCTGGATCTGGTCCTCTGGTTATTGGTAAAGCTTTTTGGAAGACATCTGACATCTTTCTAGTCCAGGATTCATACAGCTCAAACATCTGCTCCTTGACGTGCTCAGGGGGAAACCAATCCTCCATCAACACTGGGAGGAAGTGAATTGTCCTGTGTTATCTGTCATGTTTTTGATAAGGAGAATGTCGATGACGAGTGATGAATCTCCTGTGTTCCTCGTTTTTCTTTTCTGATCAGCTGTTTCTTTGCTTATATTGATGTTCCAGATTTTTCATCAAGCTGCTCTGGAGATGTGTGACAGCTTTGCAGGTGTTACAGGGAAGAGAAGCGAGCTTTCTTCTGGGTCTTCAGAGTTACTGCACAAATGAGCACACACAGATTTAGCGGTTGTTGCTGGTCAAGCTGTGACGTGTTGCCCAGCTGGTTGAGCCACAGCTAGATGAGCAGAAAGAAAGGATCTTTGTACCAGCTCACTGCTGATGAAACTCTAGGGTTCAGCTCTCTCTAGGTTGAACGATTTGTCAGAATTCATGTTCTAGAAAAACTAATCTGCAAACTTTGCAGTTCTTTGAAGGAGGTGCTCTTCAGTTAAACTGAGGTCAGTGTAGGCTTAAAGCAGCATTAAATAATGCAAAACCTAATGAAATGAGGAAGACCTAAAGTGGTTTGTACTTGGAGTGATTCTAAACAGAGGTATGAACCAGCTGGACCAAAGATTGTACCATCTGAGAAGTTTCTATAGTGTGATGTGATGTTTTGTATGCATGTTCATACAATGTTTTTCTAGCCACGCTGACATGTCAAACCACTTGAAACCACGTGTACTAATCTTATCCATCAACAGAGCAATAAATACATAAAGTACAAGCTGTATATATGTACACTAATGAAACATCATAAATCACTTCATGCATACAGGTGTCTGTGAATCATGCGAATCAGAATATTATATTAATCCTTGAGGAAATTATGTAAATACAGACTTTAACATGGTTAAGGCAGACTTAAAGCAGAGTGATTTTACAGTGGCTTGCAAAAGTATTTGGCCCCCTTGAACTTTTCCACATTTTGTCACATTACAGCCACAAACATGAATCAATTTTATTGGAATTCCACATGAAAGACCAATACAAAGTGGTGCACACGTGAGAAATGGAACAAAAATCATACATGATTCCAAACCTTTTTTTTCAAATAAATAACTGAAAAGTGGGGTGTGCGTATACTTTTCCAAGCCACTGCCTTCCTTATTCAATATAAGAGAAAAGAGGACGTTTGAAAGGAGTAATATGCACTATAGTATAACTAAAAAGTTGGATCTTTTTTCATTATTAAATACTAAGTGGGACAGCTGGACTATTTAAAGGACTAGTTCACATAAATGATTAAAGTTGGCTATATTCCTAAAAATCCGCTGCAGTTGACGCCGATCCCATAAACTCCAGCTGATAGACAGCATAGTAGTTTGGAAGATTATTAACATTAGAGGACATGAACATAGCAATGTGTATGTAGCTGAATATGTCCAACAAAAGCCCAAGGGAGGAACAAGTTGTGCTCTTGTGATTTGTTTGGTTAGTTATTCAGTTGCAAACCAGTGAGCTTTTAACTTCAACAGGCCTTTAGTGCAGACAAAGGAACAGTTGACTGTCAGGTGTCAAGTGTCTGGCAAATTCACTGCAACAGAATGACAATCATATGAAAAAGATGGTAAAATAGACAAGATTATAGGCTAATCAGAATAAATTGGTCTGCTTGCATCCCTATGTTTGAAATAAATTTGCTCTAGTGGGTGTACTTATGCCTCAGCAATAATAAATGGCATTGCTCTTTTGAGTTTTGATAGAAAGAGGCAGTCGTAACATTTTTAACACATACGTTATCCAGCATGTGCCTTTAATTTATACAGCACTCATGTCTCATTTGAATGCCATCAAACCATATATCACTGTTATTTCAGTCTAAACTGAGAGTTGCCCGATTGTTGCCAAAGAGGAGTACAAACTTTGACACGTGCAAGTCGAGTGCAGGTGTGGTTCGAGAGGTCTGCTGCATAAAGACATTTTTCCACATCTTTTTAGGGACGGCAAAACATGTCTGAACGAGTTAGTCCGCTAACACTGAGGCTTAATTAAATATAATAGTCTTATTTAAGATCAAATTAACATTCTTTAACTTATCTCAGTTACCATGGCAATGACAAAAAAAGAGGGCGTAAAGGACTTGTTTATATTTATTTTTCAAAAGGTACTTTGGCAGCTTTCACTAGTTTGCCTTGTGCCTGCCAGCCTAAAATCACCAGAAGTTGTAAATTGCCAAATACTGCTACAAACAAAATATTTTGTAGTTTTTACAATCCTGCATAATATTTCACTCCAGCACATGAATAGATGTGACCTTGGGTTTTAGCTTTTTCATTAGTAGCAATATTATGCATTCTGATATATCCGTATAGCTATTAAAATACATTAATACATTGAGCAGACGCCCTCTGTATTACTCCTGTCCCTGTGATGAATTGGCCTACTTCTCGGCGTCAGAATACAAATAACATATTTATGTGTTCTCTGGCCATATTGGTTTTTGGAAGTTTGAAAAAGCATACCATATTCAGAATGTGGTGTAGATAATGTTTGGTGTTTGTTGCATTCTGTATTAACTACGTGCGTCTCTCTCATCTCTTTCTAGGATCTGCTAGTCGTCGTTGTATGCTGGACAATAATGGAGTTGCTTTCTGGGGTCCTCCGAGCTTCGCCAGATGCGTCTCACTTGAATATAGATATTTACATTTATCTGTAAGTAATGTCAAATGAGTACAATAAAACGAACAATTGATTAAAAAAAATTATCATGGACAAGAGAAAAAAAGCTAAAAAGATGCCATTTAAGCCAGTTACAGTGCATCCGGAAAGTATTCAAAGCACTTTGTCATGTTACAGCCTTATTCCAGACTGGATTACATTCATTTTTCCACTTCAAAATTCTGCACAATTCCCCATAATGACAAAGTGAAAAAATTCTGCTTGAATTTTTTTGGAAATTCACTAAAAATAAAAACAAAAATAGCAAAAGTTCAGAAGTATTCACAGACTTTGCCTTACACTCAAAACTGAGTATCCTGTTTCCACTGATCGTCTGTTAAATGTTTTTCTCTGTCTTTACGCTGTCAGCTGTCTCTTCTTCTCTCATTCAATCGTGAAACTGATCAATGATCAGCTGATCAGCTTTTCTCTCTTGCTTGTTTATCGCCCACTATATGTGCCAGAAAGAGGAAACCAGCGGTTGTCACGCTAAACAACAGCAGCATGTTTAAGCTTGATCAGCTGTTGTTAGAATTTATTTAATATTAATTTCTAGTATCAGCTGATGTTTGCTGGAGCCACAGCTGTAAAAGCTGCTGGTCATTATGTAAGTTTGGTTATCTGGTGAGAGGGAAACATGAAGATAAAACCAGGAGATGTCCTTACTGGATCATCAGAGCTGAACAGGTGATGGAGAAACAGGTTTACCTTTTAGGTGACATGAATGAGTTGAAGGGAAGTTATGAACTGTTTCTGAGAGACAAATAACACCAGGATCCTTTTCTAAATAGCTGACAGCTGGTAACTGTGCAGGGGTGGCTCTAGCAAAGCTTTGCCAGGGGCCCAGGTAGGGCATTAACAGGGAAAGGGGGGCACAAATAAAATACTTTTCTTTCTTATTCTCATTTAAAATATCTAGCTTTTATTAAATAATTATCTGAATCTTACAACCAAAGTTTTTATCTGATGTACAACGTATAGAAATCATACATATACCAACAAGACAGTGTACATCACTGTCACAACAGCGTTTGTTTTCATTCAAAGGCTTTATGGTTTTTCCTATAATACCTGGTGGGCTGGTCTCTAGTCAAAATGCCCGGGCCGATTTTTTGTCCAGCCCTGCTTAAAGCTGTAATTATTAAGTATTGGGAAAAGAGTACGAATACGTATGTTATGTTTTAGTTTGTTATTTCTAATAAATTTGCAAGAATTTCAAGCAAACTTTTTTTCACTTTGGCATTATGGGGTATTGTGTGTAGAATTTTAAGGGACAAAATGAATTTAATGGAATAATGCTGTAATATGACAAAATGTGGAACAAGTGAAGCGCTGTGAATACTTTCCAGATGCACTCGAGTTGCTTCATCTGCTTAGTGAAACATGTTTTTCAAGTTCTTCTCTATCTGTTCTTCTCTTTTGTTTTTGTTTTTATCTCTAATGTACCTCTCTTTAACTACCCTAAAAAAAAGTTTTCTCAAAATTGCAGAGTGTTTTTACCCAAGACTCGCTGCTATCTCTAATTAGCTTTTCCAGAGCTTTGTGCTCACACTTATCAATTAATGAACAGAGCTAATGAATGTGTTCATCAGCGAAACTGTTTTCCTGCTCCGTGAACTTCAACCTTTTCCATCTCCTCGATGATGGCGGAAGGAGATGGGGGTCAGGGATCGTGCATGACAGAGCTGATTGCACTGTTAGCTTCTGTTCCAACCTTTCATTAATACCAGGAGTCAGTAATTAATTTTCTGTGATTGCTGTGATGTTCTGTTCCCCCAGCTTTTTTCTCTTCCTCCCTCACTCTCTTTCTCTTTGCCTCACACGCACAGACTATCTTTTTGTATCTCTTTCTCTGAAGTGATGAGATCCAGTTTCTGCCTGAAAGTGCTGCTAGGCTTCGATTTGCTTGCCTATTTTAAGCACAAGCAAACACACACACACACACACACATATACACAAAAAAAGAAAAAATCCAACCATGTACATATATACTCCCGTCTTGAAATATCCCCGTCAGCTCATATCCAAAACATTCCTGTGATTTCTTTGTCAAAAACACAATCTCGGGTGTGCTATTTCTGTTTTTCTGCTACGTAGTTTGAGTAACACCATGTGCAACAGCAAAGGGTTTACCTGTAATCATGAGACAGGAAAAAACACTTCTAAATATCTCCTTTTTTTAATGCATTTTAGTTACGAGAGCATCTCGCGAAGGGTCAGAGGACCCTGGCTGGGGAGGGCATGTCTCAGATCGTACGGAGTCTCCTGGAGCTCTTGCAGAGAAGGAGCTACTACAGTGGCGACCTTCTCTTTTCCACGGAGATCCTGCGAAATGTGACGGACACCTTCAAAAGAGCAACCTACATCCCAGCTCCCGACGACGTGCAGGTAGGCAAAGCGTCTCGGCATTCGCCCGGAGCCTTCTAAAGTCACCAACCATGACATAAATACATAAATAAATAAATAAATCTCACACAAACACACACACACAGTCACTTACAACAAAATTTATTCCATCCGCAGCTTCACTTTCTACTGCACAGGGTGTGCATAACAATTAACTACAGCTGCACAGTTGCTATGGCCTCACAGGGCGGATTTTTTTTTTAGCAGCATTTTTCTTTTTCCAGTGCCTGTAAGCGAGCAAAATGTTCCCGTCTCAGTCGATCATTTCACAGACGTTATTATTTATGACTTACAATATGCCTGTGTACAGCAAATGAATGAACCAGACATGATTGAGAATAAGAGGCAGTATTGCTGCAGTGCTAACCACAGCAAGGTTATCAGTAGTTATTTGATATCCAGGAAATAACTGCCTGATGGTCTGGCTTCAACAACTGAGCACATCCTTTTTTATTTCTTTTTATCTAGAAATTCTTCCAGATTGTCAGCCACATGTTGGACATTGAAAATTTAGAAAAATGGGAGGACGCTCACCAGGTAAGGCTCTGCATTTATGTGAATGTCTGGTACTTTATGTCCTCGCGTGCGCTTCTGTGCACCTCCTTATCATCACAACTGACTGTCTGCTTCACCAAGTGTCATAAATAGATCTTTTTGTAAATGTTTATGTGTGGTGATGGAAAATGGGTTTGATTCTACCTATTATTAATGTTTCTTTGAGTTTTAAAAATGCACAATAGCCTGTGTGTCTTTGTGCAAGCTTTGTATGTGACCCAGTGTGGTACCCCTGCAGCGAATTGTGTTTGCTTGCCATCTGGATATAATCATTTTAAGAAAAAAGCCAAATATAATATTATAAACCATGTGATTAGGATTTACAGCCCAGGAACACATTCGGTAGTTGAGGTAATGCAGTGAGTAAAAAGGTATCAGTGGTTGAGACGTGTCTCATAGAAGATGGTTGGCTGTGGGTTATAATTGCACTTATGACATCCTTCCGTTCATCTTTCTATCATCGTGCTGTCCACAGATCGCTCCCGGTGCTGCTTTGCTGATGAGGATATTGGAAGATTTCATTCACCTCATTGGAGAGGCCCAGAAGCCTTTTCAGAGTTTTCTAGTGGTTACCAACAACCTCAGTAAGGCCCACTCATTGCTGTCAGATCACACGGCTTCACAGGAGCAGATTAAAGATTCTTTGTACACAAACATCTGGACGACTTACAGTACTGCGCAAAAGTCTTGAGCGGCTTAACATATATAGTTGATGAATCAACCAAAGGTCCAGATGTATCTCTCAGGTCCTGTGTTGGGTCTTTGCTGGATTTTTTTTCTTATTTTTGAAGGACATGACTTTCAGATACTGGTAATTTTTTCTGTAGATAGTTTTTACCCCTGATTTTGACATTCATACCATAGGTGCATCTACTAAAACTCTCAGATGAGTTTGAATCCCAGTGACCTCAAGGTGAATGTCAGACGTGAACTTTTCTGACAATCACCTATAATTGTTAGAAAAGCTTCCAAAAGTTTCTAAAAATTCCAATAATTCAGAATTTAACTACATATGACCAGCACATCAACTTTCAAATATATTTATATATATTTTGTGAAATTGCTTTTATAGTTTTTTAGATTTAAACTAGAGGAGCATCTACTGGGAAGCTGAGGGGTAGCATTGGTGGCTGCCAGTATTTTTAGGCCAGTCAGTTCTTCTTTTGTAGTCCACTTACCCAGTTAGGACACTTGGCACTTCATCCTGAGAAATGGCAAGCATTTGGTAGATAGGTTTTTGGGAATCACCTTGCTGGTTGCAAAAGTACTATTTTATTAAAGTCAAACTGTATTATTGCTGCCATTTTTCATAGATTCGGCTACAGAAATTGGAACAAATGATGGGCTGCTGGTAGCAAAGTGCCTAAATAATTTAAAATGGGTTCTCTTTTATGTGCAGACACAACTCTGGTTCATTTCTTGAGTTAGGTACTCTTTTTATTTTTGAATGATGGTCAGTGTTAAGTGGTTTAACAGACAAAAAATAAGTGTTCCTCTATATATGCTCAGGTAAAAGGACCGAGCTGAAAATGAGTATTTCAAGAAATTCTTGCTCTGAAGAAGCAAAATGGCTCAAGACATTTGCACAGTAATGTATTTCACCATAGTTAGAATTCAGTTGGGAGGGTTTTATTTTTACTATGCATGATCGATGATTTCGATTTTTTTTTTTGTATCCAAGTATTGATTTCAATCTGTTTCCAATAATTCAGAATTTAAACACATGACCAGCACGTCGACTTTTAACAGTGTATTTTTTTGTGAAGTTTTCTTTATTGTTTTTGTCTGATTTTTGTCTTTTAACCAGCACTCTTTGTTTATTTTCCCAGTGTCATGCCTAAGTGAGTTTTCATGTTGTTTTCATACGCCGTTTGTCCAGTGGTAACCATTCAGAGAGAACCAGTGTCAGCAGTTTCCAGCGATATCAACTTCCCCATGAAGGGCCGGAGGGGCATGAAGGACTGGGCCCGAACAGCGGAAGATAAGCTCTACATCCCGAAAGAGGTTTTCACCATCCCACCTGAAGGTAAGAAAAAAAGGAAATGTGGTTTGTCTACTGACCAGGGTTGATCTAATCTTTTAGGTTGCCAGTTTCAGCTCATAAACACAAGATCATATGTATTTCTTTGTTTGGCTTTTTTCTATAAAAAAGATGGGAAACACAAGGTTAGGAAGGCTTTCATAGTCTATTCTTAACCATAAAGTACATACGTTGTAGTTGTAATTCTTGCTCACTCTCTTAAATCTTTGATATATAAAAAGAACCAACTCATGGTTTCCTAATCTAAGGTCAGATCAGCTCGGCAAGTAGAGGTTCCCCCGTGTGAATTCTCATACTCAGAGATGTTTCTCACTGAAGCAGAAGGTTTCTCAGGGGCGTTAAAGGGTAGTGCTGAGAAGGATTTGGACTGTAAAGAGGCCCTAGAGGGCTTCTCAAGAAGATGCCAGTCTTTCATCTGTGAAGAAGTGTGTTGCTTCCCCCTGAGAGCATTGAGTCTCATACAATTTTCAAAATCCATTCACGCAAGAATGTTGACTGCGTTTAGTCGTAGCTACATTTTTTTTCGTGCAGTTTCAAGCAAACACAAATGGCGAGAGTTAAAAAAGGAGGAGAAACTACATAGATGATCCCAGAATGGGATGGGATGGAAGGCAAGGCAAGGCAAGGCAAGTTTATTTGTATAGCACAATTCAACAACAAGGTGATTCAAAGTGCTTTACAGAGACATTAGAAACAAAAACAAATAAAAAGCATGATTTAAAATTGATTAAAACAAGCAGACAAACAAACTAACTAATTAACAAACAAACAAACAAAACAGTATATAAAATCAAAACAGATAAAATCAGAACAATAGATAAAATCAGTAGTTAAAATGTACGTTTTGAAATTTAAGCTTAAAAGTGTGGATTTGGTGCTTTATTCAAATGCAGCTGAGAACAGGTGAGTCTTCAACCTGGATTTAAATAAACTGAGTGTTTCAGCTGATCTGAGGCTTTCTGGGAGTTTGTTCCAGATATATGGAGCATAAAAGCTGAATGCAGCTTCTCCGTGTCTGGTTCTGACTCTGGGAACTGATAAAAGACCGGATCCAGATGACCTGAGGGACCTGGAAGGTTCATACTGGGTCAGGAGGTCACTGATGTATTTTGGTCCTAAACCATTCAGAGCTTTATAGACCAGCATCAGAACTTTAAAGTCTATCCTCTGACGGACAGGTAGCCAGCGTAAAGACCTCAGAACTGGACTGATGTGGTCCACTTTTTTGGTCTTAGTGAGGACTCGAGCAGCAGAGTTCTGAATGAGCTGTAGTTGTCTGACTGATTTTTTAGGTAGACCTGTAAAGATGCTGTTACAGTAATCAAGCCTGCTAAAGATGAATGCATGGACTAGTTTTTCCAGGTCCTGTTGAGACATCAGATCTTTTATCCTTGATATATTCTTGAGGTGATAGTAAGCTGATTTTGTTATTGTCTTAATGTGTTTTTCTAAGTTTAGTTCTGCATCCATCACTACACCCAAATTTCTCGCCTGGTTTGTGGTTTTTAGGTGTATAGATTGAAGTTCTCTGGTGACCTGTAATCGTTTTTCTTTGGCGCCAAAGACTATTACTTCAGTTTTGTTTTTGTTTAGCTGGAGAAAATTGTGGCACAACCAGTCATTAATTTCCTCAATGCATTTACCAAGAGCCTGTACAGGGCCTCGGTCTCCTGGTGACATTGTGATATATATTTGTGTGTCATCTGCATAGCTATGATAGTTCATTTTGTTGTTCTTTATAATCTGTGCCAGTGGGAGCATGTAAATGTTAAACAGAAGGGGTCCCAAGATGGAACCTTGGGGAACTCCACATGTGATACTTGTCTGCTCAGATGTGAAGTTACCTATTGATACAAAGTATTTCCTGTTTTCTAAGTATGTTTTGAACCAGTTTAGTACAGTTCCTGAAAGACCTGCCCAGTTCTCCAGTCGTTTGAGTAATATGTTGTGGTCAACTGTATCAAATGCTGCACTGAGATCCAGTAAAACTAAGACTGACATTTTTCCACTGTCTGTGTTCAGACATATGTCATTGAACACTTTGGTCAGAGCAGTTTCAGTGCTGTGGTTCTGTCTAAAACCTGACTGGGAGGCATCATAGCAGTTATGGAAGCTAAATTTGTAAAGGAGAAAGAAAAATGATGTTAAATAGTAATGGTTTGAAGTAGAAATGAGAAATACAGAGGCAGATGCTATCCTCTACGAACAAAGGCAAAGGTCGCTTCCCACAGGAAATTACACTGGCAGACTTTCAGTCAGGCATCCCCGTCCCCTACCTAAATTAAAGTTCAGAGAGACTGCAGGCCAAGAGAGCAGAGCTTCCTCTGACCTCTGACTTGCACTGATGGCACAAACTCCCTTTGATTGGCGCTCAAGACATCCTGTATACTAACCTCAGGGCACGTCACCTCTGATGCTTTATTGTGCACCATGTATTGTGCTTATTCTAAACCACCTAGCATCTAGCCTTCTACAAGCCTATTAAGCGCATTTTTTATGGAACAGTGAATTCAGATATCTCAACGGTTGAATAGCAGGTTTTAAGCTGGATCGGTTTAACGCCATTGCTTTTCAAAGTTTTCGCCTTGCTTGCACTCCATGTTGTGTTTTTCAAACTTACTTTCCTTAATTTATGCCCTTTTTCCTCCAATCCTGTTCTTTTTTCTTGTCCATTATCCTTATTGTTTGTCGTGTTGAATGTTTTGTCTCTTGCAGGGCTTATTGTGCCATAAAAGTGACCAGCTGCATTACAGTTACACTGCGATATTCAGTACATGCAATTGCCATTTTAGCATACACTATTTGGTAAATTGTTTCATCCAAACCGCATATAGCTTTATGAGTTTGGACATTATTAGTACTCTTTGCCCTGTGGGAACTCTGCCACTTCCCATTGGCAGTTCATGAGTTGAGGTCCTCAGTTGATTGCTATCGGTTTGTTTGGTTCATTTACCCTGTAATGAGAGCCTATCTCAGATGGACAGCTTAAACATGCTCATAAAGCCCTATTGGCACCGTTGTGTCTGTAAGTGCGCACGCCAGCGCACGCACGCACAGCCAATAGATAGGTTCATGAATCGCTTCAGTGGGCAGAGGCTGGGACTGTTCTTCACTGATTTTCGAGGTGACAAACTTCCACTCTCCGTCTCTCTCTCCACTGTCTCTTTTTCTCTTGCCACACATCGATCCAAACATACAAGTCAGCAATGGCTTCATATTTCAAATACACCATTGGTGGTTCATGCTCATGGTTATGAGTTGTTAACTTTTAACTCATCAGCCACCTCCTTTGCTGTTTTGCTTCTCATGATTCTCCCTTTCAGTGTGTGAGATGGAGCTGGAAATTCGGTGATTCATTGAGCATCAATTGGGGCTGACGCCTGAGTTGTTAACCTGAGTTGACATCTTCAGAAACACACTTCCACACTCTCTTAAAGACTGTGATATGTTAGGAAATGTTAAGTTTATTTAAAAAAGAGACAGAGAGGTCAGGACTATTCATAGAGACTGTGGTCTCATAGGAAACTGGTGGTCTTTTTGCGGTCTTTTTCCTTATTTGACAGAAACTTGGAGTGGGAATTAGTAATTATACACTTGGGAACACAGTTGAATAGATGATTCCAGTGTTCAATCTGCAGGAAATTATTTTGCAGACTAGAGACCAGAGAACATGTCATTGTTCCAGCTGAAAATTGACAGGAATAGGCCTGTGGTGGCTTGGCAAGAAAAAGTAGTTAAAAGATGTAAAAAGGTATGAAAGGTGCTATAATTTGTGATGCCAACCAATAATAAACACTAGCTCTGCTCATTTTCCTTGGCCAACTGTTTGCCAGAATTAGAGTGGTAACCGTTCTAGGCAGCTGCTTTCTGTGGGTATTTTTGGGACTTTGAACCAAGGTAGCTCATCAGAATTGCACAATTGCCAGAAAAGCCTTTTTCCACAAAAGTTCAGTGTGGTTCTTTCTGGAAATACTTTATCCAGGCAGGGTCCTTATTACCTAAACCATACACAGTTTCCAGTAGGCAGAAAACATGGCACCTATAATTACAAGCTGGAAATACACCAGATCAGTGCAAATCAGTGCCATGGGAATTCATGCAGACTTATTAGTAGTGAGCTGCTGGGGCAAAGACCATCAGCTGCATTGGATATTCACAATGTCATATACATGTGTCTTGAAAAGTGGGGTCAGTTTAGAAGTTTCCAAAATTTAAAGCAATTGAGCAACTTAGAAGTTAAATAGAAGGCAGTTAGTGGTAATATTGGCATCACTGAACCAAAGTAGCCTGAGCCTGATCAATATGTTTATTTAAGCAGGAGACCACACTTGTTGTGGTGTGCAAAACAGAAAAGTACAGAAAATTAAGGAAGAAAGAAAAAAACAACTGACAAGGAGCTTCCTGTCTTCGCTTAAACTGCTATGTTATGGCTTAGAATCAACTGCAAGCATATCTTTTCCTGATAAATGACATATTAAAGTTCACAGCTGGTGACTGGTGGTTTGCCATTTTCCTGGATTACAGCTGACCACCAATCATTTAGATGTTTAGCAAGGGCAGAGTGACAAAAAGTCTGTTCATGGGAAATTAGAGTTTTGTGATTGAGTGCTTTTGTGGTATTAATCATCCTCAAGCGTAGGAGTGCCACCCCCTCACATAGATTTACCATTTACCCATAATACATTGACTTTCTCATTTGCATGCCTTGGCAGGCACTGTCCAATTAGGATCCATCAAACTTGCAGGCTTTCTCATGCTGACTTTGATCTGTTTTTTTTTTTGCCTCCTCGCAAGTCTCACAATTGCGTTTTTTCCACAGTTGAGATCTTTTTGTCTCTTCCTCTTTCTCTTCTCGTCTGTCTTTGCATAGCTATCTCTCTTCCCAAGTATTACCTCTTAGGCAGCAGGCAGACAGATTTTGGATGAGTCACCCAGTGTGTCTGATACCATCAGCCCTCTCTGTCTCCTCTTTTCCCCCCCACTCTCTCTGCTGATGCCTCTCCATTGCTTCTCTCAGCCTAAAAGGGCAAAGGAGGGAGTGGCATCTCTCAGCATGAACTCTTTCCCTCATACTTTCCCCTTCTGCTTCCTTCTGCCTCCTCTCACTTGAGACAAAGTGACATTTACAGAGGGACACTACATCTCCTTGGGAGCTCCTGCTCTTTTTGGCAAAAGAACACTCAATAGAGCGATGGAAGGCAAGGGGGTGTAAAAGACGACTATTGAAAAGAGTGAAAAAGTTGAAAAGTGCATTGGAGAATAGCAACAACAACAGAGATGGATAAGAGGGGTGTGTGCTGAGGTGGAGGAGAAGAGGAAGAAAGGGGATTTGGAACTAACATGAAGCGAGAGGGACAAGGACAGTGTCTGAAGTTGTCTGACACACTGACTTTTCTTTACTCATGTTTCGTGCATGTCGGTAAAAGGCTTGCTTTTAGGAATGAGGCTTTGATACTTCAGCAGTTCTAGATACACAGTATTGCTGAGCTACTATAACTGCTCAAAGGAAACAAAGTGACACAGTGTCTCCACCCACACAAAGTGTGAAACCAGCGTCTTGCACCTGACTTACGTTTTCAGCTGAGAAGCATAATTACTCTGGATATGGAATATGTAGCTGCCAGAAACTTTGGGAAGGCGCTGCAATATTCTCACGTTTCTTATTTTGATGTAGCCACCAGAGCGTGTTAGTGTCACTTTAGGAGTACATTTAAATGAGGCTGAAATGTTGATGGTTGATGAGACAGGTAAATCTAATTATTTAGTTGACCAGTGCAACTTAGCTCAAACTTAATTTATGTTAAATAGTAAAACTACAGATTTTATGGAAAATCATCAGGCTTATCCTTAAAGAAAAGAGGGTTATTAGGTTTAAGCTATCCTGTCCACATCCTTCATTTCTCCACTATCTTCTATTGTCTATTATCAATGCACCAGAGGTGCTGCACTGTTAAATCAATCACATTATACATACTACTACTCACCGGTTACGTGGAAGGGCAAACACAGACCTGTCTGAAGGAGTTTATGAATGAAACAGATGAATAATGAATGCAATCCAGGTTTTGATGAAATGTCAGGAGATCAAGTTATGTTTGTTTCTTACAGCTGCATGCATATAGGTTATGCATATTTAAACAGTGTTAAACATTAGGAGCGTTCCTAGCGACTAATTTTCTGGGCGTTTAAACAAGACAACAAACCTGCAGCAGCCTAGTGTAAAAGAAAACATTTCAAACTGCGCACATATTTAACATGCAATGTTAAATATTAGCCAAGCATATATTATATCTGTATTTTAGGAGATACATGAAACTATTAATTACGTTCTTGATTAATTCAAGCGTGTTTTAAATGTTACTGAAATTTGCAACACTTGCAACACTGTGTGTTGTATGACATTGCAAATTCATAGGTTTTTTGATTATAGTTTGCAGAGTTATCTAACCTTAGCAGTGCTAGTAGCAGTAGCATTGGTTTCTTCCTAGGTAGGCTCAATACCCCAGTGCAGAATATGATTACACATGGCTTCAGTTACTTATTTATATTTCAGTTTATCCCGACAAAGCCAACATACGGCCATTTTAAAAATGATTTTTATTACATCAAAGTACTGCAGAAATGCTGGTTAGCTCTACAGGTTAGAACTGCTCTCTTTACTTTCCCTGTCACTAGTCTACAACTTCTATTCTCAGAAATCGCGAGAGAGTGGCCAGTGGTGTCCTAACAACTTTGAGCCAGTACATACTGTTACTTGTATTTCTGACACTGATTAGCAAGGGCAGCAATAAATCATAGAGAGCATTTACACACCACAGCCCAAAGTTGCGTCTTGAACTTGTCACAAGTGTCATGTCATTTTCATTGTGCTCCTAGCATCAGTGTATAGCCATTGATGAGTTTTAGCAGATTCTAGTCTAGAGTTGTTTGACTTTTTTTTTTTTTTGGTTGAAATAAAATGTTAGATATGAAATATTTTCCATTTGCCTCAAGCTGTTTTTGTTGTTGTGAAAATTTCATTGTATTTTAGTTTTCGGCAACAAGGGCCTTTGAAAAAGATAACAAGGGAGATATGGAATAAACCGGCCGATGGGCTGAAAGATTTGGAGTTTATTTTGAAGGTATTAAACCGTACTGATTTTCTTTTCTTTCAGAGCAAGAAGCCGAAACAGAATCTACAATGTACTATGTCATTGGAGCCATCTTGTACAGGACACTTGGCATCATTTTACCTCCAGCGACGTGAGTACTTAATTATTCTTTATTGTTATTGAGGATTTAAAACCACATTTCATTCTTATCTTTTCGCTGTCCTTTCTTTTATCTTTCTGTAACTCATTTTTTTCTTGCGCTTTGTCTGACTTTTTAATCTCTCTCGTGGTCTCTTCATTTTTACAACAGTCTCTCTTTATTTCTGTGCATTTTCTATTTTTTCCTTCCCTTCTTTCGAACTTCCAGTTCTCCATATGTCTTTTCTTCCCTTTTACAACTCCGCTGCTTCTCTTGTGTCCTTGCGCCTGCTTACCACACTTATCAAAAAGCACACTTCCCTAGATGTTTCCCCCTTCCTTTGAGTTGTCAATATAGTTTTGGAAGTGTACACTGAGCTTGGATTGGGTGTGGGCCTAATGGGTCCCAAAACTTGCATAGAACATGCAGTAATAAAAGTTAGAAGAAATCAGGAGGTTGTGAAAAAGGCCATTGTGATATGGTGTTTGTGCTGGCCCCGGGCCCTTTTATTCAGGTCACTGCTCTTGGTTGTGGATTAGCTGGATCTGTTAAAACCCTTTTCACTCTGTAGCCATGCTGAATGTTAATGGGTGCAGTATTCTGTTTTTAGTCAGGCGCTCTCTTTTTTCTCTCTCTCTTTTCTCTCTCTTTCTTCTCTCTTTTAGATTTCCTCACCTCCTACTAGTTTGTTTTTGTTATTTGTTGGTATTTGTATGTATTATTTTTGGTCTTTCTCCAAAGTCATAGAGCCCATTGAGCTCCATCTTAAATGTACACCAACACTTGTCTAAAAAACAAAAAAGATAATAAAAAAACAAATGTCTTTACAGTCCACCTGCAGTGATCAACTCTAAAATCCTGACCGTGACAATACGACCGGAACCACAACCCAGTGAGCCCATGGTGGTGGTGGAGCTGTCACCGCTATTAAATGTAAGTATATAAAAGGCTGTTTTCTTTTCTCTGGCAACTATTCAAGACCGCTAAGCTTCTGCTTCAGACCACTGAGCATGTTCTAAATCTTCAAAAGTTAGATGGTCTTGTAAGCAGTTTTAAGGGATGAAAGAATGCATCACATCATGTTTTTTATTTTCATCATCTAAACTTTCCCAAATGAAAAAAAACCCAAAACATTTAAAATAAATGAAGTATATGAAGTTTTTTCTAGTGCAAGGGTTTGAATTTTTCTGCTTGTAGTAAGTATTTTCCAAGAAAATAAATTTGTTTAAGGCTTTAAGCAACTCCTCTTCTCCCAGCCGACCCATGTTTTCCAAGTTCAGATGAAGCTCAAAGTGCTGCATGCTATAAAGCGCCATAGCGCTCGGTGAATTGCCTGAATAAACGCAGACCTTTTTGACTTCCCTGTATCGCGCTGTCTCCTGGTAGCTGTTCAGTTTATATTACATTGGAGTTCGTTATTATAACGACTCATGGGGTGTCTTCAGCGGAAAAGGACTAAGTGCTAGTTTAATGAGAGGCATGCTTCACGACCTCGATGTGATGTGGGTTTCTTTGGGCATTCTGCTGTGTAAAGGTGGACATAGTTTTGAAGATAATGTTAAATATTTAACGGCTCCCTCCTGACAACACAAACACACACACACACACACACACACACACACACCCTCGTTCAGCTATCTTAGTGAGGACCTTCATTGACATAATGCTTTCCCTAGCCCCTTACTCTAACCCTAACCATTAACCCTCCGTTTTGCGCAACTACTTTTAAATCCCGGTAGAACTGCAACCACGTAAGCTAGCGCAATATTTTTTTTTTTGCATATGAAACCGGAGGAGTTGTACTTACATCTTATGCCATCAGCTTGTCCTAGGTCACAGTTTCCTTCCACATAAAGCTTTGCAAAAACTGCATAAAAAGCGCTTGCAGCAACAAAAACATAATATTCCAGAAACACGCTTTGCTGATCCAATCAGCTGTTCATAACACTTCCTACGTTGACGTCAGCGCGAACTACCGCATGTCCGCCATTACCTGCCCGAAACCGGAAGTGACGTCATTTTTGCGGAAATGTGGTTTTTTACCAGCAGGGCCTCATGAGCCTATACTGGAGTTTTTAAAAGTTATGTTTGACTTTATGACTTTCTGCGTCGTTTCTGGGATGCTTAGAACGCAAATTGCACTGCTGGAAGTAGTTTATTTTGATGCATATGCTGCTTTTTTGCAAATTTGCACTATAATATTTATTTTCATTTTTCCTGCAGTATATAAAAATTGGTGTATTTCAAAAATAAAACTATGAAGACACTCAAAATAAATTTCCTGTGGTGGGAAACTATTTTGTGCAACATTTTTGTATTTACAGTTTTGAGGGATAAGCCTCTTAAATTTCTCTAACTAGAAATATATGTTAAACAAACAAAAACGATTTTCAATTTTTTTGTAGTTTATTGCACTATTTTGCAATTTATGTAATTACTATGCACTTAATGCATACATATTATTAAAATTTGGGCTATAATGGTTGTATTGATGTATAGCAACTTGAAATGCTCCCAAAAATGGCACCACAACATGTAAAAATATAATATAAGCTCTGGCGGACTTGGTTCTATGGTAGGTCTTAAAGGGTTAAAAATGAATGCCTAACCCTAACCCTTACCCTAAACCTAACCATAACCTAATTATAACCCTGACACTAAAACCACATTTTGAGCCTCAAAAATGCCTTTAAATGCCTTCAAATTTGTGAGGACCGGGTTGTGTGTCCTCACAAGTGACTGTTGGTTCTCACAAGTATAGTAGAATGCAGATTTCGGTCCTCACAAAGATAGCTAGACAGGAACACACACACACACACACACTATATATATATAGATGAAGACATGCTAAAATGAAAGTGGAATCTCTCTCTTGCTGTGTTGACCAGGACTTGATGGTCAAAAGTATTGCAAAGTTTCATTAAAAAAGACTTAGTATTCATTCGCTATTCCCTGTGAGTTCATCTCCCTGCTGTAAACCACTGATTCATTACACAATTATGGCAGTTTCTTTATATGCCTCTATCTTTTATATTCCTATTATTCTGCTTTTTAACGCTTTTGGCAAAGCAAAGGTATTGCAAGTTGCACATCCTCTTTCTAGCAGATGATGTCTTAATGCTGATCCTTGCATGCTGCTTTGTACTATAAACCAGAGGCTCCCGCTGAGGACAGACACTTATCTGGCACACAGCCCAGGGCTGACACATATAGTAGATCACATGCACACCCTAAACCAGTGGATGAGATGCCATTGTTACTCTTTTAAACAATATATCCTATGTATATCAAATTATTCTAAACATTGGGGTGGGAATTGTAAATGGATTTTTTTTTTTTTAAAGGAAGAGTGATGACAATTAATGCAGCAGATGCATCTAGTCCCTTGATATGCCATGCATCAGAAATGCTCTGTCCTATATTACTCATTAATCAACTGAATAGTCTCAAGTTAAATTAAAGCAGCAACAGTATGGCCCTTGGACCTCAGTGAACATCCAGGTGTGCTGAAGGTGAGATGTTTTACGCGGTAACATGAATGAATTAAGCCTGGGATGCTAATTAGGTGTTGTATAAATTTACCACTGATCACCTGCGAACACTAGGTGGTGATAAGGAGTGTCCACCAATTAAAAGTCATGCTGCTGCACGTAATTTGATAAACCACTAATGAAAGTTTCATGTAGATGAAGTGATAATGATTATCACCTAATGCTTACTTCATGTTTCTACTAGTACTTCAATAAAGAGATTGTAGGTGGCGCTGTAGAATCATGTTGAACCGCCCATGTTTAAGACCCAAAAATACATAAATTTTCACCAGACCTGACACATGTGCAAAATTTCATGAAGGCGGAAGTGCAGCTTATCCTTGCTGACACAGGGCTGGACAGTTCGTCATTCCATCTTATGGCTAAAGGAGAAGCATGATGGTTTTACAGTGGCCTTGCACACAAACTACAGACAACTTTGCAGATGTTGTCTATAAGTTGTTGTTGGTTATTGTCACCAAGAGGCAGTGTCACAAACAATCGCTCTGTGTGCTACTCTTGTTTGTGCTGTTATTGGTCCTTGCCAGCCACAGAGAAGAGCGGGTTATAACATACAAAAAAGCTGAAGCAAAACAGTATGTATAAAAAAAATGACAAGAGTATGGAAAGGCTTGGAAAAATCTGGAATAGCAACGACAGCACATTGCCATTCACTGCTCCAGACAAATAGCTACATTGGGCTGCACAACCTAGTTAGAGGTGCCTTTATTTGGGAGAATTTCTATAGAAAGAACTGTAGTATCTAGCCATCCCAAGGAATGTACCTATCTCCCTTCTGGAGGTAGGTACAGGAAAGGTCGACAATGGCAGAAACCTTAGCCTTAACAGGATGAATCTGGTCATAAAGGTTCCTTCAAAAGTTAGGTGACAGTGGCCTTGCTAAACTCACATGTTGCCAAGTTTAGTGTCAGAGAAGCTTCTGCTAATCAATCAAAAAAAAAAAAGATTCATTGTTGCAATGTGCTATGCCCAATGGGGAAAATAAATAACCACATCAACCAGAGAAATATTGCAGTTTGAAACATTACCTAGGACGGTGGTCATTAGCCTTTGAAAGGTCACAGGTGCATTTTCCATCTCAAAAGGCCATCACAGTACACTGCAAAAAGTGATCAGGCGTAACAAATGCTGAGACTTCAGAAGCTCTTTCAGCAAGCAGGATTTGCCAGTAACCTGTAAGGAGGTCTAACTTACTGACATCTGTTGCTGAGCTGATGCTGTCTATACAGTCCTCAGCGTGAGGTATCGGAAAAAAAACAGACACTAGCTGTGTCCCAAAACGTAGGCCTAAAACACAGAAAAAAGCCAAACAATTACATTTTTAAGTTATCCGAGTGACTTATATATTATCTTTAACCTGAGAAAACGATGAAGCCGGGAGTCCGCTGCTCTCGCCGGGTCGAGTGACCATTAAACCCCCCGGCTAGCTATCGAGCGGGTGGGTAACAGACGTCTCCGAAAATGTCGGAGCACTTTTGCAAATATGCGATGTCTTGACAAACCAAGCAGATATTTGAAGTTTACACGGCTACTTTCTCGCCTGAAAATATGTTAAAAGTTTATTTTGTGACCCAGAAAGATTAATAAGAGTAATATTAAAGCTTAATAGCGGCCGCCATTGTTGGAAACTGGAATTGGCTGGGCCGTGCTATGGCCACACCTGACCCATCCTTCAAATTCAGGGAAATGAAGGACGCATTTGTTGGCTGCATTTGAAGGAGTCGACGAATTTGGACAGCCTTCGTCGCCTGGCTGTGACGTAATCGGCCTTCAAATGCGGCCTCCGAAGGATGCAGCCTACGTTTTAGGACACAGCTACTGTCTGCGTTCACTTTACGGAAGCCTGTGAGGAAGCGTCGAGTGCCATCTGAGTTTGCCGTGACCAGACAGGGAGAACTCAGCGGTCTAGAATTAGGTTTGCTTATGCTGTGTTCCAGCGAGTACTTTACTGCCTTCTTCGTCATCTCTTTCAATTCAAATGTTATTTAATTTAAAATTTAATTTGAAGTGCGCCGCTATGACAGCAAATCACCTTTGCTACACATATGTTATTCCTCCCAAGAAGGTTCTTTCTGAAACTTAAGTCAAACGGATCAGTTGTCATGCTCACAGCTGTTCACAGACCCAAAAACCAAACAGTCTCCAAAACCAAACTTCCACCATCTAGTGCTGGTATGAGAAGTCCTCGACGTGGGCTTCCAACTATGTTACATTCCCGAAATGGTCTACAGGTAAAGGGAGTAACATAATACTAGATGGGGGAACATGAGGAGTTTGTTTGGGTTGAT
The DNA here is from genome assembly GCF_051167445.1 of Perissodus microlepis. Lineage (NCBI taxonomy): Eukaryota > Metazoa > Chordata > Actinopteri > Cichliformes > Cichlidae > Perissodus > Perissodus microlepis. The sequence goes on along the minus strand of NC_140481.1, from coordinate 12,277,449 downwards.
TTAAACAATTTATTGCCAAAATGTTAACAATGAAGCACAAGGCGAGTACACCAAACAAAAAAAGCTCTAACTTAAAATAAAACTCCATCAATAAATTACCTTAGTTAAAAGAAAGGTTACAAATCTATACATCAACTACATATCAACCAAATAAAAATAGGAGAAAAAGGTGTACGTCAAAATGGCAGCTCCTCCTTACAAGTTTCTTCTGGCAACTGCAAGAGAAGGCAGAACAACTAAGGCTAAATCATTCAGGTTTAGCAAAAAACAAACAAACAAGCAAGCCAGAAACTTAGGAAAGCTAACCAAAACAGGTAAGGCTTCACTCAAAAACAAATGCTGCTCTAACAACCAAAAAGATTGGTCAGCTTTTATCAACTTTGGAGAGCACCCATTGGCTGCAGGACTCCGACTTCAGCCAAGGACATGAAAAACAAGATCATCAAGAGTCAGTAGTAGGAAAGGGTGGAAGTCAGGACCTGGAAGCAGCACGGTAAATATTTCCTCATCCTAATCTTTATATTTTTTTAAAAGGAATATAATACCTGTTTTTGGAAATATTTGGAAGAAATTCACAGAAGCACAGGGAGTACATAAAAAAAGAACAAGCAGGAAAACCCCGACTGAAGTTTAAGTGAGGAACCTTTCTGTGAGGTGAGAGTGCTAACCACAGCACCACTCTGGCTTCATTTAAACTGTAACCAGGTTTTAATCATAGCCACACAATTCTGCAATTGCTACTTGAAATTAATTGGGCTTTTAGCAGCTCCTGAATACAAAATACAAGAGAGAATATTAAAAGAAGCTGAGCAACGTCATGTCTTCTAGTGCTAAAATAGGCTATATTTTTGATAGAACTTCATAAAGGTAACAACACCTGAGTAGGAGCGCCTTTAAAGGTTACATTTGGACAGAGTCGGCTAACAAGCAGCCAGTGATCTAGATGTTAACTCTTGAGAATAATAACTTAAAATGTCCACCAAAGAAAAAAATCTTTCCAGTTTTTCCGTATAATATTAACACAGCATTAATAATGCTTTTGCTTTAAAAGGGCAGAATACAGTGTCTTCTGTAGTTGTGTCGACTTTGGCCAATGTAGAAACATCCAGCTGCTACAGCAGTGGCCTGGCAACAGCTGCCTCAGGCTTCACTCTCATAGGGGAATGTTAGGGTCTCTGTGCTGGGTCATGTCTTCTCTGAGAGGACATCTGCTCCAGTCAGACTCCCTGTGTATCTCCCCGGTGTCCTAATGTGTGTGTGCGTGTGTATGTGTGTCTTTAATGGTAGGTAGAAAGCAGGAGGCCAGAAAGTCCTGTGTCCCTGCTGTAGACCATATGCCAAGTGTTACAACACAACCCCATCCTTCAGCCATCCTTAATGTAGCCTTTTAAATTATGAAAGAAAGTTCTGGTTAGCTTGAGCCATAAGCTTTCCTGGTAATTTCAATGTAATCTAGGTCATTTTCATCAGTCAAAAAGCATCATCCTGGTTTTCTCCATTTCATACTCTAAACCTATGATCTTAAAGTGAAGGGCTTTTAAGACCAGAGCAGTCATGTTTTGTTACATTAGCTCATTTCATCATATTAGCTTAGCCCATTCACAGCCAGTGAATTATTGCATGTATTGCAGAATGCGTTAAAGGAAACTGCTGTTCCTTTAAAGAGAGGAAAAAAAAGGTTTAAGGTAGGTACCAGCTACCACTGTCCACAAATGCCACTGTTAGAATTGCAGAGGCACGTTTCTCCCTTTGATAACCATCAGCTGAGCAGACGCTGTCATTATGCAAAGTATGAGCACTAAAAAAAGAGGCAGACACTGCAGGAGTGCACAGGTGTCAATCCCGCTGTAGCGAATGGTCCAATAGGACACTCGTTGATTGATAGCTGAACGCTAACAGAGCTCAGCACGCTAATGCACGCCACGGGACATCTATAGTCGGTGGTGGCTGTCTGTGTGTGAGGCTGAACAAAGCACTGTCATCCATCAATCCGTGTCACCCAGTCTCTGATCCCGAGTATATAAATGTTGCATCATCCTGTCCTTTCAAGTCCAGTCATGCAGAGATCCATGGATGCACTGATTCATTGGAGATCAGTAATGAACTGTTCAGAGAAGGAAGGATGACCTTGCCTGTAGAGGAATAAATCCTTACAATTCAGGCTACAATGTGCATGTCTTACTTTCCTTTTTTCTTTGTCAATTTCAAATATAGTTAATTATCAGAAAGCATTTTAACTTGAGAAGTAATTTCTTCAGATTTTCCTGAAGCTTCAGTTAAGATCACATTATCCTTTTTATAATCTACACAGCACTCTGGCTGTTGGCTTACTGCTATAATCCCCTTTGCCATAAGGGGGAGCTCAAAGGCAAAGTGCCTAATGCAGGATTCAGGAAGGGCCAACAAATTGGGAGATTTTCCTCTGCGTTGGCCCAGTGGAATACCAGCATTTCAGTTGTGGATACTAAAATTGAAGCTGGACTCTTTTTTGTTACCCCACAGAACCAAGAAAATGTTTTTAATAGTTGGTTCTTAAATAGTTGCTGATTTTGTCAGGTCCAAAGCGCCATTTTAAGTGTTTTCAGTCACTTGATTGAAGCAAAAATGTCTCAAATAACCATTTGATTCAGACAAAACCCAGTCACAGTCCACTCGTTACCAAGCACACAGGTTGAAAGGACATAGAGGCTCCGTTTAAAAAGTGATCGATGCAGAGATCACTGAAGATCTCTGGTGGAACAAGTTGCTATGAGCTGGTTAAAGATATTGATCCCATGATTGATTCTCTGATTGAGTCATGACAAGTCTTTCTTTGCCACCACACGCCACTGAGCGAACTTTAGCTTCAATGACTAAATGGGTTAAGGGTATGCTGAGAGCAAATCACCAGCATCCAGTTACTTTGATTTTGCTTTTTTAAAAAGAAAAAATTGGTACATTAGTGAAACTTTGCACACTCTTAAAGGGCCAGATGTTTCATTAATAACATTTTACTTCATAGCTTTTTACACTTAACTGACTACTTTTTGCTGTGGTTGCACTTAAGTGAAGAATGTTAATGTTTTTACCCCACAGGATGTTTACGACCCTAGTTATTATCCATGAAATGGCTTTTCCTTTGTCATCCCTAAAACTCTCAATTTATAGCTCATGCACCTTTTTTTGTCTTCGGCTGCAGCAGCAGAAGCAGCTATTTGCTGCGTTGTCCTCTGACAATGACTCTCTTTCCATCTCTCCCTCCTGTCGTCTATCTCAATCCTTCTCTTTCATTGTCTGTTTACTTCTTACCGTCATCCATGCAGCATCACTCTTTCTCCTCTGGCAATGAGCTATTCTGTCTTCTCTCTCTGCTGCCTTCTCTCTCACTCATCCTCTTGACTGGCAATAACAGCTTATCTTCTCCTCTCCCCCCTCCCCCTCACCCTGTATCTTGCAGGGTACATCAGATCCTCAGTGCGTTGTCTGGGACTATGGAAACCCGTAAGTTACTCACGGTGACTCTGACACTCGTGTAAATGTTTGTGTGTACAGTGCAGAAATACATGTCTGTCAGTCAAAAAAAAAAAAAAAAATCCAAATGATTGTGTGTGTGTGTGTGTGTGTGTGTCTCAATGTTTATCTCGCATGTGTGTTCATGCCCAGTCAGATTCATTTTATTAATGATCTGATAACATTGTAATGAAGTTCTCAGAGTTTCTCTTTATTAAATTAGTCAGTGGGAACAAACAGCGTTATTTCACTGCTGCTAACAGTTCAACTGCAGGCTAACTCAGAACTCCTCTGTGGGTGCAGCTTTTTCTCTATTGCAGTTCTCTTGTGTAGCGTTTACCTTGTTGGCAGTTTAATTTGCATTTCTTTACTTCTTAACAGACATACTATCTAAGTACATCACAAACAGTTTTCTGTTTTTTCTTTGCTCTGTATTGTGGGTCAGCTGGTGAACTAAATAATATAAACCAGGACAATTGATCATCCTGCATTTACCATTAACCCACATATTGATCGGATAGTCTGTCAATACCAAAGTTATAAGAAACAAAGTTAAAACCAGGCTTTGGTTTCAGTTCATGGCCTAGTTATACTTTAAGTATAAACGCAAAAATTAAGGAAATTTGTTTTTGGCCAGTTATTTCTTTGTTGTAACAGTCTTGCTTGAGAATAAAGCTTATACCATTGGAAAGCCTTCATTTTCCCTTAAATGATGCCGTGTTTTGTGAGGGGGTTGAGCAACAGAGTCGATTACGTGGGTTGCACAGTGAAAAACTTACCAAATCTTTTCTTCCAATGCCAAACAGCTTATTCTGCTATTGACTATTGTTTGATGCCATTTATTGGATTGGATGGTTGAAGTCTGAAGAAACAAGGCATATTGTCAATCTGTAAATGTATTCATTTTTAAAAATGGGGGTTTAGCAGCATGTGGACCCGAACAGTATTTGTTACAAGTCAGCCAACACACCACAATGACTGACTTGCAACAAATGCTGGATGAAGAACCAGGTGGTTAGGTGAGCCGTCTACCAACCTACCAGGGTCAGTGAATCAAATCTGGGCTCTTAGAGGCACTGTGTTGAATGAAGGATTTGCCTGATTTGTCCCATTATTTGTGTGATGTGTATTTTGAATGTTAGATAAAAGTGCTCAGGTTTAGATAAAGAAACACTCTATGAATGTGTAAGTGTTATTGGATGACAGAAAGCAAGCGCTTTGAGTACCCAAATTAAGTAGAAAGGTGCTATATAAGTACCAGTGCCTTTAATGTAGTGAGTGTGGGTAATCAGCTGTATGAAAGATGGGAGATGTTGTTAGATCCTGGATATCAATTTAACATTTGAGCAATGCCCATGAATTTTCTTTTACTGATTTTTTTGTGAATCTGGCTGTATTATAGCATAACAAATAACTAAAAGCTAATGATCATCTGTTGTGCCTCAAAGGAGACCTCTAATGATGTGCAGAAAATTAAAGGTAGCCATTAAGTGTGGTAACTCTAAATTGGTCACACACTGAAGCATGTATTAAAATCATTAAAAGTGTGCACGCTATCGACAGTCCCCAAAGCATCGAAAACATGTCATTAATGGAAGAAAATTCCAGTACCAATGTTGCCACATTCATTCTCTCCCAGTTCAGCAATGTTGGACCTTGGAATCTTTAAACCAAACGAATTAAGATATTTAAAGTTTTGCACTTGTTGATATTTGTGTTAACAAATTTTACATCCCAAATTCTTAACCTGTGTATGTTTTAGACTGAAATTTGGCATAATAGTCTGCTTTGGTAGGAGTTCTTGTTAACCTTGACCAGCACTAAATTTCAAAAAATCAAGTAATTTAGTTTAGATTGTTGAGTGCCTTTACTTTACAGGTAACTCACCATCTTGCATCAACAAAGTCACTATTTGTGAAGGAATTTCATAATTTCACATTTCAAGTAGGTTCTAGTTTGATTCTGAATGTAAATTGGTGATGTGAATTCCTGTATATACAAATGACAACAGATTGCAAATGCCAATTCATTGAGTAGAATATAACTGGCCTATCTTCTTCTTCTATCCATCTATTTTATTGTTTTGTTTCACCACCATCTTGACCAAAGTCATTTTGAAGATGGTAATCGACTGCAAGTGATCGCAAACCTGGTTCCTGTCTTCACAGCAGCTTTTTCAAAAGCAATGAGATTGCAATCATTTATGTCATGCTGCAGTCTCCACCCATGCTTTCTTTTAGCTTGACTGTAAGATTAGCTGCAATTCTGACAGACCAGATGAGCTAAATACAAGTTCACAAAAGCTCATGGCCCAGCTACCATCCTCTGCACAACTGCAGTCTGCAAGCTGATTCACAACCCACTTGCACCCCCGATCCTCATCTCATGTTGTATCGTACAATTTGGTTTAGTTCAATTGTATTTATGTAGCACCAGATCACAATAAAAGTTGCTTCATGGCACTTTATATCGTAAGGTAAAGACTTTACATTAACAGGGAGAAAACACCAACAACAATCCCCCTATGACACCGGGGTGACAGTGGAAAGGAAAAAATCCCTTTTAACAGTAAGAAACCTCCGGCAGAACCGCTCAGGGAGGGGCAGCCATCTGCAACCATGCAACCGGTTGGGGGTGAGGAGAGGAAGCCTTTACTTAGTGTAATATCTGTTGTCTCTGTTGTCATTGCCGTGTTAAGTGCTCGGGATTGTGCTGCTCTTCTTGCCATCTTTGACTTTTCATGAGTGTATTTGGAAGATCAAGAAGGTGCCACAACAAAGTCATTTTGCCAAATAATAATTTAGTATAGACTTAAATATCAATAATCTTTTTGCTAAAGTGGTCCTGCCTGAACTGCCATTAACCCAACAGCTTCAATATAAACATGACATACTTCTTCCTTTTGTAGCTTTTAAGCTTGACCCATGGCCTTCATCATCATATAAAGTTTAAGTGTTGAATTATTATTACACTTCTGGGATTTCTCATGACAACAGATTAAACTCTGGGCTTAGAAACCCCAGCACAAGTGAGTGAATGTGACCCGAGTACAGACTGACAGTGATGTCATTTTTATTGTCAATAAAAATACAATCATGATGATATCACTTTTCTTCAAAATGTATTTGCTAATCCAGTTGGGCTGTATGAGAAGATAAATAGTTTTTGGAAACATATTTGACATATGATGATTCACAGCAACCGATAACTTAAGAATTGAATTTGTCAGAGGGCCATCACTGAAGACCTTCCTGTCTAATGTGACAACAAGACGGATGACAGAAAATTCAGGTCAGCTCAAATTCTCCCTGGAGATCCCATTAGTTTACCCAGTTCTAGAAGAGTACTCTCTGGTGACCAAAGCACACAATGGGAGTGCAGGTTTGCAGGGACAGGATAAGACGTTGTAACTTAAACTACCCCTTCTCCATTAAGGCAGGAGAGGGACAATGCTTGGCAAAGTCAATCAACTAGCTGGCAGATTACAGCTGCAATCAAATTAAATTTGCAGACATGACGAGGGCAGACAGCCAAGCAGAATATAAAGTGGCAAGATGGCAGTGATGTCAACCAATCAAAAACGTGCGTGCACCAGAAGGAATGCACTCTTTTGTTTGTTTTTTTTGGTTTTAGGCTTTACTAATGTGCTTGTAGAAATCTAAAGATGTGTACAGACAAACATCCTGACCTCGGTTGATTTGACATATTTATATCGGCATGCCACAGATACAGTGTTTAGTTACATTTAGCATGCTTTATGGCTACTTTCGATATCCTGTACTGAGAAAACATAATCAACGAAAAAAAGAATGTTTCACTCGCAAGTACCGAACCAAGGTAGGAGCATAACGGAGTATCTGCATTTTTAATGCTTATGTCAGCCAGCTACTCTCAAAAATTGTTGAGGATAGGTTGTTGTTGAAATAGTTGCTTACACATTAAACCCATGTACACACTTGAAATTTTCAGTATAAACAGCCTATAAACAAGTGCTCATAACATCATCTTTGGGTGCACAGAGGCGTCTATGGAAATGTGTGAGGCAGTGTAATGAAGGCAGGTGGTACATTTCAGCCAGAGGAAGTCAAAAATGAATTTCTAAATTTTAATCTGATGATCACTTGTACAATTTATGTGCACAAACATCTGTAAATTGCTCAGAGAGCAAGCAGGCAGGCAGAAAGACACCAGTACCGTATCAGTCTTACTATATTTGTTTCCCTATGCCGAACGCCAGATCCTGACAAAAGATTGGCATTAGTGTACGGTTGATATGGGTGGAGAATTTGCAGGATAGCGCCTCTCTCAGGAACTAGCCACAAGCTTTTGAGGGTTGAGCAGGAGGCAGGCGAGATGTGGAGAAGGTATAGATAGTAGCGTGGAAGCAAGGCAGACATGGCAGCAGCTGAACCAGACAGAGGCAGAAAGAGGAGATGGAAGAAAAAGCTTTGCCACTCCATGACCTGTATATGGAGACTATATTTAGTGCACCCAAATGCACCCACATTTGAAACACAGATTGTATTCTGTCTGTATCTTTTACCCCCCTCTTTTGTTAAAATACCCACATTGATGATGTACACTTACTTGGAGATTAGGCATCACACTGAGGCTCAAATCTGCAAAGCCTATTGTCATCCCCATCACAACTGTGTGTGCGCGCATGTTTTTTCTGCAGTGGTGTTCTATTTAGAAATCTGCCAGCCATTTCAGCGGAAGCTCTCTCCCATTTGCGCTCTCGCTCTCTCTCTCAGCTGGCTAAGTTGGCCGACAGTGTGTGGCACTCACAGTTCATCTCAGTATTTATGTGCGAGTGTTTATTTATTTATTTAGCCCCTAACAGGCCCATATGTCGGTACCATCTGCCCACCCAAATCGTTGAGCTCGCCATCCCTCCCAGTCTTCCCCCGTGTGCCTGTCCCCTCAACCAAGTCTCAACCTGTTTTCATTTTCCTCGCTGCCTTGAATGGAAGCTGCTACATTTAGCCCTCATAAAAGTTTTACACGCTTCAAAACTAGAATCTCAGGTAAGCAAACAGCAGCTATTACGAGAGAACGCATTGCGTGAACATGTATGGCGGTATTGTACACAAGGCCCTGAGATAAAAATAGAAATAATAACTAAGTCAGTCTTGGTCATCCAACCTCCTCTTGCTTATTTTCTGCCCTGTTTCTCTCTTCTGCTGGGATACGATAGCAGGTGTTCAGCTGGTCTTTGCTGTGGTTCCTGACCTTGCTGCTAGCTTCTCTGGGATTTGACCCTCACTAAGGGGGGGTTCAGTCAGATATCCCACTGAAGTACTAACACAGCGACTTCCGCACACTCACTCTGCTGTAAAGAATGAGTCGCTTTATGGGTTGCTGTGATTTTGTTAGATATTTGAAAGATGTGCCAGCATTCGTAAGATATACATTACATCACTAAGACATTTAGTTTTTTCTTTATCACTCATGTGTTACTATTCCAATAGAAGCAATCTCCTGCCATGGAAGTGACAAAGCAGAAATAGTTTGGCTCACAGAGATTTCAAAACATGCATAAGAATGAAACCCAGCAGTGGGAGATAAATGTAATATACAGGGAGTGCAGAATTATTAGGCAAGTTGTATTTTTGAGGAATAATTTTATTATTGAACAACAACCATGTTCTCAATGAACCCAAAAAACTCATTAATATCAAAGCTGAATGTTTTTGGAAGTAGTTTTTAGTTTGTTTTTAGTTTTAGCTATTTTAGGGGGATATCTGTGTGTGCAGGTGACTATTACTGTGCATAATTATTAGGCAACTTAACAAAAAACAAATATATACCCATTTCAATTATTTATTTTTACCAGTGAAACCAATATAACATCTCCACATTCACAAATATACATTTCTGACATTCAAAAACAAAACAAAAACAAATCAGCGACCAATATAGCCACCTTTCTTTGCAAGGACACTCAAAAGCCTGCCATCCATGGATTCTGTCAGTGTTTTGATCTGTTCACCATCAACATTGCGTGCAGCAGCAACCACAGCCTCCCAGACACTGTTCAGAGAGGTGTACTGTTTTCCCTCCTTGTAAATCTCACATTTGATGATGGACCACAGGTTCTCAATGGGGTTCAGATCAGGTGAACAAGGAGGCCATGTCATTAGTTTTTCTTCTTTTATACCCTTTCTTGCCAGCCACGCTGTGGAGTACTTGGACGCGTGTGATGGAGCATTGTCCTGCATGAAAATCATGTTTTTCTTGAAGGATGCAGACTTCTTCCTGTACCACTGCTTGAAGAAGGTGTCTTCCAGAAACTGGCAGTAGGACTGGGAGTTGAGCTTGACTCCATCCTCAACCCGAAAAGGCCCCACAAGCTCATCTTTGATGATACCAGCCCAAACCAGTACTCCACCTCCACCTTGCTGGCGTCTGAGTCGGACTGGAGCTCTCTGCCCTTTACCAATCCAGCCACGGGCCCATCCATCTGGCCCATCAAGACTCACTCTCATTTCATCAGTCCATAAAACCTTAGAAAAATCAGTCTTGAGATATTTCTTGGCCCAGTCTTGACGTTTCAGCTTGTGTGTCTTGTTCAGTGGTGGTCGTCTTTCAGCCTTTCTTACCTTGGCCATGTCTCTGAGTATTGCACACCTTGTGCTTTTGGGCACTCCAGTGATGTTGCAGCTCTGAAATATGGCCAAACTGGTGGCAAGTGGCATCTTGGCAGCTGCACGCTTGACTTTTCTCAGTTCATGGGCAGTTATTTTGCGCCTTGGTTTTTCCACACGCTTCTTGCGACCCTGTTGACTATTTTGAATGAAGCGCTTGATTGTTCGATGATCACGCTTCAGAAGCTTTGCAATTTTGAGACTGCTGCATCCCTCTGCAAGATATCTCACTATTTTTGACTTTTCTGAGCCTGTCAAGTCCTTCTTTTGACCCATTTTGCCAAAGGAAAGGACGTTGCCTAATAATTATGCACACCTGATATAGGGTGTTGATGTCATTAGACCACACCCCTTCTCATTACAGAGTTGCACATCACCTAATATGCTTAATTGGTAGTAGGCTTTCGAGCCTATACAGCTTGGAGTAAGACAACATGCATGAAGAGGATGATGTGGACAAAATACTCATTTGCCTAATAATTCTGCACTCCCTGTACACTTTAGATGGATGGATGGCAGTAAGCTTATGAAAGGCTGAAGGTCATTTAATCCTTTCGCTAATCCCCACGGTCTTCAGCTTGATCGGGGAACAGTGGTTAAAGACCCAAGCAGCCCACTCTACCCCTCTGCCACCCATCGCTGCCATAGAGTAATAAAACCCGATGTGCAGTGCAAGTAGCTCTAACATCAACAATCTGACACGGTAGATTGGGGCTTGCTTTGGGCTCAGACTGATCTGGCGCCACTATCGGCTTTGGCATTGGCAGGTTCCAACCTTAAATGACTTAAAAAGTCAAAGACATATTCTGCACACTGCCAAAAAAACCAGCGGGCCAAAGTGTAATCGCATTTACTTTACAGAAAAGCATAGAGGCAAGTAGCAATGAGCCAAGTGGATGACACTTTTAATTCTCATATTGGGAAGCTTTGGGCTCTGTCATGTGGCCCCTATTAGTCGCTTGTGAATCAAAGAGCGGAGTAAATGAAGGAATTGATTTAAAAATATGCAGAGTATTGTCTGTCCTTCTTGGATATAACGCTTGCCTGAAAGTCTAAGTATGTATCACATTGAGTTGTGCATTGTCCTTTTTACTCACACACTCACAGTAAAGAACTTTCAAACTCTTTTTTGTATTATTCCTTGAAAAAATCCTAAATACTGCCTACATGACCCTTTATTTACATTTCCTACATGGACAGTGTTTTTCTCTCAAGTTATTTAAAGAGATGTATGAGTTACAGCATTGCAGCTTAAGCACACATGCCGTTTATTTCATTTTGGCCAGAAACTCTTTCTCTAGTGCAGCCTAGCTTTAGCTTAGTGCATTTTGGGATACGTAGTACACCCTTCCTCAACCTTAAGTAGGTTAGGTTAAATACTGTTATACTGTCATCTCAGAGATGGTAAATTAAATATATATATATTGAGCGATTTGTTTGCAAAAGGCAAAAATATGCTATTATACAGTGTGCATCAGATAATACAGTGGAAATGATAAGTACATTATACACCCACTTCATTGTGTTTTGTTTCAGTTTTTATTAAACTCGTTTTTAGATTTCTCAGGAGTCATAGCTAACAATAAGTTACTTATCTGTTTTTTCTTTATAAATCTAGCTCTCCAACAAAAGAATTGCAACATTTTTACTTGTGCATCGTGGGTTTTTTTCCACTATTGTTGCAGACTAAGATTAAACAGAAATGCAAACACACACACACACACACAGAAGCAGCAGAGCCACCAGGAGGAGGGGTGGATGGCTGATACGGCTTGCTCCACTTTTCCATCTGACAGAGCAAAAGGGATCAAGACTGTGTCAAATAGCGAGTCAGCACGGGAAGAGGGAGTCGGCCAGGCTTATGCGCGCTCTGTCTCCATTGACTGTTAAAGGTATGGACAGGCTCTCAGTTAGTTTCTCCAACTATCACAACTGTCCCCAGGGAGCGTGTTAATGTGGGATTTTCAATTCTCAGTGCAAAAAGCTGGGGTGACTAGTTAAGGACAGTTGGTTTTAGGTTACTTTTTGATGCCTGTAAGTAGATTTTTTTTAGGAGGGGGGTTAAGATGAACTCTAAGTAGCTGTGTGTACAGCTGTAGCTATGGTTTGTTTTTGCTGCTGAACATCATGGATACTTGTGGGTAGTTCATAGGTAAGGAAGATTCTGCTTTCTTATTTGGGTGAAGAAGTTATATAAGGAAGAACTTGTTTATTCTACATTCAGTATTTTTTCTTCCTTCATGCATTACTGATTGGTTGATGTTGTTGATTTCTTCATCATGTGACAAGTGAAATGGAGCTTTAGCACTGGGGCTGTTTGTCTTGGGAATGTTTTAGAGGAAGATGTTGTTGGTATTGATAGCGATTAGAAGGCTTGACTTGGACTGTGTGTTGGAATACTTTGCCTTGGCTGCTGGACTTGTAGGGCGTGAGGATTGGTAGGTAAGTAACATCTCCATCAGCTTAATACCTTATTATTTTTAGGGGCTTGTTATGGATGTTGTGTTAAGTTTTTCTGCCAATCATGCACTGCGAACATGCTCTTACAAGGTTCTGACCTTCAGCCAAGTGCAGTATTTGCCTTATGTCTATCTTACTAACTTCCACATTATCCTCTTTACTGTTATGTCGCTGGAAGTAGGCTGAGAGGGCACTGTGTTAGTCTATTATGAGACTAAGAGTTAGCATGATGCTTAGAGCATGTCCTGGTTTCAGAGAATCCCAAATCTTCCTCAGGTCTTTTTCAAGGTACCACATTCTTCATACATGCAGTGGTGGGGAAAAAATGTGTGCCCCCTTCTTGATTTACAATTTTTTTTGTATGTTTGTCATACTTAAATGTTTAAGGGCATCAAAAAAATAAAATATTAGACAGAGATAACACAAATAAATGTAGTTTCTAAATGAAGGTGTTTTTATTGTTTTTATTATTAAATGGGGGAAAAATCCAAACCTACATTGCTTTGTGTGAAAAAGTGATTGCCCCCTAAACCTAATAACTGGTTGGGCCACACTTAGCAACAACAACTGCAATCGAGCATTTGAAGTAACTGGCATTGAGGTTTTTTTAGCACTGTGGAGGAATTTTGGTCCACTCTTCTTTGCAGAATTGTTGTAATTCAGCCACATTGGAGGGTGTTTGGGCAGCTGCCTTTGTAAGGTCATGCTACAGCATCTCAATCGGATTCAGGTCAGAACTTTGATTTGGCCACTCCAAAGTCTTCATTTTATTTTTCTTAAGCCTTTCAGAGGTGTACGTGCTGGTGAGTTTTGGATCACTGTCCTCCTGCAGAACCCAAATGTGCTTCAGCTTGAGCTCATGAACGGACAGCCGGACATTCTCCTTTAGCAAGTTTTGGTAGACAGCAGAATTCATGGTGCAAGTCTTCCAGGTCCTAAGGCAGCAAAACAGCCACAGAAACCACACTACCACCACCATGTTTTACTGTTGGTATGATGGTTCATTTCTGAAATGCTGTGCCAGATTTAATGGTACATACACCTTCCAAAAGGTTAAACTTTTGTCTTGTGAGTCCACAAAATTCTTCCCGAAGGTCTTGGGGATCATAAAGATGTCTTTTTTTTGGCAAATGTGAGACAAGCCTTTGTGTTCTTTCTGGTTAGCAGTGGTCTTCTCCTTGAACTCCACCATGCAGATCATTTTTGTCCAGACTAATAGATGCCTCTGACTTGGTTTCTCTGGTGTTTCTTTAGATTGTGGCATAATGTGTTGCTTTTTGAGATCTTTTAGACTCTTTCACTCTGTCAGAAAAGTTAAATGATTCCTTGTTTTGACAGTGAGTGTCTTTAGTAAAAACTGAACTCTGAGTTACTTCATGATTTAACAAGAGGGACAATTACTTTTTCACACAGGGACAGATAGGTTTGTATAACTTTTCTCTGTTAATCGATTAAATCATCATTTAAAAACTGGGTTTTTTTTTACTCTATTTGTTTGATGATCTGGAACATGTAATTGTGACAAATATGCAAAACACTAACAAATCAGGAGGGGGGAAAACACTTTTTCACACCACTGTATGCGGCATATTTGTGGTAACGCAGAGTGGAGGCAGGCAGAATGGCAGACCATTTATGGCTGTAGCTAAAATCTGTATGTCTAGCTTTCCTGTGTGCTCAGTAGCTTGCACACCAGGAAGGAAGATAATCCCGAGAAAGAAGCTTATAAATTAGCTTAAGGGCAGAGAGAAGCAGATTTGGATAGTAGAGGTCACTGACAAAGCATTCTCCCTACACAAGAATCGGGGAGGAATTAGGAAAGGGCATTTTGGTGACAAACACATAAAACATCAGACATGACAAGGATACTGAATAGTGAGCACGAACTGCGCATCGGTCTTTAATAACGACCTATTTCAATTTTCACTCGGCTGAAGGAGGAATAGTGACGCTGTAAGCTGCCTTTGTACGTTTCTATAAAATATTTTGTAATATTCAAAGTCTGGCCTTGATATGGCTACTTTATCTTTTGTGCCTGGATGACTGTCCTAGTTGGAAGAACACCTTGAGGAATTTCTTGGAATTTGGCACGAATGTTCACTCGGACTCAAGGCTAAGCTAATTAGATTCTGTTAGTTAAAGGTCAAGTTTTTGGCTTTAACTCAAGAATTCATAAGTGAATAATGGCTGTTAAATAAATAAATAAATGATCTAGCCTTTGTTAAACACTATAACTTAGGAACAAATAAGGAGAATTCGATCATAAGTCACATTTACACTAAACTTTGTTAGGCCCTTTGGCAGTGTGATCTTCTGTGCTTCAGAGGTGAAGATATATGTGAAACATCTACATTTAAAATCTGCTCATTAGCAGCAACATCCAATTTTGTGCACTGTCACAGCTACATATTTGTGTTGTGTTAGAATTGGCTTTCCTGCCCAAGCATTGATTGATTGATTGATAATACTTTATTCATCCCGAGGAAAATTGGGTTAAGGCTGCCTCGCCAGCGCCATCTTACCCTTCCAACCATAGATACTAGTGGTGCAACGGATAAAAAATCTCACAGTTTGGATCGGATCACGGTTTTAAGTCACGGATCGGATCAATTTTCGGATCTACAGAAAAGAAAAAAAGACAAAATTTTAACATTTACTTATTAACTTTTTAAGTATTTTTTGCCTATTAAAAACATTCAACTCAAGACTCATTCCACGCAAATTAAGGTGCAATATAGGGCAGTACAGGGCTTTGTATCTACCACTCCGCTGTGATATAATGAGCGGTCACGTAGCTTTCCGTTGACCTGGAGATCCACCCGTTTGTAGTTGGGCAATATAAGATGCCTGGGACAGTTCAGCCATAACTTTAAACTTTTCCTGCTCATACATGCCTGGGTACAATCTTGACACTGAAGTGGACGCGCAACGGGATATCATAGCGTGGCTCAAGCACATTCATCATAGTTTAAACCCCTTGTTTTGCACAAGGAAATACGGCCTCCCGTCTGCAGCTAAACACCCCAATAGCTTTTGTAATCGCTTTAGCCCGGTCGGATTGGGCAGCAAAGTGCTGCTTAAATGCCGCAAACTCCTCTGCTCCTCCACTTGGACCGCTAGCGCTGGCCATAACTATCGCTTGACAGACTGACCACGTGCACCATACACATACTTTTTTTCCTTCTTTTTCTAATCTTCGGATCACGTGCGTGGCGAACCATGGAGTGATTCGTGATCCGGTTCGGATTACAGATCAACCGTGATCCGCTGCACCACTAATACATACATTGCACAAACATCACATGGGGAAGACAGGTCAGAGAGGTATAACAATGGAAAATGCACGTGAACACATGCAAGAAATCTGACATCTAATATTGTAGAGATACATACAGCAGTAGCAGAATGAGTACAATAAAGCGTAAAAATAATATCTTTATTGTTATTCCTTTTGGGCAAAGAAATTCAATGAAACTGCATCAGTGCAAATATCTCATATAGGTTTAAAATTTCGCAGCTAAAAAGAAAATCTTACTATATATTATATTAAAAACTCCAAAGTCTCTAAAAGTAACCATACAAAATTCTAAAAGGGAAAGTTTTTCATCTCATACATACGAGATGCTTCACATTTTGTAGGCATTCATGCATGATTGATTTTCTTTCTTTCTTTTTTGAATGCACAGTTCCAGCAGCATTTAGCAGAGTTAAGGATTTGGATAAAAACTATTTTTTTAATCTGTCTGTCCTTCTTTTTAATGTCCTGAAACATCTGCTTGAGGGCAGCACTTCAAACAGAAAGTGTCTGGGTCAGAATGGATCTTTCAGGATGCTCTGGGCTTTTCTGAGGCAGCAGGAATTGTAAAGATATTCTAGGGAGGGGAGAGGGTATCCGATCAGCTTCTGGGCAGTGATGATGAGCCTCTGAAGCATTTGTTTCTCTGCCGCTGTGCAGCTGGTGAACTGCACACAGATGTAGTATGTGAGTATGCTCTCTATGGAGAAGCCATAGAAATCTTTGGGTGAGGCAGTTCTTCCTGAGGATCCTCAGGAAGGAAACCGTGCCCAGAAACTGGAAGTCCGGTCATGTTAGGTCAAATCAATTTTATTTCTTTGTCGGTATATCACAGATCAAAAAAAGTTGCTATAATTGGCTTCACAGTGTGTACATCAAAAGATATCGTCCATCTTTAGACCCATGACCCAAATGAAGAACGTCTTTATATGATTTAGGAGTTTGGGCTCTTTGTTCATTCTTCACATTTAAAGTATTTATCTATTTGAGCTGAGTAACTTGAGGCACATGTATTATAATCAAAAAAATGATACAATAAGAAGTCTTTTAAAAAGTACTTCCTTCTGATCGTCATACACAAACTACATCAGTTTATATGTGTGAGCCAACGCGGTGGGTCTGAGGAGGAGAAGAAAGGTTGAGACAGTTTTCTGTCACTGATTTTTTTGGTTTTTAAGCAGTGGCAGGCAGCATCCAGGTAAAGAAAAGAGAGTGTGTAGCTATGGCAACGTTTATCACTGACTGCTGGGAAGTCATTTAAATCCATCTCGGGTTTAGTTTGTATGCTCATGTTTATACAATAGGAGCCTTCAATTCCTAAAATTGCAAAATGTAATTTTCTTCAGAATGATAAAATCAAACGCAGATTAAAGTAATACCACAGTTAAAAGCTGTACAAAGACAGGGCTTCGACTTTTCAGTTCAGAGAGAGAAATCAGCTCAGCCCTGTGATACTGTGATATGCATTTTATTGCCAATACTGTGTATGTTTTTGATTAAACATGTGCAGTACTACCTTTCTTCAATAGTAGCTAGTGCATTTTGAGAGGCTACATACATCATTCAGTACAGTCATGTGCCCTGTGTAAGAAATGGTTTCACAACTCCAGCCCTGAAAATCAGACTACTGTTTGGTTTCTGGGTTGGAGCTAGAAACACAGCTTTCGTTACCAGTGATGATGCTCAACATAAAATTAGGTCAATTTGACACAATAGCTGAGGTTTGTTCTTCATGCTAGTTTGAGGTCCATAGTAGATAGTGAATGGACTGGTACTTAGATAGCACCTCTCTACTCTTGTCTGAGCCCTCAATTGGCTCATTGACCCAATCACACACACATTAGTACCGTGGTTTTATCTGTACCTAAGCACTTTTTTTCTACCATTCACACACAAGCTAATGGTTGCATCAAAGGGAACTCAGGGTTTACTATCATGCCCAAGGAGGAGCTAGGGTCAATCTACTGATCTTCTGGTTGTTAGATGACCTGGTCTACCACCTGAGCAAAGCCATAATGAAATCAAAGAGACCCAACTGCAACTGGTCACAGTGGTATTTTGAAAAATGCAGTGAAAGCAGTAGAGAGGTTGCTGGTGACTTTAAAAGGAGATTGGAAAAATAGAAATATGATGATCTCTTGCTTGCAGGCAAGTGTCAAAAGCATCAGAATACTCCAAGATGAGGAATGAAATGCTACAGCCTACTTTTTATATCGTTTCCTAATGCTTAAGCTTTACAAGGATCTGTGTTGGCACTCTTGTTGGCAATACCAGACTGGGTTATTTTGGGTATCAGATCAGAAAGGAAGCAAGTGTCATTGTGCATCACTAATGTAATCTGCAGCTGACTGGTGAGTGGAGGCAACCGCAAGGCACAAACTTTTATGTCCTGCACTGACCCTGCCACAAAAGCGATGCGTGCATCAGAAGAGACGCGTAAATTATGTTTTTCTTTGAGTCATTTCACCAAACACAGCCTTCAAATAAATAAATGTCTCGTGTACATTCAAAAACATAATCTGTACAGCCTTGCATGTAAACATCACGACAAGCTTCCCATAATCTCATAGCATGTTCTTCTGGTTATAAGACCAGTCTTTACATCGGCCGGTGGAACAGAGGAACGCTTAAAATCAGTTCAAATCTGGGTCAAATAGTTTTATGCATGCAGACACACACAAACATGGACTTATATTCTGGCAGATATGTTTGCTGCAGTATACCACAACAAATGTGTACTAGTCAATCCTTCACAGTAGGTGGTATGTAGCGTTGAGGAAGCAGAGATGATTTGAGTCATGTGAAGATTTGTGTCAGTGCTTTCGAGCTATATTTTAAGTAAGAGGCGAGGATTTACTCCCCGTCTGGTAAATGTGCTGTCTGGCTCCCTGGTAGCCACAGAAGTAATGTCTATCAGAAAAGATAATCTCTTCTACACATTTGTTTTCCTGTTTTCACCACTGGATTCAACCTTTGTTCAGACTAGATCCCTAGCAGTATATACCATGCAGTATTATATTCAGATAAACAGCGCAGTTTAAAAAGTTTTGTTAAAAGAAAACTTTACGGTACTATTGCTGTTGATCTTATTCTTTGGTTGTTTAAAAAATAAATACAACATTTTAATCAGTCAGAAAAAAATCCACAATGAAACAACACATTAAAAAAGAGAGAGAAAACCCTTAACCCGCCCAGTCACGTCCTAACCATTTCCCTTCATTTGTGACGTTGCGTGAAGGAGTCTGCTTCATTGAGTGATTTTGTTTTTCTAAATCAGTTAGCTTTTAGCTCGCCAACACAGAGTCTGTACCCATGTAGTCAACACATCTGGAAATATATGAATTCCATGTGGTTATTTCAAAAATCTGATTTTCATGAAAACTTGTTGCAGTTATTTCAAATAATTGTAAATACAGTTATTTTTCCTGAGACAGATGACTGAGCTGTACGTTCTGCCTACTGTTTAAATAGATGTCACATCTAGAACCAAAGGTTATCAGCTTGAAGTTACTTTTTATGAATGAAAGATGTAATCACAAGTAGGTAATAGACTATATATGCATGTTACCTTATTTAGCTCCACGTGCTTTCAGTAACTCAAATTTAATGCCATTGTGCTGAATTGTTTTGTTAATTTTTCTGCTTTGTTCCTGTGTTTTCAAAAAGTTTCCTGTTAAATACATTCTCATTACTGTTGTAGTACATGTTGTTGTAGCAGTACTAGTAGGAGTTATAACAGTTACAGCAGCATGACATGCTATAGCAGATATTGACTCAACAATAACTAAAAAAGATTCTAAATATGGCCCCACAAATATCTAAACAATATAAATACTATAACACTTGATATTGCATTTTTACCTGAAGAGTTCCCTCAAACATGTTGGCCAAACAAATACTATTTAGTGCATCTTACACACAATGACACGGACATACAATAACATAAATTGCATTTGCAAATTACATTTGAAGAATAAAAATTAAGCAGTAAATAAAAAAAAACTTTAGTTTCACATTTAAACAGCTGGAGTATCAGGAAATTCAGTAACATTTAAAAATGTCTTGTCCGGATTAAAATCCAACCTGTTGGATTTAACATGGCAACGGAAAGCTGTGACACCAGGATGACCCTTGTGTTCTCTTATAAAGTACAAGCAGATAATCACAATGTGATTAAACATTTTGAATCCATGACATGTCACCACTGCCCGCGGAGTTTAGTAATCTTGCTTAGTATGTTGTCTCTTTAGAAGCAGGGTGCACCTCATACAGGGCAACATTAAAAACAGATGGCTTC
Organism: Perissodus microlepis; assembly: GCF_051167445.1. Classification (NCBI taxonomy): domain Eukaryota; kingdom Metazoa; phylum Chordata; class Actinopteri; order Cichliformes; family Cichlidae; genus Perissodus; species Perissodus microlepis. The sequence goes on along the minus strand of NC_140481.1, from coordinate 12,257,261 downwards.
TGTTTTTGCTTACGTACGCCACGAGTGTGAAAGCAAGCAATATTTATTTATGTAACACATTTCACAGACAGGAGTCACAAATGCAGAAATAAGAGCAGTACAAAAATGTCAGGAAACCTCACAAAAAAAAACTAAAAGAAGAAGGTAAAAATACACATAAAAGCATAAAAGCAGATCCAGTGCAAACATATTACCCAAACAGCCATCTCAACAAATATTAGTTAGCTTTTGAAAGATGATATCATGCACATATCTCATCCATGATACTGTAGCAGCTAAATTCAATACTTTAATTAACTACAAGCTTTTCTCTGTTTGTTTTACTACTGTGGATTGTCATATATTTTGCACCGTTACATGCAGTGTTCAAACTTCACTTTGTAATAAGAATAAGAAAGCTGTGTGTGCGATGTTGGTTGGGAACCGATCAGAATGCAACCAGTTGGCAATCAGCTGAGTCAAGTTCCTTGTTGTGAAGAGCAGTGCAGATGTCTTGTGGTCATCGACACAGACTTCTTGATATTTCTAACATGGTTTCTGTCTTATTTTCTACTCTAGTGTAACTGAGCAGTTAGTTTGACTGTAATATGTCAGTTAAGCACATTATTTATTTGTGTAAATGCTAATACAAAATAAGGAAAAACATAGTACTGTATTAGTAGTAGTTAAAACAACCTGAGATTATCAAAACAAAATGCACTATGTACAGTCTTCTTCTGTACATAGTACAGATCAGTATATAGTATAGATACTGATGGAAAAATGATTACTATATAAATTCACAAGTGATCAATAAGTACATAATTCAGTTGTTATCATAAGTTTTTATCATTGCGATATGATACCACTGATGCACATGTACGTAGATGAATCTGAACACAGTGGTATATCTGAATCATTTCCTTCTTGAGGTCATTTACTTCCATAATACTCACAATTCTTTGATAGTACAGCAAACCCTCCCCTTCACACTGGTCCTTCTGCCTATGACTCATTAGCTCTCTGTTTCCACTGTCTATCACCAGCTCTCCCTCTGCCATAGACAATGACTTTACTCTCTCTTCACTTCAAAAAGCTTCACAGCACTGGGTTACACACTGTCTGTGGCAATTTGCTCACTGTCTTCACAATTTCATGCAGTGGACATTGTACCTGGTCCTGCAGTCGTCTAAAGACTTTATAGCAATTTGACTTCAGAGAATTCTTTTCTGTAATGAGGGCAAAACTTTCTGTGATTCTCGTGCTACTGATTTCCATCTATGCGTGAAATAATTCTGTCATTCCCCAATGCTTTATTCACCTCTTTGCTCTTTATTGCTGTTTGCCTATTCCGCTTCCACATTTTTATTGTTTTCCTCCTTTGCTTCGCTGCATTTCTGACCATTGAAGAACACAGGAAAAGATTTTTGCAAACATTTGACAACACCAAAATGAGTCCCGGGAAGCCGAGCAATGAACTTAAAATGGACTAAACTATTTTTTGCATACATCTCCTAAATCGTTTCGACAGCATTTGCCAGCAGCTGAAATTAACTGATAATGTTAATCCTTATTAAATCACTGACAGCTGTGTAGAACAACATTTTCTCGTGTAAAACTGGTTTAAATGCTTAGCTATGACTATATATTGAATGGTACCAACTGATTCAGATAAGTGGATTAAAGCGGCTAAAATTGCTTACATCTACTGTAAAAGCACAGCCTGTCTATAAAGACCTAATGTGCATTTTGTTCTGTACCTTTACTTACCAGCACGCTGGTGGTTGAAGAGACATATTTGGGATATTTGGGTCTCTTATGAATAAAAGCTGAAGGTGAAATGTTAAAGCATGACCTACAGTTATTTAAACATACCAGTACATGTAGTGTTTTTTCTGTGGAAACAAAGATAAGCTCTTGACCTTAAAAGTTAGCAGAAACAGCTTCTTATAGGTGTTTTCATAGTAAAGGCATATCTCTAATGCCAAATGTATGCTACCTCTTGTCTTAAATGATATAAGTAAACACACCATTGAATGGAAGTGCTCTTGCATCAGTCTGCATTTGGGCTGTATTTGCTGGTGCATCTAACCCTGGACAAACTTTTCCGTGAAGTGGAATCATGTATTTCAAATAACCTGGAGATTTCATTTAGAAACCGTTGTCCTAGTCTTAGGCATTCATGTTTTTTTCTCAGACCTTGAGAGATCTCATTAGAGCTTGACACCACACAGTTTGAAAGAGAATACTAGATCCAAGATGTCAGAGGTTTAAAAAGGACTGGTTCCCCCATCTTATCTAGAAACACAGTTTTTAGTTTTATGGATTCAGAGAAGTTCTAAAAATTATGGCAAAATGTCAGTTTTAGGTTTTGTTTATCAGCTTTTCAACAAAGTTTGGTTCATTGGAAAAAAGTCCATGTGCTGTATTTTTTTTTAATATGACTATAAACGTGCTGGCAATACATCACTACACTTTCATACAGCTGAAATCCCTTCATCAAGCCATTCAGTTTTAGTCATTCAAAGCATGTTTAACCTTTGTTTGCTGCTTAACAGGGGGCAATTGGCTTTCATAGCACTGCCCTTTCAGGCAAGATTTGGTGCCAATTTATTCTCAGTAGACATAAAAGGTCAATTTACGCTGTTGTTCGGAAAGTATTTTTCCTATTTTTTTCTTAACAGCCACAACAACATTCTATCAGCAATTAGGAAGCAAAATGGGAAGCATTTTAATAGGTTTCTGCCACTAGCAGGTCAACATTTTTGCTTATCTGGTAACAACAGTGCTACTAATCAACATCTTGTGCAGACATACACATTTTTGAGAGAAATGTCCGAGCTCAGTGATATAATTCATATTTGTAAGCATTTCTGACAGGATTAAGAGTAATTCCATTGGTGATCTCTTAACCTTGCAATCTGACACTATCACAGGTCAAAATTTCAGTTTGTCCAATACAATAAATCACCTGCAAAATGATAAGATCCCTATCAGCTGCAGTTCTGATTCTTATGTAACTTATTAAGCAGCTAAAGATAAAGTGCATATGTTAAATGTTAGGATACTAATGGTTATATTTATTGCAAAGCAGTGCAGTGCCTTGCAGCAGCAGCCCTCAATGAGCACATTGTCTAGTTACAAACTCTTGTTTAATGTGTGTGTAAACTGTGTAATCCCCACTGAGTATGGAGGGTTATCACCAACTCTAGCATTCATTTAATAAAACTTTGTCAAGACCAAAGAGCAGATGTGTCGGTTACAGCTATGCTAGAAAGCAGGTTGATTTTATGTATATTTACACATCTTGTAGTTTTTTCTTATAATGCCAGGTGGAGCTCTTTGCAGTATACATTTGGATTCCATAGCCTATCTACCAACTGTACTAATATAGAGACCTGTTTGTACATCTGGTACCTGTTTTCCGTGATAAGAAGAACTGTCAGCAGTTCCTGGTCCATTCAAAGGCTATGACAAAAGTATCACAAAAGCTGTGTCTTTTTAATCTTTTCTCACCCTCTGATCCTAACTGATAATCTAACACTGTTATGAGCCCAGTGGGAGTCACAGCAGTGTTGTGAAGCCGTAGCTGTAGTGGATCTACAATGCCATCATTCGGGGTTTGTGCCAACTTTGTGTGCGACATAAAACTAAATAAAAGTCAAAGCTGACTTTCTGCTGAAAGGCACAAAAAACCAACAGTGGAGTATAGCTATAGTAGATGAAGGTTAGCAGTCAATTAAGCTTGAAACTCGGCAGACAAAACAAAGAGGTCACAGATAATGTGTATTTGTGTGCCTGTGTGTGTGTGTGTGTGTGTGTGTGTGTGTGCGTGTGTGTGGTGTTATCTTTAGCGATCCCTCCCTGCTGTGTGCTGTCAGATAGTTTCTCATTACGCCAACTTCCTCTCTGCTGAGACTAGTGTAGAATACCGTGTGTGCCTGTGTGTGTGTCTTTATTTATTGCATGCAGTCTGAATGTTTGGAGCAGTAAATTACAGGCTTTCATGTCCATGTATAAATTAACCATTAAAAACATGTAACACTTCACGTCCCTGTACTTATGTGAGCAAAGCCGTTTGGAAGTACTTAACTGGACATCATTTGGGAGGTCATATATAAGCTAACGAGCACATATGACTATGGAAAAAATGTCGATTTGTGTGTTAGCATAATTTCCCAACACATAGTGCAACCTTTTAGAGTTTAAAAATATAGTTCCTCAACAAATTAGATCTGTAAAAGTGGTCAGCTAGTCATTGTTGTGGGATGTATAACCATGGTAATCAGTGAAATGTCAGAAACGGGTTGCAGATGGACGTTTGCCTATTAAGAAATGTTTTTCCGTTGTTTTCTTGCAAATATCAGGATTCCAATGCAAGATAAAAGAAACCAAATGTATTTTAATAATCTTACAAAGACTGTGACCAAAGGACACTGCAGAGAAAAGCAGGATAAAGCCAACAAAAAAATGATAATAATAATAAAAGGACAAACCAAAACTCAGGGGAATATGTAAGAATGAGGCAGGACACAAAATGGCAAACAGCAGGATAAACAGAAAGTCAGACAAAGAGCAGAGACAAAAATATATATTTACTCAGGGGTGTGACGAGACACCAGTGGGAGGCTGTTTAGGGCAGGACAGCTCAGAGAGTAGCTGGCCCGTGCTTGTAGACAAATCCAACACTTTCATAGTGACCAAAGCCGTCACAAGGAGTGTCTTCAATTTTTTTGCTGACTGGTTGAGAAGCACACGTTTTCCCCCCACAAACAGGTGGTTGCTAGGGGGTTACTGTAGGTCTGTGTGACTGGAGCTTTAGCGATCATTTTCTCTCCAGCAAGCACTAGCAACCAGCCAGGGAATGCTCATTTTTACCTCATGACCAGTTAGACCATCTAGGCCTCTGTGACTGGGCCTTATTCAGCTACAGTGGTCGGTAAAATAAATGACATATACACAAGCCAAAGCAGCAAAAATACCACACACATATTTCCTCATCCTTGCCATTCTTTTGCTCTCCCGCCTTGTCTTTTTTAAATCTTCCTCTATCTGTCGCTCTCTCAAACACACACAAAAACACACAAAGCCCTGCACCATGTTGATACCTGTCAAGCTGTCTCTAAGCTTCACTGCTGTAACTCTTTTTCTGATCCTTAGTCTTTGAAGTGTCATAGTGCAGATGATGATCATCAGGGGATTGTACTCACATCTTATTAGTGACATTTTGAGTGTCAGTGTATGTGTGTGTGCATGTGTCTGGTTTATGATCCTGTTTGCAGTCCTTCATGTTCAGACATACTTTTGAGGGGTAATGTTGATACACTCTTGTCATTTACAGTCAAACTGATCATATATAAGTGGCCTGTCAGAGCAGAAATAGTCTTGAGTGGTATTTTTTACTGATCTGCAGTTAACGTGATGTAAGTGGCAAGCAGAGCATGTACCTTTTTAACTGTCTGTTTGCTTTTTTTTGATGGACGGGTGTAAAAGCAACAGTAAAGTTTTCTTAATTTGAACCAGAAACCATTCAGCGTGTTTGTTTATTTCATTCATTTATGCTCTCAAATGTGCAACAGAGCTGTGTTAAGCGGGCATCACAGAGGAGTATCGTTGAATTCCTCTTTGAAAGCTATCCTTCTGTTATTTCACCAAAGGTTGGATAAAAAGCTAAGATACCATAAAGACAAAACTAATCAAAACAGCTTGTTAATTTTATTGAGGTGAAGCTGTCAGCCAAGCTTCCTCTCATTTAAATTTTAAATTGTTAAAGATATACAGATTTTACAGTCAAAGCATTTCCCAAGTGCTGTTAAAGAGAGCAAGGACTTTTTAAACAAAGCATTTCCAAACATCTTAGCTTTTTGATACTTTGCACAGGAAAAGTATGTCACAAAAAAAGTATGTCACAAAAACAAAAAACTACAAGGGTCAAAATCAGTCCCTGTGATGCCTAATAGTCAGTTGTGTATCCTTTTTGCTGGATAACAGCCTGCAGTCATTTGCTCTTTCATGCTCCTCCAGATATGATGGCCTTCAGTTCAGCCCACAGATTGTCACTGATTCAAGTCAGGGCTTTGCCTAGGCCAGTCAGTAACATTCTCTTTGGCCTTCTGGAGGTAGTTCTTCATCAAGGTTGTTGTCGTGTTGGAAGACAAAGCAACAACTCAGACTCAGGTTTGCTGCCGACTACTGGAGGTTTACTTTCAGAATCTTCACATTTCCGATTCCTTCCACCTTGACCAGATTCCCACTTCAAGACGCACTGAAGCGTCCCCACAACATAATACTGCCACCACCGTGTTTCACTGTAGAGACGCTGTTCTGTTTTGGGTTTTACACCTCTTCCCTCTTTCTCCAACACAGGCAGTAGTTTAATCTAGTTTATTCTCATCTGAACAAAGGATGTGCTTCCAGTTTGCATGATCCTTCTTCAGCTTGTACTCGGCATCCTTCACTATGGCTTGAAGTGGCGTTTTTCCTGGTCTGAGACTTCAAAGTCCAGTCCTGTTCACGGTCCTACTGATGGTCTTTTTTGAGACCGCAGTTCCCAGCTTGACTAAGTCATTTCCTCGTGTCTTGGTAGTTCTTGTCACGGGTTGCTTAGAGGATCCACTCGCAGGACTCCTGGGTAGCGTTCAAACAGAGATTGTTTATTACAGATCTTCACCAAGTGTATGTACAGACAGTGCGAGGTTAGTGCTATATACAAGACGTGAGGGGCAGGGGTCCAGGGCTCCAGGGAAAACGGGGAAATCACACACGCGCTCAGAACAGCCTCTCTCCACTCCGCTAGCGACCTGTCACTCCTTCCACACTCCACACGGGGAAACACGGGGACGGGTCCGGGGAATAAGAGCCTTCACAACAATCCAGCGTTGAACAGCTGATCTCCTCCTTCTAATATACCAGCTGGTCTGATGAGGCCCAGGTGTGCACGATCCGGGAAGGCGTGGACCGAGGGTGTGAACCCGCCATGAGTTCCGCCCCAGCAAAACAGGGGAGAGGGAGAGAGAGAGGAAAAAGAGAAGAGAGGGGGGGCTAGGAGTGGAGAGATGCTGATCAGCGCCTTGCTGATCCCGCAGGTCGTGACAGTTCTGTTGTTTTTGGACACATCTCACTAGTTTTCTTTCCAGAGTCTGTGATTTATTTCCTACCTCTGCCCGGCTTGTTCTGCACTGTGTGGCTCTCTTTCAACTTCTTGATGATACTTCTCACTACAGTTCTTGAAACACTGTGATAACTTTGTTTATCCGTCTCCTGCTTTGTGAGCATCAACAATTGTTTTTATTAAGTCTATACTGATTAATTTAGTTTTTTCTCAAGTGGCAGCTCAAACCCTTGCTTAAGTTTTTGTACTGTGTGGAAAAAGTTTTAACTTCATTTAACTTGATTTTACAAGCTTAGAGCATTGCAAAGATAAAGCACATTATTGCAGCAGTGGTTTGTTCTACGGCTCAATAAAAAGGTCAGTTTTTCAGGGGGATGATAACATTGACCCATTGACAATAATTCTGTTATTGTCTGCAAGTAGAAATAATGTTATATTAAAAAACATGGGGAAATGTTTACAAAATTTTAAGTTTCACAAGGGGATAATAATTTCATTCTAAACTATAGATTTCTGAATATTTAATAACTTTCAAATATACAGGCTGTATATGTAAATCCTAATAAATAGATGTCCTGAAACAGCCAACGCTTTATTAAATTTTCTCTCCATCCACTGCTGAGGGTACTCAATGCCATTAGCTTGGAATGAGGTAATTAAGTTCTTCACTAAAGCAGAAGAGAAAGAACAGCATATACCTCTCCAGTTGTGTTTTATCTTTCCTCCCACTCCATAAATGTTTATAGAACAAAATGAGCAGCACAACGTTTGCGTTGTTTGCTAACTAACAAAATGATTTTCAAAAAAAGGACATTCTAAATTGGTTTCTAAATTGGTAGAAATTTATTTGTTACCGTGATAAAGATATCAAGTACAGAGTGTTTTCTTTCACAAAGATGAGTCGCTAGGTACGTTTTCATCACCCAAAATCCCTGCTGGGAAGCATTTGTTCTCACATAGATCCCCTTCTTCCCCTGCTAAAGATCCTTGTTTTGAAACCGGCAACTATTACCACAGTAACAGGAGTTGTCTTTAGCGTCAAATAATTGATTTTTTTTTCTTTTTCAAGCAGGCCACTACTGCTTGAAATCAAACCAGAGTCTCTTGTGGTCAGATTGTTGTGCCTACATGCTACAACAAAAAGCTTTACTTTGGAAAGATGTTTGTCAGATATCTGTGCAAAAGGTTTTTGAGGCTTTGGTTAAAGAAAAAAAAATCCTATACACCTACTCCATATATTTGCATGCTACATTGAATATAGCCTGCAAAGTATTTTACTATAACCTAAAATATTCATGACAAAACATGAAAGTTTAGCAAACGTTCATGCTGTTTCAAATCTTGAGGTGACATTTCTAAAAGTTTTATACTCACTTAATCTGCTTTATCGCGACTGTTTGCCTGCGGCCTGATCGGACTGGATTAACAATGAAACTGAACCCACTCTAACTGTCATCAGCTCTGATGTTTCTACTTTAAATCCTGGACGTTGCCACACCCGCTTCAAAACACAGAAAAAGGGACAGAGGAGAAAAAGAAACAAAAATATTTCTCACTGACACATTACTTGCTCCTTCTTTTGCCGTAAGTCATGAAGCTGGCTTCTTGACCCCATTAGAACATCTCTATGGCTTTCACCTGTTTCTGGCAACTGAAATAAAAGTATATCCAGGGTTAATCGTAAGGTTGATGTGCAGTGTGAACTCTCAGGGTAATTAGTTCACTTCTTATTGATTGACCTCCACACTCGACCTTCCGTTGGGAGCTTTTATAGAAAAGTGAAAGGGTGGGAAGGAGGGAGGCAACGGGTGGCCAAAAAGGACGGTAAAAATCCCGAGTAATAAAGCGTTCAAGGTTCTATTGTACGAGATTCTGGCCGCTTTCTTCCTTTGCAGTAATGTGTTAGGTGTCAAAGCAATTGACCATTTAGTTCCACATAAGCCCCATACACCATTTAGGCCTCACTGGTTTTTGTTAACTTTTCGCCGATGCAATCCTTTTCATTTTTCCCCCAGACTCTAAGGGCATTCTTCCATGTAAAGGGAGATGGGATAGATAAAAGGAAAAAAGAAAAAAAAGGATGAACAAAGACGTGAAAGAAAGTGTTTAGGTTGCTGAACACGGAGAAGGACAAGTGGGGTGATGCTGTAAAGAAGTAAAAGAGCATGGCGGAGCACGAGTGCCGATCGCTGAATGTTAAACATATATGCCGTGAATGGCTGAGCTCGGGGAGCTCGACGGGGAGGAACGAGTCCGTTAAAACTTTCTGTCCCCTTTTCACAAGTTGTTGGGCTTTTTTTTTTCACCTCCTGTATCCATGTGTAGTCATGTGACAGTTTTATTTTTATGTGTCTCACAGTCACTGTCTATGTCCCATGTGCCACCTCCCCACACCCTCTCTACCAACCCCCTCACCCCACCCTTCTCTCCACCTCCAGGGAAGCTGGCGCAGAAAACTGGGGCACAGAAGGCTGCCAAACGCTCGCGTCAACTGCTGTCCATACCAAATGCCTGTGCAGCAGAATATCCACCTACGCCGTGTTAGCGCAGCAAGCTAAAGACCTGGTGAGTCACCTATGCAAAGCCTGATGTACTCTGTGGGACTTTGGGGTGTTAACGAGGCAACTACTACCAGGAGGAGAGGGTGCGCAGGTCAGTGAGCTGATTTTCTGTACGCAGACTCCAGCCACTATCCCCGTCAGACATATCACTGAGAACTACGTCTCTTAAGTCATTTATTGAGTTAACAGAAGGATATGGATGGGTGAGGCTGGCATGACTAGCAGAGCTTTATGTGAGATGTCTTATTTTATAACAATGAGCGCAGCCTGAGTGGGGCTGTCAGTTTTAAAACTGTGACACAGTACTGTATAAATGGCTATTTTGATCACTGTGTGTTTGTCTAATTATATGTTGACGGGCTGTCATTCTTCCCATTACGCAAGTTTGGGGTTTATTTTTGTTTGTTTGTTTTTGAGCTTAAACTTGATGAAGGTCGGACTCTTTCAGTCCCGTGTGATGTGAGAGAGGCGAGGCGACGGGAGGAAGGAAGAGATTTTATTGTGTCTCTGTGTGACTTTTTTTTTTTTTTTTTGCCTGGAGCACATAACGTGTTCCTCTATAAATAGTTCACGTGGCTCACAGTGTGTGTTTGACGTGATGAAAGAGGGCTTTTTAGCAGTTAATGGTAATGCACATTCTGATTCACTGACCTGTTCTCCTGCTCTAATGGTCATCTAAATACCTGATCACCTTCCTCGTAGATCCACCCAAAGGACCCTAATTCTCTCACTGCGTAACACCTCACACTATCACCCCATTTATTTTACACCTTACCTCTAATTCATTATTTTTACCCATTTTCTTGCTTCCCTTATTCATTTTAGCTGTTTTTTTACCTGCGAATCTCTTGTAAGACCCCCCTCCCCTTGTCACTTCTTTTTTACCCCTGTTCACCTTGTTAACATTTCCAGTTTTCATTCTCACTTTATGCTGCAGCACTGACCCCTACACTGTGGTCACAAAATGCTCCCCTTTGGCTTTGGCTCTTAATTTGCCTCTCTGATTACTTATACTCAAAGCCCACGAGAAGACCATTTGCTTTAAATATTCAAAGGAGCAAAAGGAGATGAGGTTTGGGTACATTTTTGTCACACATTAAAATCTCTTTTGTGATTCTCTCTTTTAATGGTTAGTTCTCTAGTAAGCGCTGGAGAATAATTGTGTGTGTCACAGAAATGGAAAGTGATTGTAAGGAACAGAGGATTTGGGGGGTGGAGGAAATGTTCAACCAAACAGAAAAGGCAGTCTGGTCTTGGCTCGCAGGCAGCTTAGGGAGAGAGAGAGGGCCAGAGAGATGGAAAGTGGATGTTTTCTGCACTCACCTGTAATGCATTAACAACCAGCATTGCAGAGATAAAGAGCCGTACACTTATGTGGCCCTGTTCGGCATAACGCATTGCTTCTGTATTGTGCATATGCCGTGCATTTACCCTTTGCTTTTTTTCTTTTTTTATAAAATGCATTTCTATCAGCTCGTTGTTTAGCTACCAGGCCATCTGCTTTACTGTTTACAGCAATGGCAGGTCAGCGTTTCCCACAAAAAAGCTCTGAAAAATCCGTACTGTACTTTACCTGCATAGCATTTGTCAGCAGAAGAAGATCAAACATTGGGAACAAAAAAAAATTGGAATTCATCAGTACCCCTACCTGGTCACACCAAAAAGAAGCAAATACAGTTAAAAGAGTATGAATATTGGAGGTAAGTTTCTTATACATCCCCCTGGCTAATGTTACACCCCTTTTTTATAGCAAATATTACCACATACCAAATGTGCCTCTGATGCCATTGCTCTAAAGAAAAATTAAGTTAGAGGCAGAATACTGTAGTGAATTGCAGCATATTATAAATGCTTCAGTCTCAAGGAAAAAGAAGGGAGGAAATAAAGGGTTTCATGGTTGCCGCACTCATTGAAAACTGAGAAATGAGAACATCTAATTGAGTTTATCTAAGCTGAATGCATTTTTAGTCTTCTTAACAGCATAGTTACAAGAATCCTACTGCTGGGTAGCATCTAGTTGCCAGTGCAGACACGGCATTGAAAAACTCCTGTCACAGTCACATTCACTTCTGTTTCTTGTTATCCCCAACCTTGGATGAAGCCGTGCAAGTGACAGCTGTCTTGAACGTTTCCTGAGACGGATCAAGTCATTTAATCTAACGCAAACATGGATAAGCCAAGTTGACAGTAGTGACACTGACTGGCGTCGCAACTTATAGATGACCTCCCTGTTTTAAAGGAAGGACTCAGTAAATTGCGTAAACCTGAGATAATCAGCTGGTTTGTAAGCCTCAAGATTTCCGTGTCCTGCTTTAGGATTTATTAGTATTATTATTCCCTTCTGTTCTATTTCTCCCTTCTATTAACTGTAAAGAGGGTCAAAATAAGGGGATGGCCTTCATGTAAGGAACTGCAGTTATTCATTATTTTTGTACCTCAGAGCTTGAATTACTTCACAGGGGTCTGGAAGCCATTTCAGACCCCAGGGAAACATTAACTCCCCATAATATGGAAAACACAATAGCTTTGACCCATAAGCCGAACGGGTCATTCCGGCCACTGTTTCTGGTTCCTGCGACTCCTCTTCCAGCCATACAGTATTGACTTTTCCCTCGCCACACAGCAAGCAGGTCGACCGAGTGTACTGATAGAGGGCCAGGAGAGGGGGGAAACAAAAAAAAACCACATTGACTTTTTTTTACATTTGTGACATCTGTGAAGAGTGTGGTAGTCATTAGTGATTCATCAGTCAGCCCCCAGTACTGCCATTTGGACCCAGTGCACAGGACCAGAAGGTGTGTGGGTTAGTGTTTTTGTGTCAATGGCTCTCAGTCAGGAGCTGTTGCTGCTGGTGCTGAGTGCACTTTGTTGCTTTAGGGTGCTCCAGAGTTAGCTTTTTACTCCAGTGGAGATTGGGTTGTGTAAAAAGAAGAGAGAGAGGCAAATTGAATTTGGCAATAAATAAAAAAAGAAAGAAAGAAAAAGAAAGAAAGAAAGAAAGAAAGAAAGAAAGAAAGAAAGAAAGAAAGAAAGAAACAGCCACATTCAGATATGCGAACACACTGATATATGCGTAGTGGTATGCACTTAAAAACACTTAACATGCACACAAGCCTGCATGCATGCATGTATGTCTGGGCGAATGAAAACGCGCACACAGATGCTCAACACACACACAGACAAAGATGCACTCATATGCTCTGTCCAGGCTGTGTGGCTGTTGGAGCAGTGCTGAGTATCAGCAGCCCAGCTCTGACAGCTTATCCTGGGCTACGGCGCGAGGGACAAGGGGGGCTGAGGATTAACCTCCATGTTTAATAGAAAAGGGAGGCAGCGGGAGTGGGGGTTGGGGGGTAGGTGGAGGGATTTAGAAGCAGTGGTGCCATTACAGGCCGTTTACAGTGGAGTGAGGGATAGCCAGTTAATCCTGTTTACTTTCTATAGCCTCTGAGATTTCCGTGTGTGTATGTGTGTGTCCTGCGTGTTTGAGTGTCTATAGAGACCTTTCGCTATCAGACACGATACAGAGGTTTTTGTTTTTTTTTAAACTTTAGCAACACAGACAAGCGAGAAAGAGAGAGGGAGAGGAGGAGGATTTGATTGAGTTAGGTCATGAAGGAATACTAAAAGACCAAGCCACTTAATTCTTAAGATGACTCCAGTGGGAACACACAAACCCCATGGATACGTCTGGACTCTTTGCCTGCGCAGAGCTCACGGAGATCACGGGATTTGGAGCTGAGGGAGGTACTGGCTTTATAAAAGTCAGTTTAACGTTTTGCACCTCCAGTCAATAATGTGACTTCCACGTTTTTTTTCCCTTCCCATTTGTCAGCCCATAAAGCCGGTGCTCAAGTTGTGTTGACATTAAAGCTAATAGCAGCTTTCAGGTGCCTCTCCGAACTTGCATTCAAATACACTGAGCTTGCCTAAGCAGGCATCCAGAAATATGAATGGACAAGAGAGGTCAGCAGTTCACAACAGCACCTGAGACTTTGGTTTAGTCAGCACAGATGAGCGCACAAGCAAACACACTCGACTTGAGCGAGGAGGAGAAACAGAAAGAGGGATTTTCTCATTTTCTTTAACTTATTTATGAGCCAATTACTGAATCAAAGTAAGTCGCTCCAAATAACAATATCCGAACTGATGTCTTTCTGCTGTAAAGGATTTCTCAGAGCTTCTTCTACCTGCCACGCTAACTGCATTTGGCCCAATCATTCTTATGAAATGACTGGCTTTGCCTGAGATAAATCGAGTCTTTTTCGTCTGTTATCATCAGTGCTCGAGGCACCTAATCAGAATGGAAACATTTCAGAACAGGGCCTATTATTTAGACTAATAATGGCCACCGTGCTTGATTTGACTGTGGAAAAGACGATAGGGATGACTGAAGTGCTTCAAGGTGGCGACTCATATTTTAACTTATTATAATTTAACTGGCAGCAGTGTTTGGAGAGAAAACAAGGCCTGACCTAGACCAAGCGAGACTGCAAGGTTATGGTATGCAAATACGTCGCACTTGTCAGATGTAATTAAAGGATGAGGGGGCGCTAAAATTTATGAGGGACTCGGCATAGAATTGCATTAAAATCTTTTAATCCTTTGTCACATTAATGAAGGGTTAGCCAAGTGACAGCGATGACACAGGAAATTATGAATAAACAGGTGTAATGGTTTAGTTGCATGTTTGTCTAAAGATGCATAATGCCTGAGCGTGGGCAGGGCAAACACTTGTTAATTAGATATTCAAAACTGAGTGGAAAGTGTGTGTTTTTCTTAATATAATTAGAGGGTCAGAATGTGTTGGAGGCATTGGTTTTGACTGGATTTTTTAAATGTGAAATACAAATTTGGTCCACAAGATCCCTTGAGGAAAAAATGTGTCTTGGTGCAACTGGCTTTTTGTTTGCCCGTTGTCTTGAAGGCCTTTCATTTTCTTGCTCGCGTTCTGCATTTTGCATCAACAAACATCACAAACCTTGAACATTATGCAAAAACGACAACACGTAAGGAAAAGGCTTCGCTTTGTGACACGGCGTCAGCACTCCAAGCTCAAGCAGGCTTTTGGTTTCTCTCGAGGCAACTGAAGTCAGAGTCAGTTAAGTTAAGAAACCTCGAGGGTTTGCAAAAATAAAAAAAAAAGACTCAATTTGAAGTATTTTGCAGTGAGTATGTAACTAGTGCTATGGCAGCAAAACAGGCAACTGAGCAGCAGGATTGCTAGATTAGCAAAAGAGTTTTACCTTCGATGTAGTGGCACAGTGTGCCTGGGTGTACTGTTGAGTTTGTATGTACCTGTGTGGGAATAAAAGGGGCAAGTGACTGCCTTGAATTGAAAATGTCATTTTTTCCCCACTTTTCACAAGGGGCCTAGTATTTTCAGACCCTACATGGGAGGACTGTGAGACACACTGCAAAAATATCAATGCTGTAAGTGGTAATGAATACTCAATATGTTCTCATTAACAAATAATAAATGTGGACATATTGATTATTGATTTTGCTGCAGTACATCCACTATAGGGGGAATGAATGGATAGCTTAAGCCTGTTTCCTGCCATCACTCAATTGGTTTTCCTTCCCAAAATTAAACATTTAAAATTCAAAGTCAGGCGATAATTAACTGTTGCTAGAACAAATTTAACCATCTTGTATTATATTACATGTAATATAAGCAGAACTATTGTAGTGATGTCACCTGCCAGACACACCAGTAGTAATTAATTTCCATGTTAGCTAAGACTAGTAAGATATGTAGTGAAGGAAATTTATCGATGGGGACCAAACACTAATGTGTTCAGCGTCACTGAATATGAAATATAGCTTTTGCCGCCCTTTGTAGATCAGGGTCTGGCTGCTGTACTGGGGTCAGCTTGCACTCAGCTTCATCATCTCTCCAGGCTCTTGGCTAGTTTTGTGTCAGCATGTTTGTCTGTGTAGATGGTAGGGCTGTTTGATACTGCAGATTTTGGTATTGATCCGATACAGGGCCAGTATAAAGGCAGCTTTTGTAGAGGCAAGCATTGTGTCATGATTTGCAAATTCTGAACACATTTCATTAACCGCTAAATCACTGTGATTTTTGCTCTCCACTACAATTAGTTAAGAGGGCAAAAGCTTTTCATGTATTCTGGAGATGTGAATGTGCCTGTTTCTAAAGTACTTGGCTCAACCTCTGTTCTTTAAATGTGCTATATGCTATAAATAAAATAAAATTGACAGCCAACGCAAAAAGGTTCAGTGATTTTTCATTATGCATGTTTGAAGGATATTTCTTTATTTCTAAGAAGAAAACATGTTTTGTTTAACACACGTCAGTGGGCTGCATACTGGACAGAAACAAAGTATTGATCCCACTGCACTAGTATTGATCTGATACCAATATCAGTGGTGGTTTCAATGCTATCATTATTCAGATCAGTCTGCTCAGCTCTAGCAGGTGATTGCAAGGATGTTCTTTTTCTTTCCATCTGCCCAGCGTGTAGATTGTGTCTGAAAACTGTAACATAATCACTGTGTTTACTGCAGTACTGAAAAGCTTAATCTGATCATGCTACTTTGGAATTCAGCACTAGAAACACACATACAGATAAGTGAAATTTTTGTAATAAATACTGGATAAATTCTCCCGTTTGGTGGTGCCCTTTATTGTTCATATAGTTAATTTTGTGCACTTTAAGCACATCACCAACCAGCTGCAGTATTTGTACAGTGATAACTTAACATAAGGATACATATTAAACAGAAGTTGTCTAATCAGTCATAGGAAGACTACATTTGCCAGCTAAGTTCAATATTCACATTTTTCTTCCAGTGGGAAAGTTGTAAGAACAGTTAATGGAAAACAGGCCTTTTGGTGCAGGTGGACATGGAAAGCCACTAGTGAGGAGCAGGTCTGAATGTAGGGGGGAGGAAAGAAAATAGGGGAAGAATGAGAGCCAAAGAGAGGGAGATGAAGTGAGGGAGTGGGTGGTAGCAGGATAGGTAGGAGGGGGTGGGGAGGAGGAGTGAGAGGAGATAAGTAGGTTAAACTTCCTGAGCTCAAAATAGCTATCTTCTCCATCACATGGTAGCCAATCTGCCCAGGGGAGCCTGGCCATATACAGCAGAGCCTCAGCGCACTCACTCTTTCTAATCTGCACTCCGTTTTATTCTCTCCTCCGACTGCATCAAAATATCACTATATCTATCTGGGGCAGGGCATCTGTGTGAGCCAGTAGCCTCGGGCCCGATGTGTTACGTTTAGTGTTTTTGAGCGTGTCTGTTTGTGTGGGCGTTTCCTCTTTTCATTTCCCCTTATTGTAGCATCCTTCCATATTATGAAATAAACCCTTAATCTCATCACACACCTAACCGCCACCAATTTAGACAATTCTGTTAGACAAATTGACACGATGACGAGGGGTTTATATAGAGCACACTTAGAAATGAGAGAATCGTTTATTTGACTAGTTTTCTAGTAGAGGCTAATTTAAGACGGATTCATTCAGAAACTGAGAGGGAAAAAAGGTGATCCTGCAGCCTTTTTTTAAGTGTGTGTGCCTGTGCCTGTGTGCGTGCATGCGCTTGTCTGCTTGTCATTCCCCATGCATCGCCCTGTGTTTGATCTGTCAGACCTCAAAAAACACAAGTGCCTGTGTATCCTTTGACCTTCTATTCTTCGTAGTATCAAACACAGTCAGTCTCTGTTGTCTCTCGATCTCCTTCTAGGCCCTTCCCTTTTTCCTAGAACAGATGCTTGTCATATGCCCTCTTTGTCTTTTTTTCGTAGATCTCGCCTTCCCTATGAGGCAGTTTTGATTATGTTTCACCTCCATTCCCTTCCCAGTGTGTTTGTGTGTGTGCCGTATTGGTATTCCAACCTATTCCGCTTTCCTCTGGAGAAATTGGCTTCCTTTGATGGGCCAGGGGAAAAAACCACTAAAAGACAAGCTTTGACTTTCTTGCTTTTTCAGTCTCCCTATCTATTTCGCTCACCTCCTACTCTTTGCTTTTGCTTACTTGTCCTTAGCTCTTCCTACTCCATCTCCCTCTCTAAATTTCTCTCTTACTCGTTCTTTTCATGTTGGTTTCTCCTCTCCTTTCTGATGGAAATAAAGAAGTCTTCGTCTTATGCTTCCGTCTATTCAGATCAAGTCGAATACACACACAGGCACACGCAACTTAAACACTTACCTTCAATTACTTAGCCCATCTGCCTGGATGTGCCTATGTGTGCAAGTATGTGCTTTATTTGCAGTAAAAGACACCTTGTGCCACGGGTACGTACAGTGATAAATCTTTGGGATGAAAGGGAAGGATAGTCGCTGCGGGGGGTAAATTGAGGTAAATTGTGTGATTGAGAACTTAAAAGCGGGCCAAACATCAAGCCCATTTGGGACGCGGCGGGGTGCATGCTTTCCATGCGGCTTCATTTGTCTGTTCCTCATGCTTTCAAAGGCACACCTCAGGAGCAGAGGTACGCTGTACATCATGACCTACATCACTTAATTATGCGCTGTGGTCTCGTACTTTTACCCTCGCGCATAAGAAATCATCAAATGAGTGTATAATTGGTGCACAGCAAGTGTAAAGTGAATGTTTGTCAAAGCTAGCTCTGTGTCTTGGCAGCATTGGTCAGTCATCACAGAAACAGTTTGTTCTAGTGGTTTCAAGGAGAGTCATATTTTAATCTGCAGTCATTTACACTTGGTGGAATAGCTCTGTTCTGGTACCTCACTCCCTTTTAACTCGCATACGTATTATACAGAGCAGGCATCAGTAACAACAGGTTGATTAATTAAGTTAGATAGAGCTTTAAAGGCAGAGCTGAGGCAGAGGTGGGTTGTAAAGCAGCTTGCAGATGTGCTGAAACTGTGGACAGGCTAAAGCAGCTTAAACACAGCAACAAGCCTCAGAGAGAGTGGATTTGTAGAAAGGAAAAAGCAGAGTCATCAACACTTGTGGGATAGTATACATCAATTCAGGGGTGTCCAACATAAGGCCAGGGGGGCAGAATTGGCCTGACAAAGACTCCAATATGGCCCACTGGAAGGCTTTGGGAAATGTGAAGGAATGCATATAGATTCCTATTGATAAAGATTAATTATACTATTCATACCATTCATATTACAACAAATAGTTAAGTAATAGATAATCAGATAACTAACTAATTAAATAACAAGTAACTATTATATCTATATAGAATTTTGTTTCTACTATAGGGAAAAAAGAACATTATTATAATTACAGGACAATCTGGACAATGAGCTAACAGAAGCGTTTCTGTAATTTTACACATTTATCAATGTTGAAAATGCAGACACATAGTTGAAATTGCATGTCTCTTTTTGTAATAAGACATGCCAGTTATTGAATGTTTAATTAAATGTCTTTGCACTGATAGAAAAGGGAGTTTAGTGTTTACTTTGACATCCCTGCATTAAGTGATATTTAAGGAGAGTGGCTCTAACGCTAAGCCTCATTAAACTGATGATGTAAATTTAATGCAAGGATTAGTTTGTCCTGCAAAAGATGCTGTAGGTGAGCTTTATTTTTTAATTTTGTTTCAGTTAATTATATTTCCTCAGTGGCTCCTGATTATCATATCCTTGGTGGATATTTAAAGCAGAAAAGCAGCAACAATTACATTATCTGGTGTTTAATGATGGTCACAGAGCTCGCTTTCATAGACATGTTAGCATTATCAAATGTCGATGTCACAGTTGATGCAACTTCAGTGGCATAAGTGCCATCATCATTAATCAGTCAGTTTGGGAATGTTTCCTAGCAACTGGAACAAAACCTCGATAACAAGACCAGCACGTTCAAGTTCAAACAGATATATACTGAGATGTGCTTTGTTGACAAGAGCAAAATACTCAGGCTTTTTTTGATGCAGGTACATGTCTCTTGTAATGCCTTGCAACTGCACTGAAGTATCCATCTCTCTCTCCCTCTCCTGTTTCTGTTCTTTCCTCCCGCTATTAGGACATGGGTCCTACCAGCATGCCCTCTGTGCCCCTTATGGTGGGGTGCGGCATCTCCTGCACCGCTCTGCTCATCCTGCTGCTAATATATGCTGCCTTCTGGAGGTGAGAGCTCACAAACACACTGAGAGACACATTTGATAGAGTAATGGCAGTGTCAGTATTCATACATCAACTGTGCTCACAGTGGTCATTTTCTCACTAGCAAAGTCTCTTTTGTGTCTGTCATTTGCTTTGCCAAAAACTCCAATGAGGCCTAATAAGGAACAAATGGTTCAACTACGGTGGGGGGGAGGTAGTGATTAGTTTGTATTTTGATTACACGCAGCAGATGGCAAACTCAAGCTAATGTCTCTGCAATGTCCAGAAAGTCACTGTTCAGTCCATCAGTCTGTCATTAATGCTTACCGCACACGCCTGTCATTTCTCCCTCTTTCCCATCTCTCGTTTCTCTGCTTTTAGGTATATCCGGTCGGAGAGATCGATCATCTTGGTGAATTTTTGCCTCTCCATCCTGGCCTCCAATTTATTAATTCTGGTCGGACAATCACAAACGCTTAGCAAGGTAATGACTTTCTGCTCTTTGAGTTACACGTGAATTTTGACAGGAAGTCTTGTCCGTATGCTTGTGATTCCAATAATAGTGCTTGTGACTAAGCCTCCATTGCCTAGAAACAAAACTGCCAAAAACCACCAGGGTTCAGAAGTAGACAAAGTTCATACAGTGGAGTTCTCAAAGCAGGCATTCTAAGTCTTCTGACTAAGCAAGGCTGAACTGTGTGGTGGTCAGTATCGATCAACCACACAGCAGTGGCAGGTTGAACTCGTGTTCTTCCACTCAGTATTTTTGCCTTTGTACTTTCTATTTTGCGGAGGTTTCATATTCCCCTGCCAAGCCCTAAAAGATGATTCGTGACGTCTCTTCTTAAGAACTTTTTGTTTGTTTGTTTGTTTGTTTGTTTGTTTGTTTGTTTGTTTGTTTGTTTGTTTAAACAGCACCTCTCCGTGTGTTGTAATCCCTTGTCTCTCTCGATTACTTTCTTTATTCACTAGGGCCTCTGTACTGTGACTGCTGCCTTCCTGCATTTCTTCTTCTTGGCATCCTTCTGCTGGGTGCTGACTGAGGCGTGGCAGTCCTACCTGGCAGTCATTGGCAAAATGAGGTCACGACTCATTCGCAAGCGGTTTCTGTGCCTCGGCTGGGGTGAGTCCACACAGTATCACACACTTTAAAACAGTGTGCAGTGCTGTAACGGTCCTAAAGCTCGGTCAGCACAAAGTGGATGAAAAAAATTAATATATAATTAATAATAGAGCCTACCTGAATGTTCAGCAATATGCTAAACTAGTGTAGCTGTCACAGCAGTTGCCATAGATATACAAGTCTGTCGCATTTTCTTTGTACCATCATCTCTTGGTTCCTGGCATGCACTGTACCAGACTGCAGTGATTCTCACACACAGACACAGCCCATGTCACCGATCTGTGGTAATAAAACCGACTCAGTTTTCTCCATAATTACAGTTTCATTCCCAAACTCTGCCTGTTTGAACAGAGAAGCTAAAGGGGCCACATTCTTTGCTGATCTGACATTATTACAGCTACCTTTTCACTCAGACAGGGAGCACAAGCTGCTTTCACTGACAGAAAAATATATTTTGGGGGGGCTTTAAGGTTGGTTTTTTTCTGATAGGAGAAAGCGGGACAAGAGTATGAGTTAAAGATGTGACAATAAATGTACCTGAAATCTGGGCTAAGATTGTAATAGCCCTTTGCATGCATCACCCCTGAAATTATTCCTGTTGAATTTTCTCGCGTGATATTGCTCGACATTTGTCTGCCATATCGGTTGCAAGGGGGGAAAAATGCATATATCCTGGATGTCATTGGTTCCCCCTGGGTAAAATTGGTATAAAAAAAGATGCTACACCAAAATCCTTTTTTTTTTTGGTTCCTAGTAGATTTCCACAGTTGCTTATAGTGACAGGTGTGTTGCTAGGGATAAATGGGGGTCACTGACCAGTGTGTAGGCCTGTGTGACTGGGGCATTAACAATTATTTTCCCAGCAACTGCCATCAACCTCCAGCAACCACAATTTTTTCCCTAACGACAGGTGGTTGCCAGATGGTCACTGACCAGCATCTAAGCTTGTGTGATTAGGGCACTGTGCACTTCACTCTACTTTTTTATTGTGATTGCCACATGTCCAGAAGACAAGTTAATATCACGTTTGACGATCACGTGTCTGCAAAACCTCAAAAGATAAGATTCTCATTTCCAGCACACAGAGCATGCTTTTTTTTTTTTTCAAAACGCTGCTCTGCTAATCTGCATCTTTGCTGTTTCTTGTCTGTTTAATTGCAACTGTAGATACATTTAGCCGGTGAAGCTCGCTTCTCTTCATCGCAGTCTTTCTCGCTTCTTAAATAATAGTTCAAGTTGTCAAAACAATATGTGAAATCATTCACAACATGTTGTTACTTGCGCACAGCAGAAAAAAACATTTCTCATTCATTGGTAGCGCTTGCAATTGTTTTATCACATCTCGCCAAATCAAAGCCCAATTGTCTACAATTTGAACAATTACTGCTTTCTGTGTCTTTGTGATCAAAATAGATAATGCGCCTTCATAGCTGAACAGTTTCTCTTTTCTTTTTTTCCCCCGCTTTCTAAAGTATGTTGGAATTATTTCAGTGTATAAACTGTCATACACTCCATGCTGAAAAGTCTCTAAAATTATGTAAATCTGCCAAGCAAAGTCACACGTTTTTGGCAAACTCATTTAAAGAATCTTTGTAGTTGCAGCAACTTTTGAACGTGGAGGATCCTGATCAGTTAAACATGTTACAAGGTCAACCGTGTGCCGAAAGAAGACGACGATTACCAAATGCTCCATCGTGTTGCTGGAGATAAAGGAATCTTCAAACTGGGCTGCTTTGATGCAAAGTTGTTGGAACTCAGCAGCTAAGGGGAGTCTGTCTGTCTTTCTGACAGAACATCTAAACATTTTGACCACCTTGGTTTTTCACAGCGTCAGAGGAACTGTTTATTTTGACGGCTGTTTCAGTGATTTGTTCATTGACATTTTTTTGTTTTCATCAAGGTTTTGTGTGAGAAACAGCCTTTTGCAACTGTGTTGAATTGCATTCCTGCATTTATGGGCTGCATTGAGAAGGGCATCTTCCGTCCTTGGAACTTTACCACCTGATATAAAGAACAATGTACCAAAGCACTTTGGAAACACAGTAACAGCTACTTGTTAATAATGACCAGCTGAGTCTTTAACTTACTAGAGATTCAATGCCTTCAATGAACCCCCAAAAATCTTTTTTTAAGCCGACCAACTAGAAAGACACTGGAATGGAAGTCTTTGAATCAAAGCAACAACCGTCCATCTTGATTTAATGTTAAAGTTATCAAAAAGTCACTTTTTTGTTCATGAGTCTAACACTGCACGACTGTACACGCGAAGCACGTTTGATCATGCTGAGTGCACAAACACAGTGACTTCATTAATTATCTCCTGACTCCCCTCCATAAGCATTAATATGTATTGCTATGCGCTTGTTTGTCGTTGCCATGATTTTCCTGGAAATCTGAACATTTTGACAGGCGCGTTTGTGAATTCCAGTGAAGAAAGCACAGCGTTTGTTTCAAAATGCAGAATGCATGAATTATCATATCCAATATAATGGTGGCATTCTCTACACTTAGCTGATAATAAAGGTGTCTGCCGTTTCTTTTACCGAAAACATCCGCTATCCTCGGATGCCAGAGGATTGTCAGCGTGGCAAATGAAGACCCTTTCATGAATTGGATTCTGATTGAGGCACTCTTGTGTGACATGCATTGGTGATGGAGAGCAGCAGGACAGGCTTATTTTACATGAAAATGTAACAGCTTATTATGCCATAGTGTTGAAATTGTTGGCTGTATTATGCTTAACAATCTTCATTTGCTCCGTTCTAATTTATATCCCATTTTTCTTCACCGTATGCTGTTATTTGCTGCTTCATTTCCCAAAAGGCATTCATTACAGCTTTCTACTGTAATTTTATCTAACTCAGCCAAAGCCCCATGTGTAAGCTGTCTCATGCATACACATTCTCAGAGGGTGTCACTCTTTACAGGTAAACTCTCTCCTCTCCGCCTGTGAGTCTATGTCACTTTTTTTTTCACCCATTTGTGCCGCATGTCACTCTATTATGCTGTGACCTAGACGACCTGATAACTCAACAGGCAGCAGGGATGTTAGATGGGATGTTAATCAAAACATATGATAACATCTGCACAACCCTAGCAAGATGAGCAGTGAGATAGCACAAAAAAAAAAAAAAAAATCACAACCCCCACACCCATTTCATTTCACTTGATATTGATCCCACAGGTCTAATCTGCCAACTCACTGATGCCCTAACCTGATACAGAGCGAAATGTATACGCTGTGCAGTTACAGAACGCGACGAAGGCTCCGGGCACACGGCGGGGGCGCGTGCCAGCTGTTCAATTATCCGACACACTTGCAGATGCACACAGAAAGCGTGAAACGGTCGAGCATAGTGGAGAGGATCAAACAGCTTATCCTCCTCTCGTCCATTTCCCAATTTTCTTCCCCAAATTATGTGATTGAAATCGGTTGCCATGGCAACGGGAGATTTCGGGGCGGGACTGGATCTGCGTTAGATTAGCAGCAGACCGTGTAAGCCTGAAGTGTAGGTGCGCGGTTTGCCGTCCTACATAGAGTTAAATGCTAGATTGATGATGTTGACTAATTGAAACTTCGCTGGTTAGTGGATCGGCCTGGCTCTCCACCATCTTATTTGTTAATGTTAATGTGACTTTTTCTAATTGCCTTTCATTTGCAGCCATAATCACAGCTTTGTTAATTACATGAATATTTCAGAGCCAAGCTCATTACAGGGCCCGGCATATTTCCTTCTTTTTCTAGCACGCATTCTGTGACACTTGGTCTCACTCTCTTTCCTTCTCATTTGTGCGCAGACACACACAC
The DNA here is from genome assembly GCF_051167445.1 of Perissodus microlepis. Lineage (NCBI taxonomy): Eukaryota > Metazoa > Chordata > Actinopteri > Cichliformes > Cichlidae > Perissodus > Perissodus microlepis. The sequence continues at coordinate 12,232,627 of NC_140481.1, read as the reverse complement.
ACACACACACACACACACACAAATCACTTGATTTAGCTAATTATTGTATGACTTATTGACCACTCCTAGTTATATCTTGCATTTTTGCAAACTGCCTCTAAGTCTCATATGCTCAAGTACTCCTGGTGCTGCTTGCACACACCCACACTGTGTGCTTTGGGTCGCCTATGACTAAAATAACTTCCATCTATCTAAGCCCAGTTTTCATGCTTGTAGCTAGACCTCGTGTCAGGAAGTACAGAGCGCTGGGGTTACCTATAGAGCACCCAGTCACTTTGAATCATACATTCATATTACACTCTATTGCATGGCTGCTTAGCATTTTAATGAAAGGAGCCTTATAGAGTTGTTCATACTGGGAAATCTTATTGGGCCGACATGCTTCATCGTCCCCACTAAGGCTCTCTTTTATCTTTTGTCTCACACTTTTGATCTTTCTCCCCGTGTCTGTCTGTAGGTCTTCCAGCCCTTGTTGTAGCAGTGTCAGTGGGTTTCACCAGAGCGAGAGGTTACGGCACAGCCAGCTAGTGAGTATTGCTTCCAGACCTCCTGACTTTGTCTCAGTCTATGTGAATATCATCACTAAATACCAGCTTCAACCATGCATTTGTGTGGGCTAGAGGCAGAGTACCATTCATTGGCCTCATTGCTGATGATTCAAAACATGCAAGTGTTTTTCCCCCTGAGGTGTTCAAACTAAAGTTTATTTCATAGGCGAGTATTTTTATGTATTTAGTTTATTCAGTCAAAGCAGTCCGTGTGTGTTATAAACAGCTGAATGTGTAAACCCCAAATCTATTGTTTTACATCAACATCAGCAGTCTTTTCTCCATGTATCTATTCATACATTTGCTATAGTATATTTCTTTCTTCTGTGCCACAGGAAGACAGTTGCCTATCCCAGCACGCACTATGTTCAATACGCAGCACATCTTAGCTGCTTATGTAGTGGGCATGGTATAACATTGACAGTCCTGTTCACCGCAGGGACACATTAACCCCCTGAAAATCAGCTCTGATCGGCAGGTTAAATAAAACATATTTACATATCATGTATGAAAACCTTAATCGTCAAAGACTAATCAGCTAATTAGCTTTTGATTTTTGTGGTTCTGTTAATGTTTGATATTATCGCAATGGCTCCATATCCAGCAACTCCACCACTGAAAAAACAATTAAAGATTTAGATTTTCTAAATTTGCTCATAAATTAAGGAAATTATTCCAGCTTAGGGCCAAATGGCGTGTTTCTGTCATTCAAGTGAGAAACTAATAGTTTCAAGGTCTTCAATATAAAATTAATCTCCTTGCTGTCAAGTGTGAGTGCAAAATGACCTTTAAGGCATTTCAATAACCACGTCAAACAGGTGAAGCATGATTTGAATGTTTTGTTCAAGAATATGAAAATCCAAGGCAGCTAGGCTGACCTTTAAGCAAAATGTACACAAAAAAGCTTTATTACGTACCCAGTCAATAAAATGAATCTTAAAAAGGTTTACTTCCCCGTATTTTACTTAACATATCATTAATGTGAGGGCTTTGTGGAGGTTTTTTGGAGGGGGGGGGGGGGGGGGGGGTCCATCTTAAGCTTTCTCTTTATTGAGCTGTAATTAAGATGACAGAGGGGTTTCCGCGTGCTCTGATGACATTACTGGAGGACACATTTAAACTCATTAAGTCTCACTAGCTTGCAAAAACCAAATAAAATTTCCAGTTTGAGGATATGTTTTAGGTAATGTACATAATAAATTTGCTCAGCACTGAGGGCATTATTTACAGAAAGAGGCACTTAACCACACATTGAAAGGCTTTATCCCTCACCAAGGAAATTTGGAGTTAATGTGATACTTAATTGAATGTCTACTTGTTTTTGTTAAGTACTTGGCACTCACAGTAAGTGAAATGTGAGACCGAAATCTGGCGACGACGTGATATTTTACATGCTGTGATTTTTCTGTGTTTACGCACTTTTTTAACACCTCTCCTTTTTTCTTTTTTTTCCTCTACTAGTTGCTGGCTATCGTTGGAAGGCGGTTTGCTTTATGCCTTTGTTGGGCCAGCTGCTGTCATTGTATTGGTGAGTGCGTCACTGCTTCAGTTCAGTTCAGTTTTAGTTATATGGCACCAAATCACAAGAATGGTTGCCTGAAGGCACTTTATACTGTAAGATAAACACCTTACAATAATAGAGAAAAAAACAAACAACCAGACGTTCCCCTGTGAGCAAGCAATTAGCGATGGTGGGAAGGAAAAACTCCCTTTTAACAGGAGCAGCAGAACCAGGGTCAGGGAGAGGGGCAGCCATCTCTTGTGAGCAGTTGGAGGTGGAACAAAATCCACACTGGAAGAGATTCAGCGTTTAGTAATGGTGTATAAACGGTGGTCTATAGACACATATAGAATTAAAAAGGGTGAATGAAGAAACACTCAGTGCATCATGGGAAGCCAACAGGAGCGTGACTAAGGGAGGATTCAGGTTCATGACGAAGTTCCTTTCCTCTCAGCCAGCCGGCCTCTCTCTGTGGTCACACGGCACAAATATTCTCCAAATATTTTTGCAAAGTTAGCCTCCCAGCTTGGGGCATTAAAGCAAATGCATGTTGACCTCTGAGGGTTTTCCTCACTCGCGCATGCACATGTAAGCATACACACCCAGGGTATACACGACACAATGATGAGCTGAGCGCTTTGATCGCTGAGTCTAAAATGTCAGCCCAGAAAAAAATAAAAACATATTCTAGCTGACAAGAGCTGCCGGCAATGCAGCGCTAGAGTGGACCTCCATCGCAGCTCTAGCCCCGAATCTCTCACTGTTATAATCATTTTCAAAGCATAGGGCTCTGTAGCCAATGTTTTAAGTATTAATATGGTCCAGTGGTATTTTCAGATCTAAATATGCAGCTAACTTGTGTTCCACGGAACGTAATAATGTGCGCTTTCTTCATTTTTGCCAGTTGCCATAAAGCAGACGGTTTTATGTTGAAGTAAATATACTTCTGTGTTGTAGTACAGCAAAACTGAGTGCACTGATTGTATCTCAGAGGCGTTTTAATCATCTGCTTCTGTGTGCTGCTGTATGTGGCTCAGCTAATTTCTCCTAAATGGATCCCTGGGTAGATATTGCCACCACTAAGCTTAATAAGTCTGGATGGGGCATTAAAGTTTGGTAATTGCTGCCACTGGCGTTGCTGTTGTGTGTGTCCGTTTATAGCTTCTTTTCCTCTGTTGTTTGCACATGTACCGTACAGTACACGTCAGAAAGGAAACATGGATCAGACAGCACAGGTGTGCAGAGTGATATGCATGATTTTGAAGTAAATCCCTGACAAGCAAACAGCAGTTCGACAGTTTCTGCAAGCTGCAGTTTGAGGCACAAGGGAATACAGGATTATGTGGTGCTGAATATTCATCATTATGTTAATCTAGTGTCTTGCAATGCCACTGTTATTATTTAAAGGTTACATAGTCTGAAACTGAATGCAAAACAGTAATAAATCGCATTCCTTTAATTGAAAATATTAAATAGTGTTTATACACTTGTATAAAAACTAGAAATACTCGCGAGGTTGGTGCTTTATTTAAAAAAATGCAAATTGCATGACTCTAAAAAAGCGTATTTGAATAAGTTATAAGATGAAGTTAAACATTCAAGTTTCGAAAGTTGGAGCAGTTTCATAAAACCCACCAACTTGCTTAAAGTTATTTTTCAGTGCCTAGTATGTCTTGATGCGCTTCCAGCTTTTCTCCTCCGCAATGTCAAAGTACGCTCCACACCCCAGCTGCTACGTGGTACCTGGCCCCCTGGTGTTGTTGCTGGGGCCACACTCTAACAAAAAGCTGTAATGAGAGCAGGGCGTTGGGCAGAGAAACACAGACCTTCCCACAGGACTCTTCTCTAATTAATGAACCTGGCCTTGGGCAAATAGCTGAGCAGGATGGTGCTGACTCACAGAGCCTGGGCCAGACATGACTGGCATGACAATAGTGCTGTCACAGTCTGGCACGTTGTAGGTAGTTGTCAGTAGCATACGCGAGACTGGAAGAGATCAGAGAAAGAGTTTTTTTTTAATGAATCGTAAATGCCACATGTACCATACTGACGATCCACCAAATGCTCTGTCTAGTTTGGTGATGTGCAGTACAGGAGCTCCACCGGGGACTGTGCTGTCTCCATTCCTGTTCACCTTGTACACCTCAGACTCAGTACAACTCCAGGTCATGCCACATACGCAAATACTCTTGACAGTTCTAGTGTTTGGATATATTAGTGATGGGTAGGAGGAGACGTACAGAGCACTAGTAGATGTTTTTGTTGAGTGGTGTGGCAGAAGTCATCTGCTTCTGAATCTGAATGAGACCAGAGAGGTGGCGATCGACTCCAGAGGGAGGTGGACCGCTACCCAGCTTTGTCTGTGATGGCATAGGCTATTAATGTGGTGGAGGAGTACCCAGTACCTGGGCATCCACAGTGACAACAGACTGAACTGGAAGACCAACACAGAAATTGTATACTAAAGAAATGGGATGAGCAGGCTCTTTTTCCTGAGGAACCTGAGATCCATCAATGTGTGCAGCAAAATGATGGAGATTTTCCATCACTCAGTTGTGGTGAGCACAGTGTACTTTACTGTGGTCTGCTGGGGGAGCAGCATCGCAGCTGGAGACACCAACAGACTGACTGAACTGATCAGGAAGGCTCTGTGATTGACTGTATCTTTTTAAACCACGACACACTCTATAATACAATATATCTGTCATGCAGAGTGTCATCTACCAGATAATGACATATTATTATTATTATTATTGTGATTATTATTATTATATGCAGTGAAAGGAAATATGAGTATTTCCCATTTCATTTCTAAGAAATGGGATTTGAGCAGAAATTAGGCTTCTGCAAAGGATGTGAAAACCAAATATTTAACATGGTACGTGTATGTCAGCCTCTAACTGTTCAGCCGCTTAGTGGTTGTAATTTTTGGCAGACATGTTTTCAGCATATGGATTTTTTCCTCTTAGCTAGTAGCAGCTCTTGGCATGAGCTGAAGGAGGTATTCAGGCAGACATTCAGTTTAAGAGCTTGGTAAGAATAGGAATGCATTGTAGGAGCTGTGTAGGTACGCATCAGGGTGTGAAAATCACTTGTCACTTACACCGCTCGCTCCTCCAGTAGACTTCCCAAAGAACCTGATAAACGATCAAACAAAGAATAGGCAGAGAAACCCATGGCTGATGGAAGAAAGCGTATGAGTGAATGCTGGCAATCAGGATTATGACGAACATGTCGCTAGCACAGAAAATCTCCCACATGGGCAGGATTTCAAAGTAGAAGGGGTCTACATGTGGCAAGCCTCGGCTCAGAGCCATGTGCGAGTGCGTCTTATTGAATCTGTATCACTGGGTCACCGCTGTAACCCAGATGTTTGGCAGGCTTAACAACGGACTAATCATTAGTAAGAGAAACAAGTATGAGAAGCAGTTTTTTAAAGCTTTTTTTTTTTTGCAAATAACCCTGTTTCAGAACTGCCATAATTATAGGTTAAAAAAAGTACAGGACCTGCTCATTTAAAAAAAAAAAAAAAAAAAACTTTTGTCCTGTGCTATGTGGATAGAAGGAGTAGGATGAAACCAATGAAAGGAATGTCTGTTACCTTCAGTTCACCAAATTAAAGCTGAATTTGTTCATGTAACTTAATATGTTGATTGTCTAGATTTTGCTAGTTGAAGCATTGACGTAGGAATTAGTAAGTAATAAAACCTTTAGAAAAAAAGCCTATGCTTGGCTTCAATAGTATACATAATACTTTGTATAGTTCATAAATAGATGTTTTTATTCAACCGACCCCAAGGCCAAGTCAGCTCACTCTCCCTGGACAGTATTTACTCTTAGGGGAATAATTTTGTATCTTCTAGATATTAGTTTTTGTTTCTTTTGCCTTTTTTAAAAGACTAAGAAGTTTGTAGTGCAGTAAAAATAAGTAAAAGTACAAGCTTTTGTTATTTGCCCTTTTGAAACCCATTTTAAGATACGGACAGACTTCATTTTTAGTATGATTATTATTATTTGTATTTCTTATGTAGATAAAGCTCATGTGTAACATTCATTGTTTAGTAAATCCACTTAAATGTTTAATAATAAACATGTTGGGTTTTTTTTTTTATTAAAAGTTCACAAACCACCATCTATTCAAATTGTTATGTATTTAAACTCTTATAGCCATTACTGCAGTATACGTAGCAAAGATATAATATAATGGCATAATATTTAGAATCCCCTTATATCATTCTCTAAATGCCTGTATGTTGTCAACACAAACAATGGCAGCAGGAAACATTGCTATAAAGAGCTCTGTAACGTTATTATCACTTATTATTATCAATCTATTGACCTCAAAGGAGAGGTCAGAGGTCAGATGTGACATGATATTTAAAATCTTTATATGGCACTTTCTATCCAAATCATAGTTTTATGGCTTTTTGTCAGTTTTCAATCAATAAATCTTTAAGTTGACCTGGAAGACCTTGGTGATGTAAACCAAATTTTAATGGCTTGTTGATGTGACCCCACTCTACATCCCATTTGTCAAAATTCATTCAAAACTTTTTGAGCTATCGAATGTTTATAGAGTGATGACACACATGCAAATGCTATCAAAATCACAAAGTGGTTAGCAGAGATAATACAGATAAAATATATCATTACTAATGGCTTATAAACATTCATTAATTTTATTGATAATTAAAAATCAACTTGGTCTATGAGGCTTTTACAAAGTTGTCTTCAACCTTGTGAAACATTAATAAAAGAAAATACAAAACCATTTGATCGCCTGTTCTCGACTCTTGTATCACAGCAATGTGTCTCTGTCTCTCAGGTGAATATGCTTATTGGAATCGTGGTGTTTAACAAGCTCATGTCTCGAGACGGCATCTCAGACAAGTCTAAAAAGCAGCGTGCTGGGTAAGTTGTCTGCACTTCACACACATACTTACACACAGACACACACACACACGTCCATCCACGCACATTTGCTGCATTAGTTACATTTTCCCTGCTGTCAGACAAACTTAGGAGCACAAAGTATTCATGGCAATTAACTAGAAATGCTTTCGAGGGTCTGAGCACGTACACCTACCTGTACATCTGTGCCTTCAGTAAAAATTATCCCAAAAAAGGAAAAGAAACAGAAAAAATATGATCCAATTTGGCAACAAAATGACAAGACATCTGCTGTGTTTTGTTGCTCTGTGCAATGCATTTTACTTCGCTTTAACATACGCTACCCATCTAGTTTTGTGTGCTTGAAGTGACATCGCCGAATAAAGTGGATGTGAAAATCAATGGCAGATGGAAATCTAATTACAGTCAATAAATACCTGGATTATGTGGATTAAACCTTATATACTATTGAATCCTAACCCACACATACACACAATATACAGGCATATGTCTCTAGCTCCACCGTTGTTTGTATTAAAGTAGTTCGCAGCGCTCATCATCTTTCTCATTCTGAATGGCACTCCCACATCTAAAAATCCATGTTTTAATTTTTACACCTATTGATTCCATCATTTGTTCTCCTTTCTTTTCTTTATGCCATTGCATTTCCTCCAACATCTATACAGTAGTGCACAAATGGAACTTTTAATTTGTTCGTAGCATCAAGGGTTAACAGTACAGCTCTGCTCTCCAGGGGGTTGATTAGCTATTGTTACCCGGTGATGCAACCTGAGATTAAACCAGTTGCTGTGTACAAACACACCTACGCGCACACGAAAATACACACGAACAGGTGTATCCTTCTTTGTCGCATGAAAAGTCCTTGGCCTTATCCGAGCAGTAAGCACATTTCGTCCCCCGATTCTCAGAAGTGTGTTCACAGAAATAAAATGCTCACACAGACACACACACGCACCACAGTTGGTCGTGTTGCTAACAGGACAAGCTGTCATTAGCGTAATGTATTTCCTTATGAAGCCATGGGGATGTGGCTGGCAACAAGGCAATGAGCTGTGATGGGACGCTAATGTAGCATAGCAACATACTGCCCCATCATTCTCTGCTTGCACGTATATACTCAAATTCAGTATATACACACGCAAGCGTGCGCACATTCACTCTCTCTTTCTGTCTGAGTGGTCGAATATATATATATATATATATATATATATATAAATGAAAACACACACATAGACCTGCTTGCACTAGCCGGGGAATATATTTTTGGTACTTGCACCGGTACTTCCTGTCTGCATCACTTTAATCTGTTAATCCACATGATTGCTGTAACATTACAATGTCCGTCTCTCATGTTCTCTCTACTTGCTCTGAATCGATCTTTGTATTCTGACTGTTTTTCATTGCTGCTACTTTTTAAGATCTGGTTTTAATTTTTCCTTTCTTTCTTTTCTCCTTCCCCCTTTCTCCCCTCTCTTTTTTTCTTTTTATTTCTTCTCTTTGTTGTGTCCACTTTCTCTCTTTATGTTTCTTTTTCTTTACTTTTTCCTCTTGGTTATTTTGCAACTGTGACACCGGCACATTCACCTGTTGTCATAACTGGTACTTGTCCTTCCCACACATCCCACACCCTTACCTACCTCCTGTCCTCTTCACCTGGGTGCGTGCGTGTATGTGTTTATGTATGTATGTCTGTACATATCCTAAAGTGTCCCAGCGGAGGCGCGTAGCCGACTGCTCCTGAAATGCTCCAAGTGTGGCGTGATCTCAAGCACCGCTATGTCCAACTCGACTGCCAGCAGCGCCATGTTAGTCCATCTTCACCTCTCTATCTCTTTCTCTCCATTACCCTCACTCTCCTATATCTTTTGTAATCTCTGGCTTTCAGTTATGATGCAGGATCTGGCTAAGTAATGAAAGGAAAAACACCTGCTCTACTATCGCTGCAATTTAATGAGACCATGTTTTCGTCCAAAGTGGTATTTCCTCTGGTTGCACTAAGCAAATCTGACCCCTGTCAAGCTATATTTGTGAATCATATTTAGAAGTTTGTTTTAATCATGTTTGTGTTACACAATGTTCAGAAAGGTTGTTAATGAAGCAAACTATTTGGGTAGTGTACTTGCATAAACGTGGATTTCATATTAACCAGATCAAGTAAATATTCACAGTAACACACGTAATATCACGTACATGTGAGAAAAAGGAAAACCTGACTCCAAGTTTAGTGATATAAGTTTAGTGGTGTATGTGTTTAAGAAGGTGCCATTCTTATTATAATGACAAAAAAGAGATTTCTCTCTGTGAGCACATAAGCCCCACCCACCTTCTGCTTTTAATGGGCAGGCCAATCAGAAACAAACAAAAAAAGTTGATTTAAACAGATGAAGAAGAGTAAAAACAGCTTGTTTAAAACAATTTGTGAGCTGAGGGGCTGCACAAAGGCCAAGTAAGATAAATAAGATTATTTACAATCCAAATCTCAATGTAACCATTAATAAAACTGATTAAAAAGAAATACATAGACTGCTACTAATAACAATAATACTAAAAATCAAGGCAATAAAACTTTTAAAAAATCACTTAAAAAAATCTTAAATGTGTTGTTAGATGTGTTTTCTTTGATGACGTTTTGCTGAGCTTTGCTAAAAAAGATTCATAGCAGTTTCTTTTCAAACACTGGATTGTTTCTTCTGTTCTGAGGATTGTTTTAATGGTTTCATAATCAGGAAGACCTGTAAACCTTCACACTCAGCGTTATTTTTCATGTTTTTCAGTTGCCTAGATCCTTGCTAAAGACAAGTCGACTCTATCGTTACACATTGGCTCAGAAAAGAAGTAGAATAGCAAACTTGTATGAATTTCCAAACCATCCGATAGTCAGGGGTGCACATAAGTGGTCCGCAGGTGTGCATTTGCTGTCAAAATAAAAGACGCGCACCAGATAAGAAGTTGCAACGCGCATTCGCGTACATAAGATTTTCTGGAGGAGGACACACATTTGTTTAGAACTCTTAAAGATGTCGAAGAAGCAAGCTCCTTTAAGCAATTACTTTGGTGTTCCTCCACCTCCAAAGAAATGTCAGAAGAAGTCCGAACCGCAAAAGAAGCACGTATTCTCAGAAAAGTGGTTGCAGGAGGTGAGCTGGCTTCAAACAAATGATGAACGCACAGAGATGTGGTGCAGAATATTCCGTGAAAATCCCACTCTCGCGGATAAAAACAGTCCCTTTTATATGTACGCAAACACGCGTTGCAACTTCTTATCTGGTGTGTGTCTTTTATTTTGACAGCGAATGTGCACCTGCGGACCACTTATGTGCACCCCTGACTATAGTCATTGTTCCTTATACCTAAGTCTCAGACATATACAAGTCATATTGGACTTCAGGTGCTTTACTTACTTGCTTACTTTGACATTTACCTGACAGTTATCACTAGCTCGACTGTATAAGTTGTCAAGGCAAAGAAAACACACACCCACACAAGATTGATTTATTAGTGATGGGCAAAAGATGCTACTTTAATATGTAAAACATAGGATCAGCTTTATTAGTCTTATGGAACATTCAATTCATATGAATCATACCTCTTTTTTTTACTCTCATTATTTTTATTTCTTGTATGTAAACATTTCTTGGAGTTTGTTGCTCTGCTGGATTATGATGTTTGGTTACAACCGCAGTCAGCACCACAGGGAGTTCACAGGAGAAGAGCAGATACATCACTATAATTTATTGTTCTTTATTTGCTTTTGCTCGTTTTGCACATCAACAGGGACGTGCGTATTTTTCCATGTAGCTAGACGGAGCTGTCCGTCTTTTTTATTCGACAGTTATAAAACCGTGAATATGTGCTCAGACAGCATGAACATTTTAAATTGGTGTCTATCTTTGTGGTGTTACAGTCAGACACGCACACACATTCTTGTACCTCAGAAACCCGATGTCAGTACTTGTCAGTGACTTGTCTTCCCCCTCCTCGGTGGGCTTCTGCCCATTGTCTTCGCAGTCTACCAGCATGGCACTTAGTGTGCATCAACTATGTAATTGTGAGCAACTGCCAGTCCAAAACTATTTACATGATTACACATCATCTTCCATTTATCGGTGGGAATATTAAGTCTGATTCAAATCCCAGTGTGCCAATCAGTTTCAAATTGCCCACTGCTGTGAAACTATGCCTCATCTCCATGTTTACATGAGTGTATGTGTGTGAGAAGTTGAGTTATGTGACTTACCAGATATGACTCATCTGGTTTGGTTTGAGACTGAATCCCTTGTTCATTCCCTCCTTTCCTCCTCCTGTGCCCCGACCTCTGTCTCCTTCTTTCCTCTCTGACAGGGCATCTCTGTGGAGCTCCTGTGTGGTTCTCCCACTGCTAGCATTAACCTGGATGTCAGCGGTCCTGGCCATAACTGACCGGCGCTCCACACTCTTCCAGGTGATGTGTCTCACAACACCAGTGCATGCAAGACACTCATCTGTAGCTTTGAGACACCATGGAAAAGCTGCTTTTAAATGGTGGGAGCCCTCTGAAAGTTCAAGAAACACCTGCTGTGTCACAGATATAGATGAAGTATTTGCACATTTACTGCTGTTTGTTCTTGAATAGTCAAACGATAAAGATGCAGTGTTGGAAATAGTTATCTGATCCCCTGCTGAATTTGTGAGTTTGCTCACTTATGAAGAAATAAACAGTCTCTATTTTTATATCAGTAGAGCAATAGAATATCAACCAACAATCCAGAAAAAAACATATCAGATAAAGTTATAAATTTATTTTCATGTGACTGAGTGAAATAAGCGTTTGATCCCCTAAACTTAGTCAGAATTATGGCTTTCACAGATAGGCTGTGTGCAGGTCATATATAATCAATCAGTCAATCAATTATAGATAGTCCTGATCTCAACTTGTTATGTGCATAAAGCACATCTGTCCACTTAATCAGTTTTTTCCATCCCAACCTCTCCACAACCAAAGAGCTATAAAAGGATGTCAGGTCCTCCACAAGGCTGAAATGGGCTAAAAGACCAATGGCAAAAAACTTGGTGAGAATGTGGCAACTGCTGGTGGAAATATTCAGAAATGTAAGAAATATAAAATAAGCATCATTTGTCCTCGGTCTGGAGCTCCGTACAAGATCTTGGCTCATAGGGTGAGGATGATCATCAGATAGGTGGTGGATCAGCCTAAACCTACACGGGAGGAGCTTGTTAATGATCTGAAGGAAGTTTTACCACAGTCACCAAGAACACTACGGATAACACATTCCCCAATAATGGACTGAAATGTTGCAGGATTACAAGTCCCCCTGCTCATGAAGGCGCATCTTAAGTTTGGAAGAGAAATGTTGAGTATGACCCAAAGAACACCATCCCCACAATCAAGCACAGAGGTGGAAACATTAAACTTTGGGACTGTATTTCTGTTAAGGGTACAGGAAAACCTCACTGCACTGAGAAACCAGTGGACAGGGCCTCATTCTCTAAGCCAGAACACTGAAGGTGAATCATGGATCACCTGCTGGGGATTCCCATGATGGACTGAGTGTTTCTTCTTCAGTCACCTTTCCTACTCACTATGTGTTAATAGACCTCTCTGCAGTGAATCATACTTGTTATTAATCTCTGGCTTTCTTCCAAAGCATGTATTTTATCCTGCCTTCCTTCTCACACCCCAACCAGTCACGGCAGATTGCCGCCCCTCCCTGAGCCTGGTTCTGCTGGAGGTTTCTTCCTGTTAAAAGGGAGTTTTTCCTTCCCATTGTTGCCAACATGCTTGTTCATAGGGGGGTCATTTGATTGTTGGGTTTTTCTCTCTATGTATTATTGTAGGGTCTACCTTACAATATAAAGCGCCTTGAGGTGACTGTTGTTGTTGTGATTTGGTGCTGTATAAATAAAATTGAATTGAATTGGATGGGACTTCCAGCATGACAATGACCCAAAACATGTCTCCACAGCAACAAAAGAGTGGCTAAAGAAAAAACAAGGTAAGGTCATGGAGCCCAGATCTCAGTCCTATCTGTGGAGGAAGCTGATTCTTCCTCCAAACAACCCAAAGCCAAATTTAAAGGGTTTAGAGTTTCTGTAAAGAGGAATGGACCAAAATCCTCCTGAGATGTGCGCAAACCTGGTGACTAACTACAAATAAATGTCTCTGGTCAAATACATATTTCACTCAAAGAGATGCAAATGAGTTTCATGTGTTTTTTTCTGGATTTTTAAGCAATATTCTGTCTCTCTCTGTTAAAATGAAACAACCATAAAAAATAGAGACTTTTTGTTTTTCCCAGTCTACATGTTCGAGTCTCATATCTTGACAGATTAGTAAATTTGGGGACAAATAATATCATGTTTAAATAAAGAACTGGCCAGTGGAAAAATAGGTCAATATGAAAATAATCTCATTTTACTTTAAAACAACAATTCCCACTGTCAAGATCACAAATAGCAACACAAACAGTGAGTGAGAGTATTGACTGTGATGATTTATTATGAATAATCATGACTACTGACTCATTTTGTTATTATATGAGGGTTTCTCTAATGATTCATTACAACACAAAATAACAATAGAGTGGGTGCCACAGCACCATGTGGTACACTACAGAGAATTCAAGTGCGGATATTATAATATTTTAAATTTTGCACTCTCAGCTAATTTTACTTTTGAAGGCAACAAGTACGATACAGTTAGTTAATATGTGCTTGCATTTATTTCATTCAATGGTTTGTTGAAGTTTAAGCATTTGCACAGTAATATAAAACAACTTAAAATTAAGGGGGATGCCATGGTTTAAAACGTTTTAGAACCACTGCAGTATTAAACAAATGTGCACGAACTAACAGGAGCATCTCATTTCTCTCCACTAGGTTCTCTTTGCCGTCTTTGACTCTGTTCAAGGCTTTGTTATCATCACCGTCCACTGTGCCATGCGCCGAGAGGTGAGTCCAGTCTCTTCCTCCCCCTCCTCCTGTTGAGTATTTGTTGTGTGGATGCCACGCATTTTTTGAATTTATTCTAACTCTGCAGTACACAGTGAACTCGGAGATAGTCGCTGGCTTTGCTGGGATGCCGGGATTCATTTTCTTAAATGTCACGTTAGCTTCTGGGGTCAGTATGAAGTCACGTCAGAACACAAGCGGATCAGACACGAGAAGGATTAGCACGGTATTCATGTCCTGTGCTGCGGCACTACTTCTTCATAATGCAGTAGGATAGTGCGGCATTGTCCATCTGATCCAAGTCTGCTTTAAGGAGCTTACTATGATGCTGTATGAAATAAGACGATAAGTCCCTAACTAATAGCCCCAAGTGCCTGTTTGCCACAGGCTTTACTGTGTCCCCAGGGATCCCGGATTTTAAACTCATTATGGACATACATGTATTCTTGCCCTTGAGACAGACAATGGCACACATGCCAGTGTGTGTGCACTTATTCAATATGGCATCGCTCACAACTGCTCTGGCTACAATTAATGGATTTTACAATGTCATCAGTTTTCCATAACTGTAAATATGTCATCTGTTTCCGATGCATGTACGCGGCGCGCAGCGCAACCTCTGTCAAAGAGATCATTATGATATTGAACGAACTGCATACTGTAAGTGAATTTTTAAATGCTCTGAATGCTTAGCTGCATTAAATCAATATCACAAAAGCGGCAGGGATCAGGGTACTGTAAATCCAGGAATTATTTATTGTAAATGTATGAAAATCCTCTTGCAAGAGTGAGCGTAAATCCTTCATAGCTGCAGAACAACAGACAGAGGGGAGTGCCGCAACGGAGGAAGTAATAGAGGGAGGGTGGGGGGGATCAGGATGTATTACAGTGCAACAAAAACAGAGAGAAGGTAGCATAAAGTGTGATATTATGTAAACGGCAGAAAGGGGAGCGTCTTGTGATGGAGGAACTAAGTTAAAGTTAGGTGGTGAGGAAGGGAACGCACGCAGAGATCTGTGAGAGGAAACTGTGATTTAGAAGCGAAGCAGGGGATGATAGTAGGGGAGGAGGAAATAGAGAGGAATGTGGAAAGAGAGAGAGAGAGAGGTAGGTATCCATAGTGGGGCATTTCTCTTTGAAGTAGAAATGAGGTGCATTGGGTGCCAGTGCACGCACTCACATACACACAAACACTCACTTCACGCACTAACACAGAACAGGCAACAAAGGCCACTGAGGATGAGTATGGATATAAAAGGAAATAATAAACAAAATGAAACAATGGAGGGGATAAACCAGTCCATGCAGACGTGGACGCAGTCCACTCGCGTACATAGACGAGGAGACCGCCCGATGTGCTGCTACTTCCTCAGCAACTAAACGGGATACCTGTAATACAGATCGCGATAGGGGGGGGATTTGTTCTTTGTTACAAGGAGCGGCCCTTTGACAGCGCGCTGGTGTGTGTTTACTTAGATACAGTATGTGGGAGGATAAGGAAAAAACAGCATAGCACAGGAAAGGCCTCGGGTTTAGAACATCTACAGTACATACCGTGCTGTTAATTTTAATTAGTGTTGTGAACAGTAATCACACTAGGCTCAAATTTTTCACTTTCAAAATATTCTAAGGGCTTTCTATACCGCTCCTTTAACTGTTATATAATCTGCAAGCTGAGTTTCCTCATGAACAATGGGACTTTTTGCATAAGTTGGTATTCACCGTACACTTGCCATTGCAGCGATATAGATGAAGCATGTACGTTGTTTAAGGAGCATGGTCCCCACGCTCCAACGTTTGCCAAACTAACTTAAGGAAAAGTTCCTCCACTAACTTCTTTCCTTTGCATCATCTCTTCCTCTCCCTCATCATCCTCCCCGCCCCTCCTTCCCTCTCTGTTTCCACCCTCCCCTCTCCCGCATCCCCCTTCCAACCCCCAGGTGCAGGACGCAGTGCGCTGTCGAATGGGGGGATGTAAAGACGACAGCGAAAACTCACCAGACTCCTGCAAGAATGGACAGGTGCAGATCATGGTGAATAGCACTCCATTTCATCCCACATTGCAGTCCATTTGCCTCAGACTAACATTAACCAGGCTGAAGCTTTTCCCCGCGAGCTCCAATTCCAGCAGAGCGAAGCATGATGCCATTATAGACGTGATCAAACTCGCACCTGGCTTTCTCGTTTTCTCCTTAACCATCTTTACCTTAACAGGGGTTCATGCATTAAGCAGTGTCTTTTTTTCTTTTTCTTTTTTTTATATGTGACATCATCCCAGAAAAATGAAATTTCACTTGAAGCTTGTCTAGTTTCCAGCCTGAAACTAACTTCTGCTGTTTCACCTACAGTCCCCTGCTATTATATCATTTCATTGTCATTTGCTGTTAAAACATATTCTCACTCCCGTCTTTTGACATACGAGCACTGAAAGACACCCGACAAACTGAATTGGACTAACCTGCGCATTGAAATAAAGCCGTTGTGAAATCGTCCGTTCCTCACCAGGCATCAGTATGTGACAACTCGGGAGTGGGAGCTTGTTGGTCTATACATCACAGCCTCTAATCATATTTTATCACAACAGACATTTAAGCACTTTTATGTTCTTCTAACTGAAAGTCCTTCATCTTTTTTCTTTTTTCTAAAAGACCGCAGAGCTATAAGCTGTAAGGTTATTGTGTGCGTTCCAGATGTTATTAATAGTGTGATAAATCATAGAGACTTGACCTGTCCCAGCAATGACAGTATAGTAACACCACAACCATGAGAGAATGAGCAGCCCTCCTCTCTATTCCCTTTATTTCTCCCTCAGACCTGTTTGCGGTAACGATTATGGGTTTCTGAATGCTCCTCTGAGGTTTTCAAGATTAAACTTTGGAGCCATCGCTCTGCTCAATGAAGCCATCGCGCCACACTCTCACTCTCTGTTTTCCTTTACAGTCTAACTGGAATGTTTAATTTTGGGTTAACTGTATTATCATGGTGTGTGTTGGCTCATCAGTGTGCCAGCGACAGTGCATTAGACAGACAGGTGCTCTTGTTTTTTCTTAACTTTTCTTGTCTAAATACGTGCGACTTTGAGGATGTCTTTTCAGACTGCACATATGCACGGAGAGCGGCTGTGTGAGAGACGCAGCACCCTTGAGAACATTAATTGTGATGGATAATTTGACGAGGTTGCCACCAGTTATAGCTGCATCATAATTACAGTGAACACCATTCTCTCAGGTGCTCTTGGTATATTCACAAATCTCATTAGCATGTTAAACCCTTGACATTTAGAGTCGGCGTAAAGATGTAGAACTGCAGCTACACCCTCTTGTTAAAACGGAATCAAAGCTGTCTCTGTAAATTTATTTGATTAGCTAAATTCTGATTAAAAATCAGCGCTTTTCTTTGCAAAGCTGGTTAGATGTCCTCTTTTAACATTTCAACTTTATGTTTTTCATTAATTCTTTTTTTATATATATCATCAGAAATGTGCAAATGTGAGCGCCTGTGGAAAGCAGAGCGGGTCTTTGCGTTACGGCACATCCCTGTGCTTATCAGGTTGTCACGCACAGCCGCTCCCACCAGCGTGCCACCAGACATCCCAGCAAGGCTGTTACCACAGTCTGACCCACGGCAACCACAGCCACGCATTGAGCCATGTTAATGAGCATACCCCCATCCTCAACAACACCCACAACCATAACCACGCCCATAATCACATCAGCAGCCAACCAGTATGTAACCAAAAAACCCCCATTGTTGGTAGAAATAGTCAAATCCGTAAGTAGAAAAGGTGCAATATGTAAAGCAACATTTATTAATAAATGCTACAGGATTACTTGAGCGTTTTGACAGGTTCTTCCTGAGAGATGGATGAGAAAATGTTAACCACTCAACACTCACTGCTTTGGAGCTTTCTGGAGCTACTGTAAGCAGTCTCTTAACTTAATGGAAAGATGGGAAATAGAATGAAAACCCTACCATTACTGTGCTCTGAAATAGCAAAATAAGCCCAACCCAAGAAAAATACACTTTAGGATTTGTATAACTTTCACAGTTGATAGATATATTGTTAATGATATATATATATACACACTGTTGGACAGTAAAGAGCCTTATTGTACATTCAGAGATACAGTGGTTTGGTACAGTTGCCACTGTACTCTTGATGGGTGTTTTTGTACTTTAGGGAAATCACCCCTGGTGACATTTTTGAAATGTTACAGAAGTAGATATTTCTAGATTTAGACATTTCTGTACCTATGCTTGGAAATGTACTCAGATTTGTATATAACCTGTCTTGTCCTATTACAAGATCATATATGCATATTTTGACATTTTAAAAAGGTACATAGAGGTCCAATAATTAGCCCTTAGTTATGTTTTTATGTACATTAAACCTGTGAAGACTAGAGCCTGACAAAAATACAGTCATAGGGCCGATATCTCAGCTTTTTAAAATCAATAAGCATCAGTGTCCGTCTTAAACACCTATATCGGTTGAGCTCTAGTAAAGACCCAAATTGCCTTTTGCTGTACCCCTGTGCACTCTGATGCTATAAGCTAACTGTTAGCAAGAAGCAAAGTTGTAGTTTTACCAAAGTTTGTGTTTCTTACATATCGCACCTTTAAGTGTATGTACTGCAGTAATAGTTGTGATGTCTAAGAGACTTGACTAACTACAGGAACGTGTACGTTAACGTATGCTCCCTCAGTATATGCTGCAGTCTGTTCCCTTATATTATTTAGTTGATGTTGATGACTCAGTGTACGGAACCTGTGAGGCAGTTGCAGAGAGAGTGCATAATGGTTAGAATAAAGATGATTTGTTTTTTTTTCTCAATGTGGATGAAAGAGACAAAAAGAGAGGAGAGCTTTGGTTTTTTGTTTTTTTTTTCTTAATATTCTCATTTGTCCATTTAGTAGAGAACCATTTATGGTGCTGCGGGTGATTTGCGTACTAAGAGCTTTTCTGCTCCTTTGAGACCTTTGCACACTCTCTCATTCTCTCTTTCAGTTTTTCATTTCCGCCCTTTTCCTCTTCTCCTTGCCTCTGTGGCATGCCCAAACTGTCTGAAATCTGTAGTTTATTATCCAAACAAAGGCTTTTGTAAGTGAATCCCGCTGAGGACGGGACGAGGCTCTATAGTGAGAAATGGGAGGATCGCATCTGCATAGCAATAGGCTTCACTTTTACTAAAGTTCAGAAAAACTTGAGTGGTGGCCATTCTGGAAAGAGAGCTTCTTCATTCAACTCACCAGCCTCTGGGTTTCTTTACCCCAAGGAGCAGTGCCACCCTGCATCGCTCGAGTGAAGTACGAGATATCAAAGCAAATAAACATCAGATTCGGTTGTGCCCGAAGTACCTTATCTACATAAAATCTGAATATTGAGTACAGGTTAAAAGCAGTGTTGTGTGTAAGTTTGTGTTTTCTTCGCTCCTGTCAATGGATTGCATTCTTACATTATATATATTTTTTCTTATCCTTGCTAGGAAGCTGCAAAGTTTTGCTTCAGCTAGAACAGCAGATAATAGTTTAGCTGCTGTGTAAATTTCTGTCCCTGTTTCCATTCAGATGATAGCGAGGTGACTGATGAGGCATACAGAAGCATTACGTACCTCACAGCCTTCTGCTCGTCTCTCTCAAAGTCTGTTTTGGATATGCTGCTGTGAACTGATAAACATCACGAAAAAAGCAGCGGTTGTGTAGGCCTTAGACAAAATGTAGCCTTTTCCTCTGTTCTTTTTTTGGTTAGAAAAGGCGTTGGGATGAATTCATTGCAAAGAAGGAAAAACTGAACATTTTCAGTGCATCTTTTTTGTTTTGTTTTGTTCTGTTTATGGAGAGGATTACTAATTGACTCATATAAAGTGGCAGATTGGGATCAGGTCCTTTTCTATAGAGTTAAATCAGAGCATGAGAGTCATTGGATACATCATATCCATTTGAGATCCAGTTGCTCGCTCGGACTCGTGTGCTTCCTGTTGCTCTGAATGCACAAATTAATTGTGCCTCCTCTCTCCTCCGCCGCCTACCCCGCCTTCTACATCAGACGGATTTTGAGAAGGACGTTGACTTGGCTTGTCAAACAGGTGAGCTCTTCCTTCTACCTGATTTCGCTTTCCCTCCTTCTCCTTTTGTCTCCATTCTCTTCTCTGTTCCCTTGTCCCACACAGGATTAGCATTGCAAGCTGTTTCATTCTTAGCTTGCTGCCGCATGTGTTGATGAAATGACAGGAGATGATGCGCTACATCTCGGCGCAGCAAATTATTATGCCTTATCAATCACACTGATTCTGCCCAATAAGTGCTCAGCGAGCATATGTTTGGATGAGACTGTGCTTAATTGTGCATGATAATAACACTCCTCAATGTGTTCAGACCTGTTTCACTCGTTAGTCGACAATGCTCCTGTGTGGGTGTTTGGATGTGTTACAGATGTACCACAGTATAAGTGTGTGTTGTGCTTTGAAATATTAACAAAGAGTCACTCCACCCTCCCACCCCTCCACTCCCTCCCAAAACCCTTGCAGAGAGAGGACACCCATGTAAGTTTTGCACCTTACTGACCTAATAAATACTGCCTGATGTGTCCGTAAACTCTAAGAGCTCCTATAGACGAATCCAGCTGAAAGCCATATTCGTTTACTCCATCTATTGAACAGTTTTGGGGTCTGACTGTGTCTATGCTGATGAAGGCACTACCCTACATACTGTATCTATTTCTAGTGGGTGCCTTCCTATATTTTCTAGCCAAACTTTAAACCTGTACAAATAGCTCATCTTTCTTATCTTTTTTGACATTCAGTACTCGCGTAGTAAGACGTTCCCCGGTTTAAAAGTAGACCATTCAATTCTGACTGTCAGCAAAGGCCTTCTGAAAGTTTCACTCTAAGCATCTTAGAGTTTCGAGGCCAAACATCATGAGCACGGGCGAGATCTAACCAAGAAACCGATGGATGCTACACACTCAAACACAAGAGAACTGCCATTGCATTGTAAATCATATGCCGCTTTATCATTTTTATGAACTTAATGTATTGAATAATACTTTAAACTAGTGACTGAACTTCATGGACCTGAACTTGTAGAATGTAGCTTCCACGTCTCAAAAATCAAGTCAGCAAAGGTTGACATTAAACCTGCCTTTCCTATCGCTATTGTCCCATAGACTTCCATAAAACTTTAGGTTGTATGGAAGTCTATGGGACACTAGCTCCTGGCTCTGTGACCGTTTTTATGACAACTTTATGGGCTAAATTGGTAGGTTAAGTTGTAAAATTATACATTATTATGAGTTACAAAATTAAAATCATCACCACTCAAGTGAAAAAAGAGAAGTACTGACTATATCCTCATCACCAGTCACATCTTTTTGGCCAGCGAGCATGCTGCTTTCCTCGGTTTCACGGTCAGATCAACCCCTCGGTTGTTACATCTGGTTTTCATAACAACAAGAAAGCGCTGGTTGAAAGCGCCAACTTAAAGCTTCACCAGTAGGTAACGTCATTACATTGATCTCAGGCTTTACCTGGAATCTTCCTGCTAGGTTTAAACCAGTTAATCTGTTGTATATAACACGTATTCCACACACAAGACATTTGTGTTCTTTTTTCCCCCCTAAGGCTATGTAGTAATTAATTTCTGATTGGTCCTTTGAGGCTAACTTCCACATTCATAGCGACTACTTTCACTGCCCCCCTGACAGTGATTAATTTAAATATCCTTGCTTTCACTGTCAGTGCAAATGTGTTCACTTCCACTCTGCATCAGCAAAAAAACAGCAGCGGTACTTTAGAACACAACACACAAAAACAACATGGGATTCGTCTATAGGTCTTTCTCTGAGCCATCCACTGTTTGTTGCAGATGTGATGGGAGCAGATTGGTCAGATTTCTCCAAAACCTGTTCCAATCCAACCTGTCAGTTTGCACCAACGGGATGATGGAACAGAGGAAATGACAGTTGTAGTAAGCCAGTGTGCTTTTGCTGCATTCACCCTCAGCAGGATCCGGCTTCAATTTTTGATCAAATGTCTAGCCTGACATTCTGTTAAATCAATACAGCTTGTATGAAAACAGTCTGAGCTCCTACTTTGGTCTAAAAATTGGGATTTTGGGGCCATGTAAATATCTACTCCTCTGATGGTGACAGAATGAGCATGATATCTGGCATGAATTTCCAGATGGTTTGATATATGTGTGTGTGTGATTGATGATAGCTGTGACAGAAGATTGTCTTTCATAAGCATGTCCAAATTAGTTATGCAGTAACTCTTCTAGAAGTGTGGAGTGTCTGAGCTTCTCTTATGATTAATGAGCATGAAAACTAATTCACAGCCACAGCAAGCAGGTTTTGTGTTGTGCTATTAACAGTATTGTGAAACACACGCATACGTTAATGCTCAAAACACTTCCTCTAGTGCATATAGATGTACGTCAGTATGTGAAAGCAGGCAAGAGAAAAGCACTGGGTTTTACATAGCATTTTTCACCAAGGACATTACTCTGAGATTTAAGGTCACAGTGTCAGAAACAAAAAGTCAGTCACTGTATACCAAGCACAACATGAGAAAATCACATTTTTCTTTAGAGATGCATTGTATCTTGAGGCTGTTTTATAGCTGCAAGTATATTTCAGTATCAGTTTAATTTAATTTATGCTGTCTGTCTCTGCGTTGCACACCTCTTGTCAGTTGTGTTCTCTTGGGCATTAAATATATTTATTCTCTTCCATTCAACATCTATTCCTCAACTCAATTACCCCCCCCCTTCTCTTTTCACACCCACCTGTAAACTTTTCACCTTCACTATATTTCTCCTTTCACCAACTATCCAAACTATCTCGCATATCTCTTGCCTATCTTCCATTCTCTTTGCTGTCTCTTTCCAAATCCTTACGCCTCCCTCGTCTCACTGCAGTCATTTTCAAAGAGGTGAACACCTGTAACCCAGCCACTATCACTGGAACCCTTTCCCGCATCTCCCTGGATGATGAGGACGATCCTAAGCTGGCAGCCCATCAGGAGGGCGGAGTAGGGGTCAACTTCAGCACTCTCCCAGGGAACATCCCCCCTCCTAACCTTATTGTACAGGTACACAATTAAAGTTTCTAAACTTCCAAACAGATTAGCTCATTCATTTATCAACTTCCTTCTGGACATTATATTGAAATTAAATTTTGAACACAATTTTGAAGTTGAACACGACAAAAAGAGATGGAATGTGTCTCATCATATGAAGTTAAGCAGGATTGCTAAAGAAATAAAAAAGAATGTAGTTTATTGAAAATAATTCTACTTACAAAAAAAACGATTTTATTGGTGGTTTTTTGTTTGTTTGTTTTTTGTTTTATCTGCAAGGTTCCACCTCTGGGAGGCCTCAATGAGCTGAGTGAGACCCCCCTAAAGAAGGAAGTGAATGTGGACCAGCAGAGACAACAGGGACAGCAACGCGGCGGCGCTCCGATCTACCTGTGCACCGAGAGTGGCCTGGGCTGGGCTCGACCTCCGGCTTCATCCAACACCTCCCAGGACGGAAGTGCTGGAAGCGGAGGGGGTGGGGGAGACGGAGGAGAGGGGGGTGGTGGAGGAGAGGGGGACTACATGGTCTTACCTCGCAGGACAGTCACTTTCAAACCTGCAACACCCTCCTCCCAAGGAGGAGGCCTGGGACTGGGGGGTGAGGACAAGCCTCTCAACATTGCAGTGGAGGATCCTCCCTTCCCGCCGCCTCCCTCTCCTCTGACCCTTCACCCAGCAGAGAGTGAGGCCTATCCAGCAGATTTTGTGCCATCCAGTGTGGGTGACATGAACATCACCATGAACCTCAACCGCTCCTTTGGGACGATCAAAACATTGCCCCATGGGCAGGGCCACTTGATGCCTCAGGGTGGTCTTGTGCACTCCCATGGAGGACATATGCATTCCCATGGGAATTCTTTGCAGCTAAAGCCGGGCCAGAGACCTTCAGTCAGACAGATTCTGACAGGGGGAACAACAGTGGAGAGAACCAGGACCCTGCCACGCAACCTGGGCAGCACCAATGCCAACACCAGCCTCTCAGCAGGATCCCTGGAGGTGGGTGATAGGTTGAGGACAAAGGCAATAAAGGCAACGCTGGTTGAGTTTTTTTCCACTGTCTCCCTGAATTTTACAGTGATAGCTATTCAGGTTGTGATAATGCAAGTGAAGTTAGAAGTGGGTTGATAAAGAGGAGTGGAAGGATTCACAGTCATTAATGCCTGTGGAATCAATTAAAAAAAAAAAAATTCAGATCCACTCATTGCATCGACCGTCCTCTCAAAACAAGTTCATTTACACCAGGAAAAGTAAGACATCTTGATCTATCTGACATTTCACTTAACTTTAGGAACAACTAGATGGTCTTTATTTCTAAACTAACTTTTATCATCAATCTATCCATACCAAACACGTGTAAAGAAGAAAAATGTCTATTCACATGCCTCATAGTTCCGTAAGTGCGGCCTTCAAACGTGTTAGTTCAAATTTAGTGAGTTTCTAATACATGCTTTCTATCTTCTACAGTAACAGTACACTGTGATAATAACACAGTTGTGTGCCTAAGTATAAGTCTGCTATAACCAGTGTTGGTCAAGTTACTTGAAAAAAGTAATCAGTAACTAATTACTGATTACTTCCCCAAAAAAGTAATCCCGTTACTTTACTGATTACTTATTTTCAAAAGTAATTAATTACTTAGTTACTTAGTTACTTTTAAAAACACGATTTACAACCTGAATATGTGATAAAGCGATAGATCTTTCAGCCCAATTCTACTTTTTCTGCATAATCCATCATACAAAATGTAATCAAATGGAAAAGTCTCTTTTTTTTAACTTGTTTTATCAGTTTTAATCTTTTAACTTTATGCATCAAGCAAAAATTTAATTGTATGCAACATTCTCTGACTTGAAGAAATTAGTTTAACATTTAAACCTATTTTCTGCACATTCCAGCACATAAAATAAAATATTTTTTTTGTGTTTACACTCAGTCTTTCAAATAGATGCAAGTAAAACACAGCAGAAAATAAATAAAATCAAAGACTCAGCGGTCCTGTTGCTCTATTTTCACCTGTAAAGCAGGAGTAGGGCAGACGGAGGTTTACCCTGGTGCAGGTGTGCCGCAGCGGTCAGTGGAAGGATACGGCAGCTTCTCTGTGAATTTCCCATTATGTCGTTATGCACTCGGTGCTTGTTTAGGGTTTTTTTTCGCTGTAAAAAGAAGTTTTCTTCCCACGCACAACAGACGTTAATGTTTTTGTCACTTTTTATGGAATCAAACTCAAAATAAGGTCAGTACTTCCACGCTTTAAACGCTGCACGCACACACCCTCTCTCCCGCACTCGATATATGATCCATTGTTAATCTGCACACAGCTATTGTCACGAAAGTCGCACTCGCTTATGTCACTGTCATGAGACATTCTGGCAAAAAATCACGGTTTTAGTAACGCAGTAACGCAGCGTTCCTACAGGAAAGTAACGGTAATCTAATTACCGTTTTTGCAATAGTAATCCCTTACTTTACTCGTTACTTGAAAAAAGTAATCAGATTACAGTAACGCGTTACGCGTTACTGCCCATCTCTGGCTATAACAGCTGCTATTTTCAGATGAGTAGTATTTATAGCTGCTCTTTGAGAGGATGACCATTGAAATGAGTTATTCTCATAATGACAGACAGCTTCATATTAGTTTAGTGTCTCTGTATGAGTGATTTTTATATGTGTGTGATACCCCCCTCCACTTCCTAATGGTACAGGGTTTTGCAGCAGATGGACCAAGACTGACAGGATCAGAGTAAAAAAAATTCCCTGGTGAATGTCTTTCAGTCCACCTTAATTTTTGCAAACACTCACTGACATACTTTACATAGTCACATACACAAATACACACTTTAGATCTTCTCTTAATGGCATCTTGCTGACTGCTGAAGGTTGATTAAAGAGATGGAAGCAACATTTTCACTCAAAAAGTGAAAATACTTCACTCGGGGCAAAGGACTTTAAGGATGAGTCATTAAGACTCATAAAAAATCACTGTCAGATGAGTAACGAGTCCACTCATGAATATGGAAAAAAGAAGAAAAAAAAAACTCTGAAGAAAAACCGGATGTAATTTACTGCTACAATTTCACCCTGTTAGGATATGTTTGATTCGGAGATGGATGTCAGAGAGTGCCTCTCAGGATTAAATCCGTGTTTTACTTTCCAATTGCAACAGGAAGATGTGTCGTGGAAAGATTGTGAAAAAGTACTTAGGGTGTCAAATGTACTGTTGATTCAGAAGCTTGTATGTTTAAACTCCAAGTGATGTATATCAGAGTGTGAAAATGACTCACTAAGCATATTATCCAATAATCGTGCTATCGAAACCAGCGAGTTCAAACGAACAACACCGCAGCACCACTGTGCCATCTGAACAGCAAAGTGTAGGAGGACAGAATCCCATATGATTTTTGTGTGAGTGAGTTAGCTATTGCTTTCTGTGGGTTTCCATCAAAACATGCAATATACTGCACACGTATATGCATGTTGCATGCCTGCCATATTGCAAAGCTAATTCAATCATGGAATTTCTCTGTTTAAGGTAAGGATTCCACGATAATAAAAGAGGGAATGGTTGAATTCTCAAAGGCAATAGGACATCCCGGGAGAAACTTGCCTCTCTATCTGTTTGCATTTCTCTCCGTTTTAAAAACCTTGGCCGCCGTAGCATCAGATCAGCAACTCTGCCCTATCAAAGAATGAATACTGCTTTTAACTAACTGTAGAGAGCAGCTCCTCTCCCTGCCAAATGCAAATCTGGCAGACAGTGAGAGCCAGAGAGGAAGTCAGAGATGGAATGTAATTCAGTGCAATGTCGGGGCCAGATGAGTTGGAAATGTCTGCAGCTGTTAAATTGCCGGCTTGTGTGCCACTCACTATAGCTAAAGAAGCATTTAAGATGAGAGCGGTGGGGTCCAAACAAGATTAGAGGATGAAACACATCCCTCACATGTTTGTGGCAGCTTTTTTAATCTGGATGTCTTCAACAAATTCTCCAAAAATAGCAGAGAAGATGATTTACACCAAGGCTGTAGCGATTGTATTTGAGGGTATGTGAGCCAAGAAATTATATTTCATTGTAATTCTGGGTTATTCCACTCCACTAATCTCATTACATTGAAATAGGCTGAACAATTTGCCTTTTTTTCCATGACATTTGTAAATAAATGTCTGTATCATGTTGGGCAGCCGGTGAATATTAGCTGTCCTCTTGTTACTGAACAATGGCACTGAAAGATCCACAAAGACACTGAGATCAAGAGAATTCTGTGGTGGTCGAGGGGTGGTCATTGATGCTTTCTTCTCTCCCCCTGCCCCCCTCCTCTTCCAGAGGAAAAGAGTACGGTACTCTGAACTGGACTTCGAGGTAAGATCTCGGACCTCATCCCCCCTGTCATCAGCCTGTCTCTGCTTTCTTGTGCTTCTGCCAGGACTTGAGTAACGCCTAGAGGAGTAAAAAAAAAGCATTGCTAAACCCCTTCCCTCGCTCCTGTGTCTCCCTTGCTCTCAGATCAGTGACTTGTTTCAGACTTATCTTACATAGTATGCTGTTTCTCCAACATTGGCCAGTCAAGCCGTCCCTACCTACAGTCCGCCTTTATGAACAAGCGGATGTGTTATTTGAATCTGGAAACCAAACCTTCCAAACGACATGCACAGTTAAATCCAATGAGTTTGTCATGTCTTTTTTTTGGGGTCCTGGTTGAAGAAACAGCAAAAGTAAAATGCTTCTTGTGTCTGGATAAAAACTAGTAATTCCGTCCTGGGTTGACACGTACCGTATGTGGCCGCAGTTGGTTTGCTGGTTATATCTGTTGGAACGAGATGGTTTGGCAGTGTCTGTGAGTATGTTTGTGTTAAAAATGACTCGAGTGTCCCGTGAATCGCCAGTCTCTATGCAATAAAATACAAGCCATCTCGTAACACTGCTGCCCTCCCTGTGAACTCCTTTGAGTATTGGCCAATGCAGAGACTGGACATTCACCTCCCGCCATGGACACATATCATTTAAACGTAAAGGGTATGAGTGAGGACAAGCTACTAACACTGATTACAGCTGATCATTTTACTTATCTGGCCTATTTATCTGGAGTCATCTGTGGCTTCTGCATGAACAAGGAAACTGGCTCTCCTTGAAAGCAACCCTTTTCTCACCAACTATTGATTTTTGAGAAAGAGACAGAAGAACCACTAAAACAGCAAAGTATACACTTCTATGAGTTAATGAAAGGTAAATCCATTTTCAACCATGTTTTTTTTCCTCCATTGATAGAGTTGGCTCATCCCTTTAGACTGTCAAAAGCAAACTTCTTTTTTAAGAATATACTGAATACTTAAACAAATTAGAAATCTAATTATGTGTTTCAGGGAAAGTGATACCTTATACTCTTAAGTTTATACTCTTTAGTATTTGACTTCAAGAATGACAGAATGACAAACTGGCCTAGCTGGACGAGCCTAGGTCCATTGACGAACTTAGCTTAAAATTGCCCTTAAGCTCTGTTTGTGCAACCTTACTTCCAACCTTTTCTTTAATGCACCGCTGTTGATTGTTCTTTATTTTGTATGTTACATTTGAGATTCTTGAAAACCTAAAACTGTAGAAGAAGTCAAGGAGATAGTAGCACCTTCTAACTGAGCAGAGATGAGAGTACCCACTCTGAAGTAATTGGAGCCAGTGCTAAGCGCCAACTGGCCAGTAAGTGTGCGGGTGTGAGTGCTGGCATCCTGCCCCTGTGTCACTTTCAACCTCACAAGCTGCTTTGACGATTAGCTACCGCCGAGCAGCTCCAGCACTGCCCATTAGCACGGAGAGACAGCAGTGGCACTGACAAATGCAGTTCGCTGTCAGAGAATTACAGATCCGGGTTTAACTCCCTTCGGGACAGCCACATTCGGAACACAGGGATGGCAGTTTTTTGACAAATATAATTTCAGTGAGGGTAAGAGTTAAATTCTAGCCCATCTGTTAGATTTTTAATGAGTTTGAGAAAAAAGAAATCCTGATTTAACAGGATCACCAGTTAGCAAGAACCAGGCTGTGACAATGGCATTTTTGTCACTCATTTTCACCAGATATTCATGTAAAGGACTCGCTTCTGCAGCACTCACAGTTGCCAAATTCTTAAAGACAGAGGAAGTGGATAATGGATGAGCATGAGCCAGCAATCGATCGACAGTGTCTCGCTCTAACCCCCCTTTTCATGGCTGGCATCACTGCAGTCCCTCAGCATTTTACCCATTTTCATTCCCCCTGCCTGTCCCTACACGGCTCTCCCTCCCTTCATTCTTTTTTTTTTTTTTTTTGGTTTGTTTCTATTTGCTTCATTTCTGCTGTCCCTTCCTTTCTTCCCTTCCAGAAAGTGATGCACACTCGCAAAAGACATTCTGAGCTGTACCATGAGCTCAACCACTCGTCCAAGTTCCACACCATAGACAGGTATAGCAGGGACCCAGCCATGTCCACATTCAAGGTAAGATCATTGCCCCGAGGCAGGATGGGAACCCACTGCACCCGTGCACCTCCACCTCCTATCCTATACAATACTTAAACCCCCAACGCCCCACACCCCCCATTCCGTGCCATTTCTGGGACGCAATAACTAGCTTCAAAGGAAGTGGTCAACAATGACTAAATATTATCAGCGCTGTGGTGGCGACATTGTATTTATTCGTAAATGCAGCTTTCAGCCAATTATAGGCATAAAAATTCAGAGCAAAGCTCCCACTCATTTACAAACATGAGGTAGATTTAAAAGCAGCTGTATTCATTATGGTTTCCTTTTTTCATGGCAAATTGCTGTCTTAGAAATGGGAAAACATTGTTTGCGCTAACAAGGAAATCTAAATGCAATGTGAATACTGTATACAGTGTTTTCATTGCCGTTTGATTAATTCATTGTTACACTTATTATCACAGTCCCGAAGAACTGAGCATTAACTGCCTTATAAATATTTCTTTAGAGGCACATTCTGTTCCATCTTTCATACTGTAAATTACTTTTGTACCTGATGTAATTGGCCTGAACCTCATTTATTTTCACTTGTGCTCGGTGCCTTATTAAGAGCCTATCAAATGAGTTGATCGCATGAGCTTTTAGCAGAGGGGTAATCAATCAGAGCGGATTAATGAAATCCGAATGCTGCAGTTTTAATACCTGTGAAACTGGAAAGGGAAAATAAAAGAAAAAGAAACAACAACAGCACATCTGTCCATACGCACAAATGGTTTCGTCTGTGCCTGTGTCGAACCGGCTAATGTGTCCGTTTAATTTTCTTTGTGCTGTATGGAAATGTTCTTTTAAGTGTGTGTCTGTGTGTGTGTGTGTGTGTGTGTGTGTGTGTGTGTGCCTGCACAGGCCACGAGGTGTGTGTCCATGGGGGGTGCCTGGGTGGGCACCTATGCGCATGAGACAAAGACGCCTCCTTGAATCATTAATACATCATTAGCAGCAGACGAAAGAGTCCCCCGCGTGCTCCGCGCTGACCTTCAGAGGGCTACTTTCATTAAGATTTAAACACACGCGTACACGCCTGCATTCCACTCATCTGCTGCGCTTTAGTGCGTGGAGCCATGATGAGTTAGCCAACCTTGATAGGTGTACTTTCCCCTGGCATCGATGGTATGCTGGTTTCACATCTAATTTACACCGCCAGAGGAGGAACAGAGGCTAGTCTGACATCTCTCATATTCCCCATGCTGTGAAGACACACACACACAGAGGGAAACATGTTGCAGTTTCCCATTGCCAGAGCAGCGGCCTTTTACTTCACTCCTCATTTGCTCTGCGTCTTGATCAAGATTTTCAGAAGCGCTGGCTGACTCCACGTTCCCTCATGCCAAGCAACTACTTTATGGAGGAGAAGAAAAATGGCAGGCGCTCGCAAAAGAGCGAGCCATATATTAGAAGTCTGTGGCTCTTAACAACAGTTGCGCCGTAGCATGCTAATGTGCTTCAGAGGGAGCTCAGGTGTGCT
This sequence comes from Perissodus microlepis, assembly GCF_051167445.1. Lineage (NCBI taxonomy): Eukaryota > Metazoa > Chordata > Actinopteri > Cichliformes > Cichlidae > Perissodus > Perissodus microlepis. The sequence continues at coordinate 12,201,677 of NC_140481.1, read as the reverse complement.
TTGAGATTATGCCCGAAACGTTAAAAGAAGCGAGAGAGCAGCCACGAGTAATAGACGGGCCGTGTTTAAAATAATTAAGTCAAATCGGAGCGCGTATTTCCTCCTGGTTAATGACGTCACACGAGTTATGATGTGAAAGGACAGCACCGGTACGGCTCAATCCTCCAATTCCATTATGTTAAAAGTAAGTAGGCCGTTCACTTAACTGCGAATAATTACACGGATAATGTTATCAGCGTCAGGTCTTTGACAGGCCCCAGCTTGAATTCGGCTCTGCTATTGTCAACATCTCACTTTGAGAGTCACCCCCAGACACGGACATGCTGACTATACAGTAATTATGGAGATGAGAGGGGTTTGTGCTAGTCTGTGCGAGCGGATGTGCACGTTCATACACTCACGTATCAGAGAGCCTACGTGTGTGGCAGCATGCCTCTCTGTGTGTGGATGTGGCCATAACTTGTTTCTGTGTGTGTGTGTGTGTCCACTTGTTCCTTCTTGTTTGTGTGTTTATCCGTTTTATGTTTTGAGATCACTGTGATGCACTGCCTGTGTTTGGAGCACATAAACTGTGTTTAGGAGACAATTGCTGCATGAGTAATGATATAATCGTTTCATAATTACTTTAATAACCTCCCTTCTACAGCGTGTGACAGAGTGACAGTGATTTTCACATATCCTACATGAGTGATTTAATTGCAAACAAAATGGCATTTCGCGAGGATATCTCCTCACGGATGGACAATCAAAGTACCGTGGAAGTTGAAATTCACCTTTAACTTCATATGGCCAATTGACTTTGTCACTTAAGGACAGGCTCTATTGAGTGTCTCACCTTTTTAATGATAAAGGAGGTCGGCCAGTTCATCGCAACCCCTCGGTCCAGTTGCCTACATAATGTTATCATAAAACAGTGCTTTAAACGGAACCCTAAATACCCCTGTTGCCCTTCTAACTACCATGGCTGGTGTTCGCCCACAACAGGTCCCCCCTCCCCCTCCACCGAGGCACAACACTGAGCCATCTCTAGTTCGCAGAGCATCCCTGGTTTACAAAGAAAGTCAAAGTAAGACGTGCTAAAACAACATAAACCTTGTGGTGTAAAGCCCCTCTAATGCTGCTAAAGTAGGCAATGTACCTACATGCTACAGTTTGTACCTCATAGTTTGCCACCTTTTGTCCTGAAACTGTGTTTTCATACAGTCATTTGTGCATTTCACATTGAAGCGTCTGCTGGTTGAATTCCTCCCCCCAGAATAATTGTTCAATTGCAGTTTATCAGCTGTGACTGGGTTAGTCAGGCTTTGGATTTCTTTACATCAGAATCAGAATACTTTATTGATCCCTGGGGGAAATTATTTCATGAAATAACATGTTCATGAAATTACATGTTGATAAGTAGTGCGAATGGATGACCTTCCATTTGTCCACTGTATTACAGAAGATAGCTTGGTATATACTGTATCTGAGCATTGCCTAAAACAATAAAAGGAAACACTGAACAAGCTGTCCTTGAAGGCGTAAGAGTTCAGGTTTATGAACCAGGTTTATGAACCTGAACGCTGTTGGAGTATGTCATAGTAATAAAGCGTTGCACCTGCAGAAGCATTAAAAATAAAATGTGACAAATTACACATTCATTATTATCATGGTGAGAATAGTAGGAATACCTGTATTACAATGATGCTAAAGATTTTACACACCCAGCCTTTTTCTGGGACATGTAGCTTGTAGGTTTTCATAAAGTGCACATTCAGTGCCCATAAATATTCTCCTTTTAAAACCTGAAATGTTCCAACCCAAGACAGGAGTTTAAAAGAGCTAACGAAGTTGGCAAGTTAATTATCTAGTTTAATTTAGATAGTAAATGTGAAGGTTACTTGACTAGTTTAAACAGCTAATTACAAATTAATCTGAGAGCAGGAATGAAATGCATACTTTTGTGCAAATCTTTTGTACCACTTTTTGAGAAAATACAAGAATGTTAACAGCAGATCTGTTAGCATGTCCATACACAGTAATTAAAGGAGGAATTAAACTTAGCAACCATGGTACTAGCTGCAGGTCTGCAATAATTTATCATGTGTAATTACAGTAAAACAAACGGTGTCAAACTATACTACCTGTAGCTGCTCATTTTCCACCTGTCGGTGCTTCCTCATTGTGAAGTATCTGTATTTGATGAACCTTAATATTATACTGAACCCCCCTTCCCAGTGGTATGGTGTGGTGTAACAGTTCTGTGCATCGTCGCGTACACCCTCATGCCTCAGCGTTCAGGTAATGAATGCTAATTCCTTCTCCTTCATTAAGCCCTTTGCAGTTTCATATTGAAACTCTAAATCTGGAGCGACTTTATATGGACGGATGTCCAGGACTTGTATAGTGGTGTGATACAGGACTGGATGTTCATGAGTGAACTTTTTTTCTTAATATCCTGATTTTGTAATGTTTTTATGTTGTGAAAAAAAGGTGTGTCCATTTTCAGTGCCTGAGTTAAATCTTACGATCTAAACACCATAACCACATAATAAACCAGTCTGTAAAGACAACAGCCCATCCAAAATGATTTATAACCACCTCATAAACCATGATATTATGTTCATAAACTCATGCACTAAAAAGGACTAAATGCTATGCACTTTTATGTGTGCTGATGAAAAACTCAAAAATATTGCAAAAGGGGTCAGAAGAGACCTGATTCATTTTGCTCTCTTCAGGTAGGAGCTCTGTGTTGGCTGTGTTGGGGAGATGAGTGGATATCAGAAACACAAAGAGACACAGACACTTTTTTTTTGCTTTCACATCTTATCCAATTTTCCATGTAAGTGCAGTGGGCTTACAGTGGTCTTAGGCATTACATGTACCCTCACAGATAGAATCAACACACTTCAAACTCCTCATTTTGCTTTTCTTGTCTCTCCTTTTTCTTCCAATTTCATACAGCCATATTCTTGTTAAATCTGTGCTACCTGGTATCTGGTAATCCTTATATTTACCAGATGTCTGTCCAGAGGCTGAATAAGCATTCTACTTAATAGACTGAAAAGGATAGGAAATATGTGACTAGAAAGAAGTAGAAGCCAGACAGACTACTGCAAGAGTCCCCATTAACCTCCATGCTGAAGATCACCTTGTCTATCTGTTCTGAAGCTAGCAGACATATTCCCGCAGTCTGAAAATAAATTTAAATTTGGCTCTGTGTTGCATATTCTCCTAAAAAACTCATCAGAAACACTCCTAATGTCTTTTTCAGCCTAACACAAGCATATGCACTATATTGCCAAAAGTATTCACTCAACCATCCAAATTATTGAATATAAGTGTTCCAATCACTTCCATGGCCACGGTGTAAAGTCAAGCACCTAAGCATACAGGCTGCTTCTACAAGCATTTGTGAAAAAATTGGTTACTCTAAGGCAGGGGTCTCGAACTCCAGGCCTCGAGGGCCGGTGTCCTGCAGGTTTTAGATCTCACCCTGGGTAAACACGCCTGAATCAAATGATTAGTTCATTACCAGGCCTTCTGGAGAACTTCAAGACATGTTTAAATCTGCTGTGTTTGATCAAGGACACATCTAAAACCTGCAGGACACCGGCCATCGAGGCCTGGAGTTCAAGACCCCTGCTCTAAGGAAATGGAAATAATTAGGAACTCATCTAAGAAGTGGTAGGCCAGGTTAAATCACAGAGCCAGGTGAGTGGATGCAGAGTCATAGAGAGCTTCATGGAATAGGTTTCCATGGCCAAGCAGCTGCATCCAAGCCTTGCATCAACAAGCGCAGTCCAAACCATCAGAAAGCACACAGGATGGCGCCACAGGACTCTAGAGCAGTGAAAAAATGTTCTATGGAGTGGCGAATCATGCTCTATCTGATAATCCAATGGACAGGTCTGGGTTTGGTGGATGTCAGGAGAACGGTACTTGTCTGACTGCTCTGTGCCAAGTGTAAAGTTTGGTGGAAGGGGTGTTTGGTATGGTGTGGGGTTGTTTTTAAGGAGTTGGGCTTCAGTCCCAGTGAAAAGGAACTCTTAATGGTTCAGCATACCAAGACATTTTGGACAATCTCGTGCTCCCAACTTTGTGGGAACAGTTTGGGAATAGTCCCTTTGTGTTCCAAAATGACTGCATACGAGAGCACAAAGGTCTATAAAGACATGGATAAGCGAGTTTGGTGTAGAAGAACCTGACTGGCCCTCAGAGAGTCCTGACCTCAACCCGATAGAAAAGCTTTGGGATTAATTAGAGTGGAGACTGGAGGCCAGGACTTCTCTCTAACATTTGTGTCAAAAATTCCCAGAAAAAATGCCTAAACCTTGAAGAAAGCCTCCCTAGAATAGTTGAAGCTATTCTGAGCTGATATCATATTAAACCCAATGGATTAAGAATTGTATGTCACTCAAATTTGTATGTGTATAAAGGCCGACGAGTGAATACTAAGGGCAGTATATTGTATTCCTCTTACTTCTTTGATGCGTTGTTTAATGCAGACACATAGCAACTGAGAACTGGGTTTGAGAGTTGTACAAGTTAGTCTTAAATTGTTAGCTGTTATTTTGCTTTGTTGACCCAAGAACAGCAGTTACTGACCAGGAATCAAGTGGTTATTCTGTACAGTTACAAAGTCATCTGCCCACATATGAGAATGATATCTGCAGTGATAACACTTGTGTTACACTCTGCTGAAGTGGACAGAAAGTGGGCCTTCACATTAATGCTAATGATGAAAACAAATTCAAATCCTACTCTGTTTTAAGTACAGTAGATGCTCTGACTGGGGCCATATGGCTAGCAGATGGATGGAGTGTAGTTTCATTGTGCATTCCACAAACGAGGCAGGATACAAATGGAGTCAGTGGGGTTACTAAAAGACAGAGAGCGTGTAACGCAGTATGTATTAGCATTAGTGTCTACACTAATGTTTAGATTTAGAACAGCTTCTTGGCCTCTGTCACTGTGGAGTTAGCCTGTCATTTTCTATCCATTCCACAGAGTTCAGAAGGTCATAACACAAATTTGCATGCAGTGCCCAATGATGCAGTGTTGTGCCTCGCTGTGTGTGGGATAGACGGTGGGTGTGTGAGTGTGAGAAAGAGCGCTTCCACTGCATAATGACTTGGCTGATGTATTTTTTAGCTCTCAGATGGGTTATATTTCCATCCCATCGTCTGCTGTGTTCTTGATTAAATGAAGCGTGGATTGGCTTCCCTCTCCTGATAGACAGCGAGGACTTACGCAGAACGCAGCGGGAAGGAAAAAGGAGAGGCAAGCGACAGAGACAGAGAGAAAACAAGCCTTGCTTTGTTTTTTATTTTTTTTTAATTTTTTTACTGATGCTAGATCAGAGCAGGAACGGCAAATTTTCGATTATGAAAGCATGTAGCAATTCAGCCTGAAATGGCTGTAGGGATGTGTGAGAATTACACGATGAAATCCTTGTCTGTTAGGCTACACATGGAAGCATATTGGTGCATAGTCTGTCTAGGAGGATACTCCATTAGCCTTCTCCATTACAGTGAGGTGAGACTTGGGTGCTGTCTTAGTGATATTTATTGATATTCCAGCAAGGTTTTGAGGCCACTGTAGGGAAATTTAGCCAGGGTAATGTGCAAGCTCCGGGAATGTTTCACGTAAAATGAAGATGTATAATTTTAAATGACAAAGAAGCCAATTTTTGTTGACTCAGTCAGGGCAATTTGCCTGCACTTGCAAACCCCGTAGGTCTCGATAGTCAATTTGCCGGCATTAAGCTAAGGAGTTTCAATTTCACATTCCAGCAATAAAGCAAGTCCTCCCCTCTTCTTCCTCTTCATATCTCATTCTCCCCTCTATTCGTCCTCGCAGCTTGACATTTTCCCTCTCGCTGTCTCCCTCATTTTCCCATTCCTCCCTCTAAACTCAGCCCTGGGTGTCACGTTTGAGGCATTAATTGAATAATTAATTCCTCTCATTAGCTTGTTTTTAATTATTTCCTTGCCTCCCCCTCCCCTTCTCCATGCCGAGTATAAATTCATCAGCTGTTTTCATCCTTCCACACAAATTGCCCATGAAAACTAAGCGCTTGGCGAAGTATAGCGTTAGCACACTGGCTCTATCAGTGGCTTCTAATGAGGGGACGGGTAGTCCAGGCGGAACAAGCCTTACACTGGCTTCGTGCACCAACAGGCACAATACTAATTTAGCTCATTTAGTGTCCTTGGGCCAATTAAAGGGAGGTGAAAAGGTCCAAATCACATGTTGGAACTGTTTTCTCTATAGAAGCAGTGGCCTTGGATTGCAGAGGCCCAGACAGCAGCAGCAAACCAAGCCTGTGTCTGATTGCTCGTTTGTTTGCAATGTGTTACACTAATGGAATTTATTTACCCTACATTCTCCAAATTTGGCTCCTTTGAAGGGCCTTATTACTTGTGACACAGATTCTTTCCCAGCTAAGGGGGTAAACGGTGCCAAGGACTGCTATGCATGGACAATTTTTGCCCCTCCCGACCCTCCACCTAATATATTATGCCAGTGGTGAATAGGCTATCTAGATTCAGTCATTACCTTGATGATATAATGAAATAAACACACAGAAATGTTGAAACAGGCAAGGTCCGGTTCAGTGACCCTGAAGCTCACTGATAGATGCAAATGACCGTTGTATTCTGGCATCCACTCAATCTGCTCCTGCATTGTTTGATGTTACTTTCATTTTGTTCTCGTTTAACTGTGATTTCAGTTCTCTTCATGTCCAGTCACAGTTTGAGTTTATTTATGTATTCACACATGTCAAGAACCTAATTCTCAGTGTCTTTTCTTTGCCTTACTACAACATTTTATTGATTTCTCTTTTTTTTTTCTTCCTGTTTTATGTCCTTTGTTTGCTGACTGGGCTTTGTGTTGCATGCTTGTTGTCATGTCCCAGTTTGAATGTAGCCAGACAGTCAGCAGAACCATGGGCATCCAAGTCAACAAAGGTAAAGTTAACCCACTTACCCACAACCCACCTGTCATCTCCCAGAGACAGCCTGCCACATTGCTCACCCACACTCAGACACAATTTCCAATTCCACAGTCCAAATGAGGGGGGTTCTGAGTGGCAGAGAGTGGGCCTCATCCACCAACATTGTAGCAGAGGCTTCTAGAGATGGCCTTAGATGTTTATGCTGTAGCGTTGTTTGAGTGCGTACCCTCCCACTGACTCCCTACGTGTTCTCTTCACTTCGCTTTGTTGTGCTTGCAGCTTGTAGCGTTTTCTACCTCATAGCTTGCCTGAAACTTTTAAGTGCAGGGCAAAATTTTCTGCTTTCTGGCTCCAACTGATTTACCCAGCGTTAGAAGGTGTATTTGGGGTCTTGCAGTGCTAGTAGCAACATGAGTTCAATTTTCCCCTGCTGTATCTGCAAAACTATAATGGAAAGTACATTTCGGGACCCCATGATTCCTCATTAAACAGCAGTGGAGCGCTGCAGGTGAGTTGCTTTTGTGTGCTAAATTGCGAAGGTATGTAAACCTGTATTGTTTGGTAAAATTGTGAGCACTGATTGTGCATAAACTGGGCTTTTAAAGGGTAGTTGTTAAATCGCAAATTGCCATTTTGATTGATGAAAGGCAGAAATATGAAGGTACTCATTATCATGACTAAAGCATGTAAGAAAAATGAGCCATAAATTCAGCCTTCAGAAATGGTCCATTAAGTTTAACCTTTTGCCAAAACCCTAATATGCTTGGCTTTTCTAGTGGCTTTTGACGCATATAAATAAGGTATATCAAAGTCTTCTTGTGCACTTTGGACCACTTTCAGCATGATTGCTGTTTTTAGGGCGCTCCCCGGAAGTCTCGTTATGACCAGTTGCCCTTGTGTCTCTGTAATGTTGGCTTCATGTCAAAGGTAGTTCAGTTTTCAGTTTCTCCCACTGAAAACGCTGCATCCAGATAAACAGAATCCACTTTGTGCTATTTCCATACCTGGATGATTGAGCGTGCATCAAGACATGAAAGCTGCACGGTTGGTGCTGGAGAACCAGCTGTTATAACCAGTTATCATCCTCCATAAGAATTGTGGGTGGTTTAAAATAGGATTTGTTTGCTCTATGCGCAGATTTGGAGATCCATGGTGCGATCACAGTCTGTCACATCCAGGAAATCAGGGGCCGTAACAGCATCACAGTTCAATATGATTATAATGGGACTTCCTGGGAGTGATCTGAAAACAGCAACCATGCTAGAAAAAGTGTGGACATGCCCAAGACAAGATTTTGCTCACAGCTTATATTGACATGATCGAAGAAAGAAACAGTAAATCTGACTCCTTAACAGTCGTTTTTTGACATTAAAGGGGAAGACTCTTTAATCTAACATAGCAGCACCATTTTTACATCTTTTTATCTAGTCACACACATCAAGACACACTTCCAAACACCCACACAAACTCTGCGAAGCTCTCCCTGAAAGAAAGCTGTGCAATTCACTATTTTATAGAGAAAGAAAAGAATAAATACGAACATAGAATTGGGCGTTTTGCAAACTTTTTGCAGAAACTTAAAACTATGTAGGATAAAAAAGAAAAGCTTGAGTCAATATGTTCGATATTAACTGCTGCTGGGAATCAATCTGGGGCCGTTCCTGAGGCGGGCTGGGAGTTAGAGTCCAAATAATGAGTCCCCACCTCAAGCCCACCGTGGCATAAACACATAGCTGTAAGAAGCCGCTGATCTGTCAGCACAATAACCAAGAGAACTCCAATGCCAGACGCTTTTGGACTAAAAAAAAAAAAGAAGGATAACATTGCAACGTTACAGCCGGGGAAACACGGTTTATGTATTTGAGCCAAAGGCAGAACATACAGAGTCAGCAGCGTCCACTTTATAGCCCAGCTTGAACTTTTTTTATGTGCTATGTTAACACCTACAGTGTAAAATCAATAATGCAGATAGCAAAGATAGCATTTCCTTGCACTAATAACCAGATTAGTTATCTTCTTTCAACATCATTCCAAAAACATGAGCTTCAAAGCCCTCCAGCACTGTGCAGGAGGGCTTCAAGAATGAGATTATACTCATACTCGCATCCCTTATATAGTAGTCGTAGTTACTGTTAGTTACTGTCAGCTGTGTAGCATGTAGTCTTTTCTTTCACTCTGTCCTCGCATTCACAGTTCACCTCTAAGCACTGACGGATCAGGATATTGAAAATATAGGCTGTTCCAACACATTTCAACTGTAACCATGCTGACATTGATCACTGTCTGCACTGTTTCTGTCCATGTGTGCATGATGTGTGTGTGTTATATATATATATATATATATATATTTTTTTTTTTTTTTCGTGAGAGCTGGTGAGAGAGATGGAGACAGGGAGAGACGAGGGGTAAGGTGTAAGCTCAAAGCAACAACTGCCTGCTCACCTGATGAAGGTGTGGGAACAATGCTGTTGTTTCAGGGCAGAGTTGTCAGTGACTGTGATCCTCACCCCCCACCTCCCCCTCACCCCACTCCCTCCTCCTCTGTCCTCCTCTCTCTCTCTCTCCCTCTCACCCCGTCCTTGTCTTCTCCCTCCCATTTCATCACCACAGAGGGAAAAGCGATGGAGCATTTCGTCTGCCGGCGGTGAAAAGAACTCATCGAGTGTAAGTAGAGGGGGTTTCTGGCAAAGAGAGAGGGATGAGATGGGGCTCGAGGGCAAGGAGGGAACGGAGTCAGGCAGAGATGGTTAACGGGAAGGGGTAGACACGCAGTAGCAGCACAATCGCGTTAGCCTAGTCTCCCAGGGATAAAGTTGGGCTTAACTGCAGCATTACCCACAGTCCTGCATTACAAAATGTTCCTTCGCCAGCATTTAGCATGCAAATTGGCTCCTAGATTATGCCTTTTGTATTCATTTTACCAACTGTCAAGCTGTGACGCAGGGAGAATGATAATCAGGCAGATATTGCCCCCTAGCGCCTCAGCAACGATCAACACACACTGCGAGGGGGGGTGGGAGTGCTGTGCAACTGCAGATCAATGAGTCGTGCGTGTGCGTGTGTGTGTGGAGACAGACAGGGACTGAGGGTGTGAATAACTCAAAATGAGTTATATGTGAGTACTTCAGAGGAGTTTCTGAAATAAAGCAAAGGTAAGATTGTGGAAAACAAAAACAAAAAAGTGAAAGCTGCAAGAGAGCTACTGGGAGGTGGCGATGAAGAACAGAAACGGTAGCGCTCTCTCTCTTCTCAATTATATGTCCAGACGGGCATCTACTCTCAAGATGACCAGTGAAAATACTTTAAATATTCATCTTCTGAATGATTATTTTAGAAGATGAATTTCCAGCTCAGTAAAAACAAAGCAGCTGGATTCATTGTGTCTGTGGAAAGCATCACAAGTGGTCCACCTTGTTCTTTTGTCTTTGTATGTTTTTGCTCCACCAAGAGTCATTTGTTCCAGCGATCCCTGGTGTCTTTCCCCGTTTGTGTCTGTGAAATCACTGTGTGAGATTGCCGGGAGATAACGAGTCCAATTTGAATAATGGCCCTTATCTGATGAATAATGCCACCTCCTCTAATTCCATTTTTTGGCTAATCCCCCGACATGTATTTTACATGCATGGCGGGCTCATCTGCAGGCCGCACGCTTCCATCACAGACCCCGTGCTTAGAAGCTTTCATGCTTTTTGTGAGTTTATTTCTGGTTTAGAGAGTTAGGAGACAGAAGATGTGTGCCATTTCTGCAAATAAAAGACCAGAAGTAGCATTTTTGATAGGTAACTACTGAAATCTTGTCCACGTTCCTTAATCTTCGCTTGAGAGTAAATGTCTCGGTCTTCTGTTGATGGTAATATGCAACAATCAGTGCATGAACCTTTACAGTGAGACTTGAAATGGACAAAAAATATATATATATTTTTGTTTTTTCTTATCTGTGCAACTTACCCATACCACAACTTGGAAATCAAGGTTCATATGGAAATGCTAATTTAGTGCACTGTTACAACCCTGTAAGTGCAGTGCTAAGAAATGATTTGTTGAATGTTGCGGTGTATCCGTCTCCAAAACTCCCTGCAGGCTAAATAAAATGTTCCCATTGAATTGTTTTTACAGGATTTTTTTGAAACATTTTCCTGATTTTCGTATTCCTATTATTCGTATTTCTTTGATTTAATTATGCTCACCAGACACTTTATTAGGTACACCTTGCACATACTGTGTTGCCGACTGGACTGCCTTGATTCTTCATAGCATAGATTCAACAAGGTGCTGGAAACATTCCTCAGAGATGGTCCATATTGACATGATAGCATCACACAGTTGCTGCAGATCTGCTCTGTCAGGCACACACCAATGATGTGAATCTACTGTTCAACCACATCCCAAAGATGCTCTAATTGATTGAGATCTGCTGACTGTGAAGGCCAGTGACTACAATGAACTCACTGTCATGTTGAAGAAGCCAGTTTGAGATGATCTGAGCTTTGTGACCTGGTGCGTTATCCTGCTGGATGCAGCCATCAGAAGATGAGTACACTGTGTTCATAAAGGGACTGACACGGTCAGCAACTATACTCAAATATACTGTGATGCTTCAGTGATGCAAAATATCCCCTCCAATATTACACCACGATCAGTGAGATGATACAGGGCAGTATGGATTCATACTTTCATGCTGTTTACACCAAATTCTGACCCGACTGTCCAAATATCAGAAGCAGAAATTGACAAGGAAACGATCCAGACTTGGCAACGATTTTCCAATCTTCTGTTGTCCAATTTTAGTGATTACATGCAAACTGTAGCCTCAGTTTCCTGTTGTTAGCTAACAGGAGTGAGCTTCTGCTGCTGTATCCCCATCTGCATCAAGGTGCACAACATAATGTGCATTCAGCAAGGCTCTTTTGCACATTTGTAACGGGCAATTATGAGAGTTACTGTTGCCTTCCTATCAACTCAAAGGATCCTCACCATTCTCCTGTGTCCTCTGGTATCAACAAGGCATCTTTGCTCCTGGATATTTTCTCTTTTTTGGAATGTTTTCTGTAAATCCTGAGTATTTTTTTGCAGGAAAATCTTAATAGCATTTAGGCATGCAGACATGGTCTCGGATTGCTGAGTAGCTGCCATGTGATTGTGTGGTTTGATATTTGTGTTTATGAGCAGTTGAACAGGTGTACTTGACAAAGTTGCTGGTGAGTCTATCTAACATTGTACTGGCAAACTCGTCATATATCTCTGTTGCTGTATTTTTTACTTTGAAGTCTGAATGAAGACTAGATGAAGGCAGGGGGAGAAGTTGTTGAAGGTCAGTGATGTAATATCATAGCCAGATTTATGAGCTCAGATCTCAGTCCCACAATCATAAATCCAAATTCAGACATTGGATGTACAGATAAGCCAATATGCTATAATTGGCAGCGAGAGAAAAACAGAGCATCACAGACCCAGAAGCAGAAGGCATGAGCTTGTTAGTTTAGGAAAAAAAAGTACGAAAAATGTAAATCCTGTCACCAGGAAGCCCCAGAAGCTGTTATCGTGTTGATATACACATATATCAAAAAAAAAAAAAGAGAGAAAAAAATGAAACAAGCAGTGAGATTACATCCATCAGTGATATGCAGAAGCATCGCATGCCAGCATTTGAATTTTGGTGACTGTGATTGGTACTGGCCAAGAGTAATCGCTACAAGTCCAACTTGGCAAGGAACGAGAGCGGTTACAAGATCACATGGACGGTAAACAACTGAACAGTTCAGTCTAATTATCGAAATCGTTTTATTTGCCGGTAAAACCAAACGTCAGCGCTCCCCTGTGCTGGTAGCGATCATTTATTTTACATGATGACTGTGTTACCCACAGATACAGCGGGTACACAGGCTGAAAAATATTGCACTTCTGATATCTCGTGAAACGCGGTTATTGCTCTGGTCGTTAAATGAAACCGAACTTCCTAGGGTGGTGTGTGTGCTCTGCTAAAACATCTCTCTCGTGAAATTACATTTACACTTCAGTTTTTGCACAAATTACACTCGGTAGACCTTTTTATGAGTGATAAGCATGTTGCTTATCACTCATTGGTCATCAACCTCCTTTTCCTCCTTTTTTTTTCCTCTTTTCTTTATTTACACTAAACTAAGCAGATGAGTGCTAGTTGTAGCCTGTAATTAGGAAAAGATACGGGGATAATATTATCTTGTAAAATGTAATTCTCCATCAGACGGCATGAAAGCGTTTTCAGAATTTTCCTAACGTGGTCGTCCTCCCGCCCCCTCTCTTTGTCCCTCTTCTCCATTAGGACAAGTCAACCCCAGAGGACCAAAGCTCCTGGGACAGCTTCAAGACCATGACCCCCGAGCTGTCCATCGTGCCCGGGGAGCAGAAGGACCGGATGGAACTGCACAATAAAAACTGGGACTCGTCCTCGGCTAACACCCCCGACTCATCCGAGGGAGACTTCCAGACTGAAGTGTGAAGACACGCAGACGTACACACCCACTGAAACAGACACGCTCTCTCGTGCCGAGGTGCAGATGCACACAGAGACACCGGACTACTGAAAAGCTATACATAGGTACACGAGTTCTCTGCAAGGATCACACACACTCACACACACTCTCTACTACTCCCCGCCTCCCCATCTCCTGCGATGTGCTCTGTCGGATCCCATAGTGTATGTTTACTGCTGCAGCGGACAGACATGGAAAGAAGACTGTTCTACTCTATATTTTCGCAAAGACTATTGAAAAGAAAGAACAGGGGCTTGACATGTCTGTGACTGATTAAAAAAGAGAAGATTTTTAAATGAACTTTAAAAGAAAAATGAAAAAAAAACTATGAAAAACTTATTTCAGAGAAATTGTCTTGATTTTATTCTGGAGAAGATAAAAAAAGATAACCTCTTTCAATTGTTTCATGACTTTGAGGTGGGGATGGGGGTGGGAGATATTTGTTTTATAGCAAGGGGAAAAGATCTCACCGAGGTTTCTCACACTTGGGTAGCCTCCCCTCCTCCTCCTCCCTTCCAAGGCACCCTGTTCTCAATTTGCTTTTCCCCTTGAGAATCAAATTGGTCAATCTTTATCTATTCCTTTTTTCTTTTCTTTTTTTCTTATTTGAACGGACAGGGAATGTGGGGGCGGGTGGGGGCGGAGGGTGGGGACAGAGCCTCTCGATGATATGTGCCATCCTCTCTTCTGTTTTTCAGGTTTCATTTCAACACTTTTATTCACCCGTTCCTGTCGCACTCTTTGTGTTAACATCACATTCCTTCACTCGGTATATTTTTTTTATGGTTTGGTTCCCCAAAATAAAAAACAAATGTCCTCCCCTACAGGAAAAATAACACGACTGAAACAAATAACTACCAACAGAGTTGTGTTCTATGGTCCCATTGATGAAAAAAGAATCGATTCATTTGGAGAATTTGGTTGGGTTTGTGCTTGTGATGCTTTTTCATTCTTATTATATATCTATTTTTTTTTAATTTCCTGTAAACAGTTACACAGCACATAAATGTGAGTTTTCTTTCTGACATAATGTGCCCCACGTGAGATCCCCCGCCCACTGCCCCCAAGAGAGGGAACAAAAAAGGATGCGAATCATGCAGATTCGTGCATCTCCTTCTTTTCCCCTCTGCTGCTTAAAGAGAAGAGTAGTATAAGACTTAAATATCTGACTCCATTTCAACCATCACCAGTCGTAGTAAAGCCAGAAAAGAAGAATATCTCAGGCACTTCTGCCTACAAGGAATGCTTTTGAGATCCTGAGAAATGTGCTGCTTTAGAGTGAAGAATTGATCAGTTTCCCCCAGTCAAAAAACCTCTGTTAGCTTCAAATGACCTGAGGAGGATTTTGAATCCAGTAATGAGACATCACACGATCCGAGGACTTCATCACGAGCTCTACAAACATGCCTTTCTTTGCTTACAGCGCCGCTCCTCTGTTGCTCACTCTGCCCACTCAGTGTCGTGCTCCTAGAAGGCATGAAGTCTAGCAGCAGAGCAGAGATATGTAATTCCCCGCTCGCAGAAAGACGGGGAGGGAATCACAGGTTATAAGGCTACAAGGTGTCAGACTGAAGAGGAGCCGATGGTGATGTTTTCTGCTTGACATTCTACCTCCGTACTTCAGCGGTTACAAAAGGACGACCAGTTTTCTGCTGCTGCTACATTAGCACATCAGTCCTCCACACACCAGCAGAGAGAAAGTGTCAGAGAGTGCAGGATGAATTCAAATGATAGCTCCATAACTTTTCTGTCTATGTTCAAAGCAGCTGCCATTAATCTAACAGTGTGGATAGAAAAAAAAAATAGAGACAGCTTATGGGTGAAGAAACGAAGAAAAATGGTAGCCGAGGAGGAAAGTTCTAAATATACACAGCAAAAAAGAAAAAAAGCCAGAGGCAGGCAGAGATGCCGAGGAAGGGGAGCGCTCAAAAACAGTAATTATCCGGGGATGGCGATTTGTCCTGACATTTTCCAATGCAGCCCTCAAACCATCTGTTTAAAGATCCCTAATGTGGTAGTAGAGCAGCACAGTGCAGATGGTGAGACAAGAGCGCGGCCCTCCTAACCTTTCAAGTTAATCAGCCGATAAGCAAACCTACAGCTCGCCCTCTCTCAGAGGAGCGAGATAGGTTTGATCCCAAGTTGCCGAGCTAAGGTCACATTCACCTGACCTTCTGTGAGGAGGCTCTGCTTTTCCAGATCTACTGCACAGTGTGTCCAACAGAACAGAGCGACTGTCTGCCAGGCCCCCATGTGAGTCCATGAGAAACCCATCATTTGTAGACCCCCCCCCATCAGAAACCCACAAGCAGAAAAGAAATAGTCAGGTTTGATTTTCACACAATGTGACGTTTTGATACAGCCCCCCTCCCCGATCTGTTTATTGTGGCGTGAACAGCTTCAGGCGCGTTGATGAATGGCTTTTAAGTTTTCTTCTCGGAGTAAACGGTAAGTGAGACGCTGCCTGTCTGATTGAGATATTCATCTTGGGTCTTAACATTTCGAAACTTCAACGTTTTCCTCTTCTGCGATGCATATTTAACCACGAGAAGATGCCGGTCAGAATGCCATCTCAATTTTTCTTCCTGTCAGTCTTACAAAAATCAACCCACACAAACAAGTACAAAGCTAAGGAGAGAAAATTTGCAACTCAACTCCATGTTCAAGCCAACTTACCCCCCCCCTCCATGTTCACCTTCGCCATCCACCCTGATGCTTCAGTGTTAACCCGACCGCTACAACCATCCAACATTCCAGCTGGTTTATTACTGAAAACTCATCCCTTTCTCCATTTTTGTTCTTTTTATACATAAGATTGTACAAAGTAGTCCTCTAATGTTTTCATAGTGTCTTTTTTATATGAAAATAAATTTTCAAATCGATCCCGGTGTGTTGTGTGTGGGTGTGAGCTGCATCAAGGGCATTTGCGGAGGAATACAAGTAGCCTCTGTCTTGATTTGGAGTGTACAATCCCGTGTTTGGGGTTTTGTTTTTTTCATAATACCACTTTGGGTGTTTGGGCATGACAAACTTTGTTAACCAGCAGCACTGAAGCTTAACTGTGACCAATCAGAGGCCCCGCTGGTCTGTCTGAAAATGTAACAAGAACATTTCTGCTGGTTTGAAGTCTGGTTAAACTGGAATAACTGGGGTGGGGTGGGGTGGGGGTGGGGGGGGGGAGGAATACTTGTGCTAATCGCATCCTCTTTCAAGGAAGAACCCCCCACACCCACCCAAAAAACAAATGCGGTTTTGTTATGTAACATAGTGAAAAATAGACACAGTGGATGGGCTTTAACAATCCACTCAGCGATGCTGGACTAAAGGAGCAAGAGAGGGAGAGGGGATGACATAGTGCGCATGCCTCGGTCATTCTGCATTTGCCCTCCGAGGGGCTTGTGGGTAATTAAGTCTGGATGAGTCTACCCATAGAGGAGCCATCAGTCACCCCGGAGAAAGGCCACCAAGTGGAACTTTCTCAAGGGAGGGAGAGGGATGAGAGAGAGGTCAGATGAGGAAGAAAAGCTAGCCCCAAGGATGAAATGCATGGTGACAGAGTAAAAGCACGGAAGGAGTGTTCACATTACCTCTGGCAGAAGAGTCACAGTGATAAGAGGGACTTCTTGGTTATTTCTCCCAAAGGTTTGTGGGTAATTAAGTTGCAGTGCTGGTGTGTCACTGGTGACCTAAGGAGAGACTCTGTTGACAAATAACAGTGAAAAAACGTGAAGAGGGGGACAGACATCGGCGGGAGGAAGATATGACAAATTTCAACTCGACACAGGCCGCGTCCAGCAGAAACCTCAGAGCCAGACGTACGTGTTCCTGACGGCGCTCGGAGATTAGCGTGTTTTTGGTCTTTTAGTGCTCAGTGCAGCAAGTCCTGAAAGTTTAATATAGCTGGAGCAAACAAAAATAGCGATGCAGCAAAAACATGGTGAGCCCCCCCTCCTCCCGGATGTCTTGGCTACAGCTCCTGAAACAAGCACTCTTGTTCACCTTTTGTCTTGTTGTTCGTTTAGAGGAAGATGTTACAGTATTGGCAATGTCCAGAAACAAGGATAGGACTTACAGAGGAAGCTATTTTTTTTCCAGTGCTGGAGTACCATACTCCATCCTAAGCAACTAATCCAGAACTGCAGGGTCCCCACAAAATGTAATATACCTTTATTTAGACATTCACAGGATCCGCTAGTTTTGTCATATATAGCTAGCAACATGGCAACACTGAATAAAACTAAACTCTGTGTTTTATCATATTACTACATAGGCTACCTTAGGAGACAGTCACTGCCATGTGGTGTGATTCCAGCATAGCATTACTAATTGGTGAAACTTAATGCCAAAAATGAGCTGACACACAGCTGCACTGTAAAAGGTTTATATCACTGCACTGTCATTACTTTTATGTCATTGGTTTATTTGGAAAGAAAGATTATGAACTGCATGGCACAGAACAGTGCCTTTTATTTATTGATGTATACATTTTTTCCAGGTAGGGATTTTGTTTTTCTTGTGATGTTGTTTTTCTATTTCAATATAACCATTGTGGTTGACAGCTGTTTTAGATGCGGCTACTTTTTTCCCTTCCATGCAGTGAAACTGTATCTAGATTGTGCTGCGATTTGTGCAAAGTGGAAGTGACGCACTGCTACTCAGTCAAGTTTCACTAAGTAAGTACATGGTAGCGTATATTAAAAACTGATAACTATTTAATTTATAACCTGACTTATACTTTAGGAACTGTTAAAAGACAGAAACAATATGATCTGCTCTCTTCACTAGCAGTCATAATATGCTGCATATGATGAAAGGCACTTGAACTTACTTAGAGATTAAGTAAGTTCATTAATTTTTAAAAGCTATTGTCTTTAAGCGACATCCGCAGAATGCACAACGATATTAATTAGGTGGATTTTATCAGAAGGAGGTGGTGGTGTAGGGCCTTCCTTTGCATCATGAACCAGGCCCTGAAACAATATACAGGCCAGAAGAAGAATACACATGTAGGTTGTTTAATTGACTTAACTGTGTGTTGATTACTTTAAGACACTATTCTTTTTAATTACTATTTCATCTCCATGTAAATGTATATTGTATGTGCCTAGTGGAGTTAGAGGCAAAGATATTTGTGAAATGGTAGAACTGCACTATCATTACTTCTGCTCGGTGAGCAATGGCACAAAGGCTATGCTGCAAGCTAGGTTAGTCAGCTACTGAACTGTGTGCACGTTGACATAACTGTTTCTATAGTCCTAGTGTCATCATTACTGCAAAAATAACCAACAGACAATGTGAGGATCTTGGTCTGTAGTGGTATTTTGACACAATGCATGATCCTACCTGTTACACAGGCAAACATATATGTAGCCAACACATGAGTTATGTTCCACAAATATCAGCTAATGTTTTATGAAGGCAAACGAGTTTATAGGTTAGAAAAGTCAATGTACAGTGCTTAACACATTTGTTAGCTCACTACTCAGTGTAAAGTTTATGCCACAGCTGCCTTAAATTAAAAGTACTGGTAATTACGTCAATCATTTTTTTATGTTTCTGTAATGGATAATCCATCAGTATTGCACGAGGTCTTTATTATAAATGATATTTTTCATTCTAAGATATAATTATTAAATCTTAAAGAAGCAATAAGCATTACACAATTAAATAAAACTATCAAGTCATTTTGATAACACGTTTTTAAACATACCTGGGCAGCAGAAAAATCTACTAAAATTAGAATTCTAATTAGCTAGCCCCGTCCCATCTTATGTCAAATGCTACATTGTATCTAGAGAGTAGATATTGAGTCAGACAGAAATAGCTTTGCAAGCTAGTAAACTAAGATGGCTTGTTCAGAAGATCACCGTGCTGGTTGGTTTCTGGCTGATTTTTATGCTGTAACAATTTCTGAACTGAAGAAACAAACACAGACTGGTTTTTCAAACCATGGTCACAAGGTTGTGGTTTTAGTAGCGTTTGCATGCATGTGCGTCATTCTGTCCATAAAAAAATGATACCTTGGAAGGTTTTGAATGTATCCTGATAAAACCTTTCTAGAGGTGCAGACTGGGGTCATGTTAACAATCCATTAAAATTTGGCTTACATTCACCAAGGTCAACGTAAGGATTTATTAGACAAAATGCTTTCGAACTTAAAGTCTGTTGTCGTATGTATTGGCAACATATAGAAAGTAAACAGTAAAGCGCTTTCCTACTCTCCCGGAGCACTCAAAGCACTTTATACAACATGCTAACCCTTCTATGCTTTAAGTTGCTTTCTATCTAACATTCACACTCCAGATGCAACAACCTTCCAGTCTATAGATGCTCTGCTCTACCTCCTGAGCTAAAGCCACTACAAAGCTATTTAAAGTGACAATAGGTTTCCAGACTGACAACAACATGCTGACATGCAGTACTTTTTAAGTATAATTGATTACATTTATATTGACTTTGTTATATACATTGACATATACAAAAACAAAATAAACTTGTGATCAAAAACTTGTTTCACTTGATATTTCTTCCTGAACACTTGCTCAAATTTTACTCAACAATGAAATGAATATTACACACATACTCTATCCACATAAATGTAAAAAATATATTTAAAAACTTATACTAAAAATATGTCAGATATATTAAATGGCTTTCAGCAGACCAAATAACAAAAGCCTGAACTTTGCACTATTTTTTTTTTTTACCCAAAATGAATAAATACAATATACAACACTGTTCCTGTAAAAGTAAATACAAAGTAAGTTTGCATGGTTTATTTTGGGAGATGCTTATTGTACATTTTGTACACTTGTATAGATCTGCAGCTTGGGTTTCCACTGTGTATGGGGATATAAAATCAGTACTGTTATACCTTACTGTTCCCGACTCTGTTTCTGTACTTGTTGAATGAGGACTAAAACATTGTTTTTGTATCATAGCGCATCGTGATCAACGTGGATTCAGTATTTGCAGGTTCCTTACGGGAAATTTTGTTTAATGAAATTTCCAAGCTTTCGGAATCAAAGGTTAACTAATATATATTTTTTTCTTTTGGCAAGTGGTATAATCTATACAAGAATGTTTACACAATGGCTGTGAAAAACAGAAAAATATCCCTGGTGGACACAGCCTCGGGCTATTTTAGCTCTGCAGTGAGAAACTCCGAGTGAGCGCGAGAGGAAATGGGGTGCAAAAAGGACCAAGATTGACAAGCGAAGTAAGAAACCAAGCAAAAACAAATACTTTTGAGATGTAAAACAATGAACATCTCTGGAACTTTGAAAAAATTGGGCAAAGTGACAGTGTGAGGTAACTTGGGGATGCTGTATGCAGAATGAACCTGCGAGTGGAATAACATGTCACATTTTTGGCTCTACAACAAAGAGAGAGTGTGCCTGGCATGCGAGGAAGGAGTCTTCATCCTGAGACAGGGAACAGTAGAAATCCATCGCTGTAATGGTGGTAGCATGTCTAGCTGTCCCTCCTCTGTGGCTGACAGATGGTTCTGTCCCACAGGCTCTGGTGCCATGCTGCTCAGAGAGGACAGTGAGAAAGGAGCAGACTGACAGATTAGAACAGAGGGTAGAGTGGACAAGGCCAAAGTGGACAAAAGCCCTGATAAGTAAAACTGAGCAAAGCTGAAAATAATCATGAAAGTTTTCTTGAGGATATAGGGGCAAAGCTGATGAATTTCAGCATAAAAACAACTGTCCAAAACTTAAAACCAAGTTAAAGCTGCTAATAACCTGCTTGGACATCTCTTTTCGTGAGGTTTGACTACACAGCTTATTCTCATCTGTGCTGTTATGGATCAGATCCCTGAATGCTTTGTAATGCCAGCATTTCAGTTTTGGCATGGTTCTTCGGCACTGATGGCACTGCCAGACTTCTCATTTGAGATTGCATTTCCACAATGGTTTCAGATAGCTGTCCATATGAGATGCCCTTGCTGTCCCTCATCCAAATTCTAGCCATGCTAATCCATTGAGTGTTTCCGTCTCCATCATACAGACTGGGATAAAACACAAGTGGTCTTTGACACTTTGAGGGTGATTTATTCAGAGCTGAGGTAAAGGACTCATTGAAGCTTCTTTTGGCTCAACCAAGCTCTCTCCACAAAGCACTCCTCACATATCACGGCAACCTACATTTAGTCAGAATAAATTGCCTCTCCACGCACTGCCAAGGGCTTCTCGAAACACTGGCATAATTTAGTGGCAAGCTTAGGCTAATGCAATCCACCACGGCCTCCCTTGCATGCCGAGACACCCAATAATGCAACACACGCGACCTGTTATATCTTTAACGGCGCCTTAACCCTCTCGTGTCGCACCGAAAGGCCAGAACGTCAAAAAAAGAACATGGGCTGTGCAGGTGGCTGTAAACCTCTAGGTTGTTTGTCAGAGGACAGGGTGTAGGAGATACATTGACAGGAATGGGAAGGTGAGGAGTCATGATGTGCCCACACACACACACACCTCTGGTTACAGGGGTAATGAGACAGCCATGCCAGCCTCTCGAATGCCAATTGTCCAATCACGGTCAGTCATGAGGAGTCCAAATGAGCCTCCCCCATGCCTCCCACCTGCACTTAAGTCATTCTTTTCAGCAAGCTTGCTGTGTGTGTTGGAGATAGTTGCTCTGCTAGCTAAGGTGATATAAGTCTTTTTGGTTGGACTGTGAGCTAAGAAATTACTCTCAAAAGGGAAACTTAATGTTTAGGCTGTGTGTTGCTTTTGTTAGAAAGACAAGAAAATGTCAGATTTATTCATACACTAGTTTAAGCTAGCTTAGCTTAAACAGATAAGCTAGCTTTGTCTAAGTATAAACTGGCAATGCTCAAGTTTGCACATAATATCTTATTTTTATTGCCTAAATGTGAACATATGTGGTTTGTTTGTTTCCTAAGCCATGTAACACTGAGCTGTAAACCATTCAGCCATAAAATAGGCACCTATAACTCAAGGGAAGAAGCAGTGTTTTTTCTGCATATAAGTTACTTAGCAAAGTCCCAGATTTAAACTCTATCATTGTGTCTTTAGCCTATTTGCTAGTATCTAGTAACACATAATTTCCTGTGATTTCTTTAGTTAAATTTATTAAAAATGCCACAGATGTGGAAATTATATTTTTCCACCAACAAGGTGATTTCCAAAGAACCATGAGCCAGAAACTTGGCATATCTCAGACTGGTGTGCTGTGCCCTTAGAACATTAGGAAACTTGACAAGTGGAGGACAAAAGAGGAAGTGACAGGCCTAAAAAAAGCTATCTACAGCAGCTTAACTATATCTGAAAGCCATGTTAAGAAATAGGGAAATAAAATATCCAAAGACCTGATACAGGATCTGACAGATGCATCTGGGCCTACAGTTGATCCATCTACTGTTCACTGAAGCCTCATCAGAATTAGCCCCTGTGGAAGGGTTACTGTCAAGAAAACAAGGAAGGGGAACTGGAAGGTATTCCAAATTATCCAACAGCTGGACTAAAAATCAGTGGCAACAGGTCTTACGATGTGATGAATCCAGATAAGCAAATCATGGTTCAGCCCTGGGGTGGGCAACTCCAGCCCTCGAGGGCCGGTGTCCCTGAAGGTTTTAGATGTGTCCTTGAACCAACACAGCTGATTTAAATGGCTAAATTAGCTCCTCAACATGTCCTGAAGTTCTCCAGAGGCCTGGTAATGAACTAATCATGTGATTCAGGTGTGTTGACCCAAGATGAGATCTAAAACCTGCAGGACACTGGCCCTCGAGGCCTGGAATTGCCCACCCCTGGTTCAGCCTATCGTCAGTGTGTGCAGGAGAGAGATACAACAGTGAATTGTCCAAACTCTGTTTTTGCCTCATATGCTGTATTTTGTTGCTCCACATAAAAGAAATGCAGTAAAACTTTGTGTTTAAATTACCCTTTAAACTCTTTGTAATTTTTTACATTTAAAGGGATTTTTAATAAACATACTAAAGTCTTATTGGAGCTGCCCATATAAACATAGATGGGTTTGCTCATTTTTGTTTGAGCACAAAAGTTACACACAAAATGGGGAACCACTAATCAAAGCACTGCTCCAAAGTGCTGTTAGTGTTCATAAACTCCACAGGGTATCTTTAAGGTTAGTGCCCACAGCAGCTGCGCTAGACAGGTGAAATAGTCAGTTAATGACTGTGTTCATGCTGATGTATCATTTCAACACCATGTGGTTTCTGGGCTTTCAAACAAAAGAATAAAAAAACGTAAAAGCAGCATTTCGCCTGAAATTCTGACATTTTTCAACTCTGTACTGTGTGTGCATGGTTTCTTATATTACAGTGCATGTGCTGTTTGAGCTTGTGTGCATGTAATTTCATGCTAAATTTTTCATTATATAGCTTGCAAATCTCTCTCCTTTTCACACAGAAATGAACGCATGGCCTCTTCCTAACCTTCAAACAAAGCTACCACTGAAGCAAGTATACTACATAAATACTACCACCACTATACAGACAACATACTAGTACACTAGATCAGCGGTCCCCAACCTTTTTTGCGCCACGGACCGGTTTATGCCCGACAATATTTTCATGGACCGGCCTTTAAGGTGTCGCGGATAAATACAACAAAATAAAACCAGAGAGAATTCATGAACACATAACTCCAATTTTAGCCAAATTACATTGGCTCCCTGTTAAATATCGTATAGATTTTAAAATTCTTTTGTTCACTTTTAATATTTTGAATAATTTAGCGCCCAGTTATCTTTCTGATTTACTCCATTCATACAATCCCAACAGGGCACTTAGATCGTCCAACCATAGGCTCCTAGCACAACCTAGGACTCGAATGAAGTCGAGAGGCGACCGGGCCTTTGCATCCGTGGCACCCAGACTCTGGAATAACCTCCCCGTTCATATTCGCACTGCCGAGTCTATCCAGTCTTTTAAATTACGTCTTAAAACTTATTTTTTTACTTTGGCTTTTGATTCTGTCTAGTTGGCTGTTTTAGCTTGTTGCGTTGTTACCTATTGTTTGTTGTCCTCTTTTATTGTTTGTTTTAACTGTCTCATGTTTTTATTGACTGTGAAGCACTATGGTCAACACTGTTGTTTTAATATGTGCTATATAAATAAATTTTGATTTGATTTGATTTGATTTAGTACCGGTACCGAAAAAAAGAAAATTTATTCATAACACACGTGAAAAGACCCAGGAAAACCGAGTAAACGATAACAAAATAACGCTGAAAACCGATAAAAACCCTGAAAACCATACATTTCACACCTGAACCTCAACTCTCGCGGCCCGGTACCAAACGACTCACGGACCGGTACCGGTCCGAGGCCCGGGGGTTGGGGACCGCTGCACTAGATTCCTCAGTCCCTACTTTACCTCCTTGTCACACCTCTGTTCTCCTAGGTAAGGCTCGGAGCCTTGAAGAGAGCCCTGAGATAAAAGCAGGTTGTGTTCGGGGACCCGGTCTCACCCCTGGGGGAGTGAGTTGAAATAATATTTGATCCCACTCAAAGAGCCTCACGGTGCCAAGTCAAACCGGCCCACAACAAAACAGGCATAGATTGCTTCATCTCCTTGCCTCTCCTTCCCCTGTGTTGCAACCCCGTTCCTGACCCATCCCAACTGGGAGAATTGATTTTTATTTGCAATCCAAACATGAATTTTGCACAGCACCATTATTATGTATTTTACAGTTCACACAGTTTTGTGTGATATGTAAAACTTTTATATCTGAGTGCATCCGATTAAGAATTTTTCAAAAGGCCACACAAAATATTTGGCAGCTACAGTTATGTTGACATGAGAAGTTGAAAACTGTAGTTAAAAGACTGAGTCAATGCTGAAAGCTTCGTTCTTCCTGGGTTAACATTAGAAGTAATCAGACTGAAAACAAGCAGTACAGTCATCTGTACTGTAATTATTGATGCTCAGTCACACCAGAGTAAAAACAGGGCAGCGACTTCTTTGTGGCTAGGAAAAAATGGATTCTGTTGAACTTTCTTTTTTTGCTGTCGGGGACTAATTGTGTCTAGTGAATCTTTGCAGAGCCTACGACCTAACCAGCATTTAGAAACAAAATCAGATGCTAGGACTTTTTAGTCTCCAGGAATTTCCTGACATTTGTGAGTCCTTATGATCATGATTCCTCCTTCCTGGAGGTTTCTTCCTGTTCAACGGGAGTTTTTCCTTTCCGCTGTCGCCAATTGCTTGCTCATAGGGGGTTGTCTGATTGTAGGGGTTTTCTCTGTTTTATTTTGGGGTCTTTAGCTTACAGTAAAAAGTACATTGAGATGTTTGTTGTCATTTGGTGCTAGATTTCCCACTGAAACACCTAAAGACAGAAGTGTAGCTCACTTTTTTGAGTGAGTACACCATAGTATACTGCATGCAGCTGTACTTGTGAACATGTACTCAAAATGGCAGATGACAGAATGTGTCCTCCTGTGACTTAAAAGTAACAAACATAAAAGTTCAAAAAGTGAGGCGAGTTACATTTTTACCATCTTTACGAAATCTTCCCATTTGCTTCCGGAAAATATCTACCGCCGATCCATTAAGACTTTAAAAAACATGCCTTATTCTATAACCTTTGTGTATAACGGATGAATCACTGCAAATTTTCAAAGACAAGCGTGCATTAGTGCCGTCTGAACAAAGTCTCTTCGTTTAAAAATGCCCCCAGTCATTATCTTCAAACTCTAAAACAACATGCAGACTGTCCAGTGATTCAGAGAAATACAATTAAAATAGTCATGAGCAGAAAAATGTTCTTTTTTCCACATGAATGCCCAACTCCTGAAATTCAAGCAGATACTTTGGTGATACCTTCGGCAAATGCAAAACACAGCACCTGTGCTGACATTAATTTGTACCAAAGTGATTAATGTTGTGATAAATGGAGGATCTGTTCTTATTAGATTCTACTCCCAGACCAAAAGAAACTTGTTCGAAGGACTTCATTAATCTTTCAAATGTTAAGAAAAGCACAGGCTGTTCATGGTCAAATAATTGTGCCCAACAAAAAAGAGAAACTGTTTTTAATTCACGTGCAAATGACTAAACATCACAGCTGAGACCAAGAATACGCGTGGTATTTTTTGACAGTCAGCACAGCGTGATCGATCATGTTGCAAGTTTAGAGAACATTTAAATGTCTTGGGCATAGTAATGAAATACTCTTTTATATTGTGCTTTTCCAGTATACATAAAGTCTGCATTATTTTTATAGTCGCATAATAATTTAACCAATAAAAACACATTGCAGTAAAAGCTGAAATTGTGCTGTGGCACTTTTAAGATTTCTGCTCCTACATTCATTTATTTCAAAGCAGTACTGATAGAGACCTGCACTAGTTTCATGTAGTCTTTCTTCTCAAATCCTGGCTCCTATTTTAACCACGATGCCATGAGTTCCAACAGTTTAGTCGGAGATTTGCACTCAGCTAAATGTCAGCATGCATTGATATGCATTTAAACAGCCTTTTAATTAGTTAGCTCAAATAATCTATTAGAAACACATTTTTCACTGACCTGCAGATGCCATGGAAACTGAAAGCAGAGTTTACTGCTGGGCCCTATTTGTCCACAAAAACAGGGCTATTTTTTAAAGGCAAACTTGGTTATTGGATCAATAAGCGAGCAGAAGGAATTATAATAGTAACTAGAAAAATTTGCATTTCCTGCGAAAATGCAGTGTGGATGCTTTAAAGCTGAAGCTGTATGCAAAAACTAGCTGAAAAAGCTGAAAAGTTGCAGAAATTGTAAAAACTTTGCAGAAGCAAAGGAACTTTGCTAAAATGGAATAACTTAGCAGAACTGCAATATCTTAGAGGAAACATAATACTTGGCAGAAATACAATAGCATAGCAGAACTTAGCAGAAATATTGTAACTTACCAGAAACATGATAACTTCTCAAAAATACAAGAATTTAGGAGAAATAGTATAAGATAACAGAAAGAATATATTTAGCCAAAAATACTTAAGCATTACAGAAACACTATGATTTAGAAAAATAGTACAACAGAGCAGAAATACTGTGATTTACCAGAGACACTGTGATGAACTATGAATATTGTAATTTTAAATTAATACTATGTTTTAGCACAAATACTATAATTTGACAGAAATACTATCATTTGGCAGAAATACTATGTTTCAGCACAAATACTCTGGTTTAGCACAAATATTATAACATAGCAGAAATACAATTATATAGCAGAAGTGCTATATTTAGAAAGAAAAATATAATACAGTAGAAATAGTATGATTTAGCAGAAATACTACAATATAGCATAATAACAATGATTTAGAACAAATACTATGATTGAGCAGAATAGTAATAACTTAAGTGAAAATACTGGAAAAGTAAGATGACAAGCTGAAAAAAAAACGGAACATGGTTAAGTTCCCTCAAAACTAATTGTTGTTGTTAAGATATTTTTTAGTTTTGTGATTATGTTTAAGTTGTAGCTTCATTTTTAAGGTAATAGGAGCTTGTGGATTGGAACCACCACAGGGAAGGAAAGTGGAACCAGATGTATAGAGGGATGTGGTGACATACATACTACATCCTGAGCTAACGGTCTCCCCCCTCTCTTACTCTCCTTTTAAGGAAATGTTTAAGTTTCTATACATACTAAGCTACCTCCTGTTTCAGAAGATAAGCGAACAGTTTTTCTCCTTTTAAGGAAAATGTTTTCGTATCCTGAAAATGACACTCCTACTTCTTTGTAAGCTTGCTTGGTATAAATAAAGAATGCTCTGAGAGCCCTGGGCGGTTTTTCTGTCACATCTGTTGTGCGCACTTTGAAAGCAGAGCAGATCGGACCGTAACCGCCCATGCGCATGTAAAAATTAGATATCTGAGTGTGACTTCATTTACCTTTCTAATAACTTTTCTCTTCACAGTTGTTCACCTGTGAAAAAAAAATAAAGAAATAAAAATAAATTTAAAAAACAAGAAGGAACAGCCAACAGATACACACAAAATCAAATATGTATACACAAATGCACAGAGAGAGAGACACACGGAGGGTCTATGCCAGTCAACCAGTCTGAATATATTATATTTTTTTCCAATAATGAGATGCTGCCCTAAAGAGGGTCTCTCTCTCTCTCTCTCTCTCTCTCTCTCATGCACACACACACACACACACACACACACACACACACACACACACACACACACACACAAGATCCAATTCAGTCAACCAGTCTAAATATATTGAATTTGAATCTTACAATGAGATCATCCCATAAAAAGGCTCTCTCTCTCTCTCTCTCTCTCTCTGTCACACAAACACACACACACACACACACACACACACACACACACACACACACACACACAAGATCCAATTCAGTCAACCAGTCTAAATATATTGAATTTAAATCTTACAGTGAGATCATCCCATAAAAAGGCTTTCTCTGTCTCTCTCTCTCTCTCTCTCTCTCTCTCTGTCACACACACACACACACACACACACACACACACACACACACACACACACACACAAGATCCAATTCAGTCAACCAGTCTAAATATATTGAATTTGAATCTTACAATGAGATCATCCCATAAAAAGGCTCTCTCTCTCTCTCTCTCTCTCTCTCTCTCTCTCTCTCTCTCTCTGTCACACACACACACACACACACACACACACACACACACACACACACACACACACAGGGAGAGAGAAGTAAGTTTCTAGCTCAGTCAAGCAGGCTGGGAGCTGCTGAATTTGAATCCACCAATCAGAGAGCCTGTGCACTTTTTCCCGCCAAAACAGGTGCACGCAGCACAGAGAGACACAGGATTTTTGCAGTCTATTTCTCATAATGACGACTCCCCTCAAACAAATGACCATAATTTCCTAACCATAGGGGCTAGAACGGTCATTCTTACACCGTTTTGTTCAGAAGAGATGGGGGAATCTTAAAGTGTTGACAATTTATCATTAAAATATGAATTATTAAAGATATTTGACTTCTAATGCACCATAACTGAGTAGAGCAAAGCAAAAACTGCCTTGACTTGCCCTCAAACAACGCTTTCTAACTCTAAATCTATTTGGAGTATCAATATCATTCTTTCACCGTAAGAGACAGCAGGCTTTGGTGAACAATCATGGAAATTTTCAGGTCTCTGTGGAAATCCATTAAAAAGATATGACGAAAAAAAAGTGGTTCATTTCCAGAGTTTGAAATCTGAAGAAATCTGAGCGAAGGACGAATTTCCTACCCTCAAACAAGTCTAACTCATTTCAGAACGGTAATAGGTGAGAAAATAATTCTTGAATTGTGAGCGTCAGGAGTGTCTGAAGATATACTGGGACAAGCCTTATGTCTTAACTTTGCTTCGTTAAGGAGATATGACGATTCGAATATGCCTCTCATTACAGAAATCAAGCGGTGATTTTGAACAAGCTCTCCATTGACTTTCTATGGAGAGTTTTGCGACTTTGTGTTGGTCTGAGGAGATTTGCCAAAATTCTATAAATCCCACAACAATGATAGTGACATTTTCGGAAAGCCAGCAAAAATACCTACGTTTTGATGTATAATTTGTGGAAGTTGAGTGAAAATTGAGCAAGTAGCAAGAAGTTGTTCGGACATGAAGAGAAGACTGCAAAACCTTCAGTGGCACACTGGAATCCAAGTGCATAGCAACCATAACAACGCATGTATTTTGTGAAAAATCACAATTTTGCAACTGAAAACTTTAAGAGGCATAAAAGTAAAACGGTAAAAGATTTGAAAAAGCTGATTTATACCTGAATAGCCCAATAATTTCAGAACATTTTAAAGTTTGAATGGTTGTTCTACGTGAAAATATGAGGAAGTAGTTAAGTTTCAAAAACAAGCAAATTTTAGCAGAATTGCAGAAGTTTCCCATTCATTTCAATGGGACAAATTAAGCTTAATATTTTAAAAAGTATAATAGTGAAAAATACCAAACGACATAGCACACATTAGCAGAAATAGCAGAATAGTTTAAAATTTGAACGGTGAAAATCGGCTGAAAATTGTGGAAGTAGTTAAGTGCCAAAAAGTGTACGGAAGTCCCAAGAGGAACTCAATAGTGTGGATGCTTAAAGCATCCACACAATTATTTGATGTGATCCAGCTGAAATGCATGTGTATGCAGAATTTGAAAAGTACCTCCGACAGATATTGAATCATCTTGGAACTCAAGGTTCATTGAAGTATTTGTTGTGGAACATTTAGTTACAAACACAGATCTCATGAAGTGGTTTCATTCTTCTCAGTTGCCATGGAACTAAGCATACAACCCTTCCAACTTTAAGGCTTAAATCCATATAAACTTACAGCTGATCCATCTACTATTCACTGAAGCTACATCTAAAGTGGAAGGGTGGCTGTCAAGCAGCCATTATTGGGGAAGGGAAACGGGGAGAAAAGGAGAACCAGACTGAAAACAAGTGGTTGGTAATCTTCTCCTATGGTCTTATGGAGTGATGAATCCAAATTTTAAATATTTGGTGCAAACTGTCATAAACATATAAATAAACCTGTCATGGTTTGAGGCTGCCTTTCAGTCAGTGATGTTGGGAATCCTGTTAAAATTGATGGAATTATGAGCAGAAGGAGTTTTGATCCACCACCCAGTACCATCTGGAAAGCTTCTGATTGGCAACAATTTTGATTTTCAAATGAACATACCCAGATGGAAAAACACACAATAGAACACTGTCGGTCATGGATTGGCCTCCCAGGAGCCCAGACCTCAACACTATTGAACCAGGGTGGGATCATCTCGACAGAGACAAGCTTTCAGGAAGTCTGGACAACTATTCCTAAAGAGTGCTTAAAGAAATCAAAAGAAAGTTTGGCCAAGAGTGTTCAGACTGAGGTATAAAGCTGGTCATATCAAATCCACCATGTACATTTGTACATATCCTGCATATTCTGTGTGTTTGCACATGTAATGTAAAATAACTGAGTGGCGGCACAAGACTTTAGCACAATATTGTAAGCTGAATAACAGTGCATAAATGGAATCCAGCTGCAGTAGTGCAAATGTCTACAAAAAGCTGAGATGGTAAGACTGTGCTTAGTCCACCACATGATTATGTCTTTACAGTGATTTACACTGTCATACAGATCTCTGTGCCTAGTCTGCACAAAATTTTTCACCCCCCCCCCTCACCCCCTCCCCACCCAGCCAACCCCAGCAGCCCGCCTCTGCTCTTGGCTCTATACTGCGAGTCCTGCAGCAGCTGGTGGTGGTCCTGCTTCATCAGCAAATCTATTAGAGCAGAAATTGGAGCTCGACATTAGTTTATTAAGGAAACACAATAGGCCACTCAGCTTACAAGGAAAAGGACTACTCTCTGAAGACACGGCTTGTCGTGAGGAGATCATGACTCATCTGTAGTATGAGATTAGCATTACATGGCATGTTTTCTTTTCTTAATTCTTTCCCATTCAGAAGAATCTAGAATGCATGAGACAATTGTGGGATTATCCCGATTATAAACACGCTGGACACATGCGACGATGCAAATAGCAAAGCATAAAGACGCATAAGCTCCTCCACTTTAGAGTTTAAATCTGCAGCTTTATAACTGTATCTGGCTCCGAGGACCTGCAGGCTGTTCACCCACTACAGCAGAGAATGACTGTCAAACCTTGAAGAGTTGCCATTAATGTGAT
Source organism: Perissodus microlepis (assembly GCF_051167445.1). Taxonomy (NCBI): domain Eukaryota; kingdom Metazoa; phylum Chordata; class Actinopteri; order Cichliformes; family Cichlidae; genus Perissodus; species Perissodus microlepis. The sequence continues at coordinate 12,169,552 of NC_140481.1, read as the reverse complement.
CTCTCAAACACTAATGCTGCTGCTGCTGCTGCTATGCCTGTGCCTCTCCACCTGCTTGGTATATTGAGCATCACAGCAATCTCGTGTCAGTATTATTACTATCACCAATGCAGTGTACAGAGTCAGTTATAATATATTATGAAGGAAAAGCATGTGTTTGTGTGGGTATAGTTGCACTTTTTGAGCACCGCAAGTAAAGATACACATCATACTATCTTTTGTCACGCTCAAAGTCAGAGACATAAAAAGCAATATGACAAAGGTTTGATATTTTTATGCCTTTCCAAAAATGTATATTTGTTTTCCTTTCTAGGCAAATATTCTGTCCAGTACTGCACGCCAACCAGCTCCAGCTTTCCATGCCAATGTCAGCAGGGACGTCATCCCGTCTCTGCCACAGCAGGATGATTTTCAGGTTCTTTTTGTAATTCAAAACTGAAATAAAAAGGAGTGTCCCAGCCTTCGACTACAGGAATCGCACTAGAGAAACCAATTAAACACTTCTCTATGAGCTGGAGCCCAGCAGGTTGACATAACATTTGGGTTCTCAGCAGGTCTGTAGCGTTAGCGCGTACAATAGACTGCTAGAGAACTCTGGTGAATGAGATTAGCTCATTTAACAGTCCACTTAAAACGCCACAGTTTGCCTTAACCAGCCAAAACCCTGATGTTAGGAAATGAAGTGCCGCAAACAAATTGGTTTTAATTTGTATTCGTCTTTGTGCCAGCCTTTTTTCTTCACCACTTCTTTTTTTCCCACGCTGTCAAATTCGGCTCTGTCAAAGTGTCAGTGTCACTTATACCTTGTTACCTTGTCTGCAATCACTCTGGCTTTCAGGCCACTTCCAGGCATCCACGATCCCCCATCTCTTGTCCTGGGTGCCTCATTTAAAATCTCCATCAGTTTTAAATGCACTTTAGAACAGCACACAACAACATTACATATGAGCGGGCGTAGGGAGGTTTGAGGTCTTCACTCACCCCGGTTCTGTTAGCCGTCAGGGCTGGGGGGCTGGGAGGAGGTGCTGGCCGTCAGACTGGGGTCTGGGATGCGGGGCCTCCCTGCTACTGCAGATAAGGAGGTGGTCCGCTTGCCTCCACCCCAGAGAGAAGGGTTACATCTCCTGGGTCTAGGTGCGGCTTGCCCCTCTGGGGGTGGGGGTACCTGGACCTGGGATATAGAGTATGTTTGGGGAGTGCGACTGTCTGTGCAGTGTCTATTTGTGTCTGTCTACACGTTGGGTGAGTGCCGAGTATTTGGTTGTGCATATGGGGTGGGAATGCACGTCTGTGTCCGCGTGTGCCTGTTTGTCTGTGTCTATATGTCAGGTTGGGTCTTAGACTCAACCTCTCTGGGTACATCTCAGGCCCTCTAAAGTACGGAGGCCTATCTCCCCTCACCACACTCCCTGCCGGTGGCTGATGCCCTTAGACGTTGGTGTGTTGGTGGTCCTTGTCATCTGGGGCTGGGCGCTCATGCATGTACCGGCTCACTCCTGGTGGCCGATTGGCGGGGCCGGGCGCCTGTGGCCCGGCTGGGCTCCTTCCGGGGGGTGGGATGCCCTCAGGCCTCTGGCCTCTGGGCCTGAAGCTCGGTCCTCTCTGGCACAGCTGGCTGCCGGCGGAGCCCGCGGGCACGCCACTGCAACCCCCTCTGGCCTCTGCTCCGTAGCTGCGGGGTGACCTCTCGTTTGGGGCTCTATTCAGCTCTTCCCAGGAGGGTGGCACGGTTCCCCCCCCCCCTTTGGTGGTCCTCCTCAGGTCCTTGTACTCTGGGGCCTCTGGATATCTGGGGCCTGGATCTCCTCCATACCTGCTTCATACCCTGGTGGACGGGGCTATGGCTCCCCACACTCCCTAGCAGATCGTTACATGGAGAAACCTTTGGAATACAAGCATGCTGATCCACACAGGTATGCACACAGGTGTACACACGGGTGTTCACAGACGCGGACTACACCTTTCTTGGCTGCTGCCTCAAAGCACATTGTGCGCTGTCTATCTTGCGTGCTGCACAATATCATTTATTATTTAGTATCTACTGTTATCTACTGCTAGCTAGTTTATTGTGATGGTGCTGTTTTTATTATGTTGCTCTTTGTTGTTTGCTTTCTCTTCTGTTTTTTTTCTCCATACAGGTGATCCAGGCGTTTTGTTTGTTTGTTTGTTTGTTTTTTCCTTTCTTCCCCCCCTTCTCACCGTCTCTTCTCCCCTTTGGTTTTCTTTCTCTCCCTCTCTTTCTTTCATTCTTTCTCCCTGTCCTATCCCCCAGTCACGTCTGTCCCGTTTGTAGCAACCGAAAATAAAATAAATACATAATTATAATAAAGGTCAATCAAATGGACCAATATGGCAAGGCCATGATGATCCACTTGGTAAAATAAATCCGCTTGGCATCTTTCTTGGCCTTAAGACAACAATTCTGATGGCTAAAGATCCAAACGGGACACAAAAAAAAAAAAAAAAAAAAAAAAAAAATCTCCATCAGCCATCTGCTTACTCTCCACCACCACCGACCAGACTCTGGGAGCTCCAGTCACCATCTTCTACCTCCATCTAGGATTCTGCTGTGTGAGTCTGACTGCCAGAAAACACTTTAATTTTTGCATATTTTCCTTCTTGCTGTGATTTTTGCTCTTTCCCTTGATGTGATCTCTACGTATTGACTTGTGCCTAGACACAGTGACGTTCATCTTTCAGCTTAGATTTAGTCAGCGTGTTGTATGCGTCTCATAGACACTTCTATGCTTAACCTTCAAACATTTGTTTGTCTTTTTTAAGTAAACACAAAACACCATAATAGCATCGCGTCCTAGCTTTGTTCCCGCTGTATTTTTCTGTTATTGCTCCCAAACCGCCGCCGCAACGTTAAATCAACATGAAATTGCCAACTTTAAAAATAACCCAGTGCCAAAGTTAAATCACTTAAAACGAGTATACTCATTAAAGCTGTAATAGTTGTTCTTCTAAAGATATTAGTGTTCTAAAAGTGGATTGCGTGCAAAAAGGAAATCAACTCTGAATTCCATTAAAGTCGCAGATATTAAAGCTCCAGAAAGGAAAAGAGGATGAGTCGGGTGTCACGCACTGTTCCACAAAATGCGTCTCATTGAATGAATTCTAAACTCGCCGTTTTACATTTCATATTAGGGAATTCGTAGTGCCAGTGCCTCTTGTACTCGCAGGGAATTTGGCCCTTTGCCTTCACGTCACAGGTGCCTATTGTTTTCCCATCTGCATTTTAAACAGCCTCGAGAGAGGAGTGCGACTTTGACCTGTGTTATGTTTAATGTGAGATGCTCAAGCTAATGTAAGCAAGTGTGACTGAGTGAGTACTGGGCTATTATTCAGTCCACCTATTTTAATTAACCTGTGAATGGAATGCTGCATAATTTTGTGCAGATACAGTGGGGCAAAAAAGTATTTAGTCAGCCACCGATTGTGCAAGTTCCCCCACCTAAAATGATGACAGAGGTCAGTAATTTGCACCAGAGGTACACTCCAACTGTGAGAGACAGAATGTGAAAAAAAAAAAAATCCATGAATCCACATGGTAGGATTTGTAAAGAATTTATTCGTAAATCAGGGTGGAAAATAAGTATTTGGTCACTAACAAAAATACAACTCAATACTTTGTAACATAACCTTTGTTGGCAATAACAGAGGTCAAACGTTTACTATAGGTCTTTACCAGGTTTGCACATACAGTAGCTGGTATTTTGGCCCATTCCTCCATGCAGATCTTCTCGAGAGCAGTGATGTTTTGGGGCTGTCGCCGAGCAACACGGACTTTCAACTCCCGCCACAGATTTTCTATGGGGTTGAGGTCTGGAGACTGGCTAGGCCACTCCAGGACTTTCAAATGCTTCTTACGGAGCCACTCCTTTGTTGCCCGGGTGGTGTGTTTTGGATCATTGTCATGTTGGAAGACCCAGCCTCGTTTCATCTTCAAAGTTCTCACTGATGGAAGGAGGTTTTGGCTCAAAATCTCACGATACATGGCCCCATTCATTCTGTCCTTAACACGGATCAGTCGTCCTGTCCCCTTGGCAGAAAAACAGCCCCATAGCATGATGTTTCCACCCCCATGCTTCACAGTAGGTATGGTGTTCTTGGGATGCAACTCAGTATTCTTCTTCCTCCAAACACGACGAGTTGAGTTTATACCAAAAAGTTCTACTTTGGTTTCATCTGACCACATGACATTCTCCCAATCCTCTGCTGTATCATCCATGTGCTCTCTGGCAAACTTCAGACGGGCCTGGACATGCACTGGCTTCAGCAGCGGAACACGTCTGGCACTGCGGGATTTGATTCCCTGCCGTTGTAGTGTGTTACTGATGGTGGCCTTTGTTACTGTGGTCCCAGCTCTCTGCAGGTCATTCACCAGGTCCCCCCGTGTGGTTCTGGGATCTTTGCTCACCGTTCTCATGATCATTTTGACCCCACGGGATGAGATCTTGCGTGGAGCCCCAGATCGAGGGAGATTATCAGTGGTCTTGTATGTCTTCCATTTTCTGATGATTGCTCCCACAGTTGATTTTTTCACACCAAGCTGCTTGCCTATTGTAGATTCACTCTTCCCAGTCTGGTGCAGGTCTACAATACTTTTCCTGGTGTCCTTCGAAAGCTCTTTGGTCTTGGCCATGGCGGAGTTTGGAGTCTGACTGTTTGAGGCTGTGGACAGGTGTCTTTTATACAGATGATGAGTTCAAACAGGTGCCATTCATACAGGTAACGAGTGGGGGACAGAAAAGCTTCTTACAGAAGACGTTACAGGTCTGTGAGAGCCAGAGATTTTCCTTGTTTGAGGTGACCAAATACTTATTTTCCACCCTGATTTACGAATAAATTCTTTACAAATCCTACCATGTGGATTCATGGATTTTTTTTTCACATTCTGTCTCTCACAGTTGGAGTGTACCTCTGGTGCAAATTACTGACCTCTGTCATCATTTTAAGTGGGGGAACTTGCACAATCGGTGGCTGACTAAATACTTTTTTGCCCCACTGTATCTGTAGAGGATGAACCTGATGGTAATAAAGATCTCCTAACTTTTCCTCCAATGCCACTGAGGTGGATTGTGAGTTTTAGTACCACGCTGTAAGAATTCTGCACATTAGCAGAACACAAATATTGCATACATACAGGTAACATTAATTTCCCCATGGCAAGAAACTACCTTGACTTTCCTCTATCAATACAAAGAAGTGACAGATTGAGAAGTCTTAATCAAAGGGAAGCTTTCTGGATGTATAAGTTATGGGCCACTAAATATCCTGCCTTAAATAAGGACTTAGATGACATAATTGCATCTTCAAAGGCAAATAAAGGTTATAAGAAAGAATTTAAATTGATGTTTGATGCTGCAATTTATTCTCCTTGTGGTGTTGAAGGGGCTATTTCGTCTGTCCAGGTTTTGAAGACTTATCCTATTGGTAGAGTTTCACTGGTAGAATTTTCCACTCACCCTTAGGTGGAAGATTGAGTGTGTTCATGGACTGATGGTTTTATTCCCTGGGGAAGGTCTGTGTACCAAAACATAACATTTTTCTAAACATAACCCTGCTGCAAAAATAAATGCACTTTAATTTTATTCTGGAAAGGGAATGCCCTGGAGTATTTTGTTTTGTTATTTTAACATTTATGCCTTAAGAATTATTTGGTAGAAGGTTGGCATTTGCAATTATGAGTGAACTGTTTCTGCTTGGATGAAATACCTTCTCAGGATGGACTGTGTCCTTGACATCATGTTGATCACTCCTTTGTGCTTCAGTTGCACCACACCTCTGTAGGTGTCACAATTTGTGTTCTTGGGCTTGTTAAATATGTTCTGATTCCTTGTATGTTTACTGTTTATAATTCATCTTTGTGTTTTTCCTTAATATTTATTTCTAGTGCTTATACTTTTTGTATCTGTTCATAGTTGAGTTTAGTTTTTCCTTGGGTCTTGATTTTCTTTTATTCATTAGTCTCTCAAGTTTCTTAGTTATAGATGTTGATTATTTAACTATTTTCTTGTATTCTGTGGTCTCAGTTTCCATTAGGTTTTGAATCTTGGTTACAGTTTATCTATGAGCTCTTGTGTTAGGATCTTTATATTCTGTATTTTCAGTTACTTACTTCCTGTTTGTCTCTCATGCTTTGCATTTATTCAGATTTTCTTGTGATTCGTTTCAGCGGTGTCTCCCTGCTTTCTTGTATCCACTTTTCTCGATTACCCCATGAGGACTCCGTTTGCCTTAGTTCATTGTGGCTTCCTTCTGTGCACGCCATGTGGCTGCCTCGATTATTCCCGGAATTCTGGAGTTCTGTATTTATTCTCAATTTTGGATTTTATTTACCTTTGTTTTTGGATTTATTGTTTTGCCCCCAATCATTTTGTCATCTAGATGTGTAGTTGTAGACCAATAATGCAGAATAAAACATGAGCAGGTAATATGAAAACTCAAAATGTACCTTTTAATGCAAATCCAGTGTTACAGTCCAAAAGAAACTGAGTCGAACATGTGAAAAAATCCAAGGAGAACAGGAAACCAAACCAAGCACAAACATTACGGGGAAGTGTAACCCAGTACACCAACATATGACTGACTGGGCTTTTATAAACACACTGAGGGATAATGGGAACTGGACACAAGACAAAACAACTGGGAAAATGATATGAGTGGAACTTAAACTTAACACAGTTTCAGTTCCACACAAGATGATAAAACTAAATGATAAACCACCGGGAACGGAAACTGTAACTAAGGGGGACTGGAGTCTATCCCGGCTACCATGGGGCAAGAAGCAGAGTACTTCCTAGACAGGTCAGCAGTCTGACACATAGAGACAGACAATTATTCACACTCACACCTACGGGCAATTTAGAATCACCAGTTAACCTAACCCCACCAAATGCATGTCTTTGCACTGTGGGAGGGAGGGAATTGAACTCACTGTGACCACCACACTACCGTGCTGCCCTGGAAATGTGGCAAGATCTGAAAACTGCTGTTCACAAACGCTGTCCATCTAATCTGACTGAGCTGGAGCTGTTTTGCAAAGAGGAATGGGCAAGCATTTCAGTCTCTAGATATGCAAAGCTGGTAGAGACAGACCCTAAAAGACTGGCAGCTGTAATTGCAGCAAAAGGTGGTTCTAGTAAGTATTGACTCAGGGGGCTGAATAATTATGCACACCCCACTTTTCAGTTATTTATTTGTAAAAAATGTTTGGAATCATGTATGATTTTCGTTCCACTTCTCACGTGTACACCACTTTGTATTGGTCCTTCACGTGGAATTCCAATAAAACTGATTCATGTTTGTGGCTGTAATGTGACAAAATGTGGAAAAGTTCAAGGGGGCCGAATACTTTTGCAAGCCACTGTAGCTAACCAGAAAATACACAAAGAACAACATATACAAACTGGAACTAGGAATTAAGCATGAAGCAAAAAAATAAACATTAACCAAGTGACATGGCAACTAAGACTTACCAGAAGACATTTAAACAAAACTAAATTAGAAAGGCTAAAAACTGAAGATGCTGGAACAGTGACTCAGCCTCGATAAAGGCTCACCTTTGGTTTTTACAAGTACAAGCATTTGGGTCCCTCACTCCACACCACATGATGCTAGGATTCCTGCTTTCACTTTTTCTACAGTGTGACATGAACACAAACACATGACCTAATCTGAGTGACAATGCAGTAAAAAAATATCAGGAAATGATTAGGTCTACAGAGTAACAACAACTCATCTGAAACACGGTGACCCTGGTGTTTTTCCGTATAACTGCGATTCTCATTTCCCCTCTTACCTTAATGTTTACGATAAAAACAGGCACACAGCCTGGTTGTCCTTCAGACCTCGGTGATTTGTTGTGTGATATATGGGTCTTCTGTGATGCTTGATACAGGTCGTAAGCTGCAATCAAATGCTTTAGAGGACACAGTTAAATGTTTCCTCTTTATAACGTGTCCAATGACAGGTCAATGCCACAGTGAAATGTCCTAGCAGAGCTAGAATTTAAATCACTGGGAAACATTATGACAGCACATTTATACGCCTCCAAACTGCCAAATCCTCAGCGCTGTAAAAGTGCATAGCGTATTCAATTTCTCCGTCTGTCTGACTTCCGTGTTAGTTACCTTGACAACGCATCCTCTCCTCTCCTTCCCTCGTCTCTCCCTTGGTTGTTGTGCAGTGCATTGGATGTTTTAGCGGTTGGTCTCGATGCAAGCAGTTGAGGGAATATGCTGCAAATACATGTCACGCCTCCCTAGCGGCATATTAATGCATAAGTTGTCCCTCAGGCCAGAGAGCTGTAAACACTCCTGAATGTGATGAGGCGCTTTAGCCATAAACTCTAGAAAGGGCAGCGGATTCAAGGGATTTTACAGAAAAACAAAACCTCACACTGGCTACAAATTAATGCAGTCACGTTGCTTTTTAACTTTTTCTTTATTTTTATCGTTTTCTGTCATTTCTTTTACACTATCATCTCATCTTCCTGCTTTTATGGTAACAATATCTCTTAAAAACAAACAAAACTTCCTCCTTCCTTGCCTTTGTTGTGTCTGTCACAGCACTGTGGTTAGGGGGCTGCTGTTTTTACAAGTAGGGGACGGGTTTGTCTTGCAAATGGACATGTCATGCGGAGCAATGCCCAGCCAGTTGCACAAGAAAGAACCTCGGGGCCTAGAGCAGAGCAGCCAGGCAGTCACAGAGAAAGAAGGGAACTATCTTTGGCCAGGCGAGCCAGGATGCTGCAGGGGCCAAGCTGGAAAACACGGAGAGAGAGAGAAAGAGATGGAGAGAGGACAGAAAGGGAGTCGGGTGGCAGAGTGATAATGTTGTCGATGGCGCTGGCATATAAATGTACTGCACTGAAAAAGAGAAACTGTGCACAGTGAACTCTAGCATTGTTGACAACAGCCCATTTTATAACTTAATTATATTTCATGTTACAGATACTCATGCATGTGAAAAATAACTAAATGTTAATGAATTGGACCTTTGAAGTTATATATTTTTAGATACTAGTCTACTGTATCTGTTACTCAGTGAAGAACCTAAGCTAGCTAAACTGTTATTGTAGAGTGGGAGAAATAATTTTTCTGAATTTGTAAGTTTGCTAACTTATAACGAAATGAACAGTCTCTCATTGTTATGATAGTTTCATTTTTAATGGAGAGAGACAAAATGCTGACCAAAAATCTGGAAAAAAAAACACATAAAGGTTATAAATTGTTACATATAACTGAGTGAAATATGTATACACAGATTCTAATCAATCAATTACAGATAAAGATACAGTCCTGATCCCAACTCATTATATATATATGAAGTGCATCAGTTCAGAATATTGTCTTCAATTTCAGCTTCTCAACCACCATGTGGGAAACCAAAGAGCTGTCAACGGACATCAACGAGAAGATCGTAGACTGACACCAGGCTGCAAGACGATTCACAAGAAGCTTATTGAGAAGGTGACAAGTGCTGGTGCCATTATTCAGAAATGGAAGAAAAATAAAATGATCATCAAATGCTCTCGGTCTGAAGCTCCATGCAAAATATTGCCTAATGAGGATGATAACAAGAAAGGTGGTGGATCAGCCAAAACTACACAAGAGGAGCTTGTTAATGATCTTAGCGCAGCGGGGACCACAGTCGCCAAGAACACCATTGGTAACACACTACACATTACACTAATAGACTGAAATCCTGCAGCCCCTTTAAGGTCTCCTTGCTCAAGAAGGCACATGCACAGGCCCGTCTTAAGTTTGCCAGTGACCATAAATGAGCCAGAGAAGGCTTGGGAGAAAGTACCGTGGTCTGATGAAAGCTGTTTGGAATCAGTGTGACCCACCACGTTTGGAGGAAGAGACATTCTGAGTATGACCCAAAGAACACCATCTCCACAGTCAAGAAACATTATGCTTGAAAGACGCTTTTCTTCTCACTGAGGGGCCAGTGGACAGGGCCATACCATACCGTACAATGAATTCTTGGATGAGAGTCTCCTTACCTCAGCCAAAGCCCTGAAGATGGGTTTTCCATGACAATGACCCAAAACATACCGCCAAGGCAACAAAAGAGTGGCTAAAGAAGAAGCACTAAGCATTAAGGTTATGGAGTGGCCTAGCTAGTCTCCAGACCTCAGTAGTATAAAAAATTGGTTATGTAAAGAGAAGTGAACCAAAATCCTCCTGAGATGTTTGCAAACCTGATGACCAGCTACAAGAAACATCTTACCGCTGGGCTCACCACAAGAGTTTCTCCACCAAGTTGCTAAATCATGTATTGTTTGGAGATCAAATACTTATAAACTGATTTCCAAGTCACTGAGTGAAATAACTTTTATTTAATGTGTGTTTTTTTCTGGATTTTTGGTTGATATTCTGTCTCTCCATTCAAATGAAACTAGCATAAAATTAGAGACTATTCATTTCTTTGTACATGAGCAAACTTACAAATTCAGCAAAAGGTCAAATGATCATTTCCCTCACTGTTTTTCATAATGATGAATATGATAATTGCGTTTAGTTAGTACCTAACTAAACTACAACAAAACTAATAATAGGATGTTTGTTTTTGTGTGTGGTGTTTCGATTTTGTTTTTTTCTGATCTGCTATTATATCATTCCCTAGTCTTACGGCCTATACGTTTTTTGGCTTTGGTTACTTTTGGGCACACAAATATGCTGGTAAAGTTTCATCCTTAATGCATTTTTATCAGTTCAAACACCATGCTATTTATGGATGACACTAATCTGCTATTTGTAACCAGTCATTAGTTCTCTCTGTTATAATTTGCATCACAAATGGCATGATTCCAATACTGAAGCATGCTTTTTGAACCATCCACTGATTTATGCACTTATGCACTTTCAGTCAAATCACTTTTTCTTTTAGTCTTTATAAATGCAAGAAGCCACACAGGGTAAATGCATATAAGCCATAGTTTATTCGAAAACAAACAAACAACAAAAAAAAATCTGTCTTCTTTCTTTTCAATTGCTGAATTAAGATTTTCTAATTTGTATACAAGTTAGAAAATCTTAATTCCCATTGTTCCTTCAGTGGGCTGGTTTCAGTCATTGTGCAAATGTGCTGTTTATAAGATTGTGGAAACCTGCAGTCAGCTGAGACTGAAGAAGTCACTTGGACAAGTGACGAAACATTTCTCCCCCTGAAAACGCTACATCCAGAATCAACTTATGCATTCTCAAGCATACTTACCTGGATGCTTGAGAATGCATCAAGACATCACTTTTATATGTCTAAGTGCATAGATGAGGATATCATAAGGCCTTGATGTAAAACACAATATTTATGAGTGTTTTAAGTTGTAAATTGGACAGATTTGCCCTGAACGCGACTGGAAGATAGTAGTTATGGAGGAAGTAAATAATAAAATGCATGGTTAGTTATAAAGTTTTACATGCAAAACTCATGTGAGAGCTTCAGCCTTTTGACTCAAAAAAGGTCAGATATAAAGAGTTGTGTCTGTCTTGGAAAAGATGTACAACGGTCGTCTCTGTAGCAACCACACTTGATACCTTTATGCTCAAGCAGACATCCGTTTTCAGTCCATTTAGTCTATATTTGTCTGTAGTGCCTAATGTAACCATACAATAGGTATACTAAATGTGGCTCGGCTGTAAAAACAAAACAAAAAACCCAGTCGTCTCTGTTTTGCATGTTGACAAGACTGTTTTTGTTTATGTCTCCATGCCCTTGTAAAAACATGCTCTGTTTGTATAAATGTTATTTTGGAGTTTTTAAAAAGAATATTATTATAAAACCTTTAATTATGTCTCATCATTTGGAAAAAATAAATCGAAAAGAAAATAAAAATATGGTATGGCAGATTTTTTCTGATCCTTTTTTCTCATAGATGACAAGCAAATCTAGGTAATAAGTTAGTGAATTAATTAATAAAAAAAATACCATTGACCTTGAATGTTTATTAATCATAATTCATGTGAAAACTACTGTACAGATAAGAGATGAACTAATGAATTTATTTACCTTAGCATTACAGCAACATTATGATCTGTTATCTGTCAAAGTCAGATTTGATGATTCTGTGTATCTGAGTCATCGTTGATGAAGTGAGCCACCGCTGAACCTGATCACCTCCCTACCTCCGTGGCAACGAGGAGGCCGCCACCCGTGTTGGACTCCTCAAGCGCCGCACCAAGCAACTTGACTTTTCCCTTTGATTTAAGAGCGCTTTGCGACTGAACCTGACCTCGCGCTGACTTATCTGACTAAAGCTAGCTGACTGACCACCACCAACAGGGAAGCTGAACTTAAAAGGAGAGATAAAGGACATCCCTGGGTAAATTTTCCTCCACGTCTGTGAAAAATCCACTGTTGTTTTGAGAGGACATTTCAGGTTTCGCTGTTCGTTTTTCATTTTGATTTTATTTGAAGAAGCTTCAGCATATTTTGGTTGAAAGTACCCCGTGGCTCTGGGTGCTCGGTGCATATGTTTGTCTCTAATCAACACCTACCACAAACTTAGACACAGGCCTTAAATATATTTGGGTGTTCTGTGAGCCTTAAGTGGATTACATTTTGAATGCTGTAGCTACTATAACAATCTGGGATGAATTGAAATATGTGAATTCATCAATGATGTGAACAAGTGACACATGTAATGCATGATTTGGGGTTTTCATTAACATAACTAAAGCTATTTTTGTCAAACTGATGCAGAAGATTCACCAGATCCACACTGTTTCTAATCAGTTGGGGTATAAAGCTAAATTACAACAAAGACAAATGGCATGTATTTGTTATAATAACACAAATAAAAGAAATGATCCAATAGAAAAAGAAATCAGGAAAAAAAGGTCTAAATATCAGGAGACGAATCAATATGAGCAACAAAGGGGCATCTGAGGTGGAAAAACGAATGGAGACAGGTTCAGGGACGTAGGAGACAAATCAGCCAAGTGTATCACTTTAATGAAGTATCATGACTCCCTCACTGTTCGTCCGTCCTCCTCCTGATTCTCCAGCGACGCCGCGGTGGCATCGCGACGGGGAAGGTGTTGCTGTCACCGCTGCCCGAGCTCAGCCTGTCGCAGAATAAATTTTAAACCAATTTGAGAAACACGACTCAGGGTCTGAAGGGCCTGAAATTGATTATTGGGAGAGGGTAATGTGATTCTCAAGCGTTTCCTCTGAAATTAAAGAGTGTCTCCACGTTATTAATACGCATGAGATAGAATCGATATGCCTCATCCGCTGCTCGGTGTTCACATTGTGGCCATGCCTGATCTCCTATTTATTCTCCTTTCTGCACCCTCATTCACCTTCAACCGATCCGGCTTTTACTCTAATAAAATTATAATAGACGATGAAAAAAAAAACTATATAGTGGGTATAGTTTACTGGTATTGAACTTGTGTGGCCTTAATTTCTCCATCCCCTCTTCCATTACTTTTTTTCTGTCCCCAAGCAGCAACAGGCAGATGAATTCCCCCAAATCCCAGCCTCTATAATTATAACAGAGTTGTACAAGAGGCAGCCAGCTTTCTCTCCTCTCTAGTATATGTAGTGAGCGTCTGTGGGTGCGTGTGAGAGCTCAGCTGTGTGTGTGACTGTGTGAGGCCATGATTGGATGCTCTTAAGGAAGTGAAGCGTTACACCCGCAAACAAGCGAAAGCGAGCGAGATGGAGTTTTTTAAAAAAAAAACTGAATGAACGGGAGAAAAATGCTAAATGAGCAGAGGGAGAGATGAGGAAATAGAAAGCCACTTTAAATCAAGCACCTTTTAATCAGCTCACTAACAATGGGGGGCATAAAGATAAAAAGCCAGAGAGAGGATCCTGTTGGCTTTCCAAAGCGGCTAAAGTCACAGATTTATGGCTAGCTGGAGGAGAACGCTCTCAACCATGTTTAAGCCAAGCTCCAGGCAATAGGGATTACACTGGCAAGGCCGTCTCCAGACAAGTTATGAATTTATCTGGTTGTTTTTCTCCCAACATGCAGACGGGCTGCCCGTGTTTGCCCTTTATCAGCGCCTCGGAGGACAGGTCCACCTTCACTTGCGCTGCATTCAAAATCCCGATCCATTAAGCTGACCCTTTTTGACCAATCAAATGAAATTGTTCTTCAGCTAAAAGGCTCGGATTATTATTATTTTTCTTTCAAGTATCAAAAGACAAGTGGCTTAAACTTCTTGGATCCAAGTGTGTCATATTATCATATTCTTACAGCATCGGATAATGCAATATCCTGTGGATGTGTCGCATTATCCATATTCAGACAAATGTCACCTCTTTCTGTGATAACTGAAAAGCAGTTTCATCAGAGTAGCAGACAGATAGTTACCACACTTTCTGCACTTATCATGCTGTTTTTGTAAGAATATGTAATGACTTCATGAGTGAACGTACTAGATGAAAATCAGGATTATACAGTATTTCATCAAACAAATTTTAATTATTTTAAACGATTATTTAATTAATTAAGACAACAAACCTAACCAAGCTGACTTGTTAATCCACCTGTCCTCACCCCCACCTTTTTAAATGATGAATTATTATGATTGGAACCGCAGTTTTTGGAAAGCCGAGTGCAGTTTCACTCGCCACATCCAGACCTGATTACCGCCACACTTGCTGAATTAAGAACCCACTTAAATAGAACCTGTCTGAAAGTGAAGTAGGCTAAAATAAAAATCCCAAAAAGAAACACATCACGTCCCAATCGAAAGAAACAGCTGAGAAACAAAGCCAATGACATCTTGAAAGCCTTGAAAGGATTACAAAGCCAGTTCTAAGACTAAACAGCTTTTTGATCATTTTCTTTGAATAAATAATTCGTCACACCAACCAGAAGATGAAGATATGATGTCAAACAAAGCAGCTGAAATTTATTTAAGGTGCCAAAATGGCAGCCAACTAACTTAAAAACCAAATTGCTAATTAGGATTAGAGAGGCATTTTAATTATATGGGCAAAAGGAATTATGTAAATCATGCAAGAAGTGAAAATATAATAATAGTGTAATTTATGAGGACAAAATTGAATGATTTCACTAAAAGAAAAAAATGGAGCATTTGCCACCTTAGATTGAAATTGATAAATACCAATCATGCCCAGCGTAGGCACTGATAACAGCATACTGAGGTGTTGCAAGACAGACTTGATTGCTGCAGTCTGTTACAGAATTTGGCGTTCTCAATGGAGCTAAAGCTGCCATTGATAAAAAGGTAGAACCTCCTCATATCTGAAGGAAGAAATATCCTTCAAAAAAATGGACGATGCAAAATAAAACATGACGTCACAGGAAGTGTGACACGTAAGGTGGACAAAAACAATTACTTATTGTACTTACTTAATTATTACGTGTGATATGTTATGTATAATAAACCAACCAGGCACTGAAACATGCAAAAAGAACTAGACTCCACAGTGGTCTCTGAATGTTTCAAAGTTAATCATGACTTTTATTTTACATGACTTGTGGCAATTGTAAAACTATGTTAATATTGTGTAACAATGTACTGCGAAAACCTCAGTCCGCAGGTCTTAGTTTAGTACCCCAAGTGAATTTCAGCTGAGCGATATATATTTAATTATCATTCCATAATGCAAACACTGAGAGTGTTTCTGTCAAGTCTGAATGAAAAACTTCAAAATAAAGGCTGAACATCCTCCAGCACACAGATGCCTCGGTTGAAACGTTTCTCCTTTTAGTCAATAGCCATCTCAGCAATCACACAGAAAACCATTAGCCTGTCTGTCTACAAGAAAACATTTTTAACGCCCTTTTGGATAACAGTAAATTCATTGTTTCGTTTTGCTTTCTTTAAGACCTGTAGATACCCAAACACAGACAGACGCCTGAAAGGTTTTTTTTAAGGAAAAATGCACCTGAAACAGTTTTCTTTCAGGCAACACAAACCCTGAGCATGTCACCATAAATAAAGTTAGCTGACATTTGCCAAACTTTCTATGCACACCTGTTGGTACTAGTTAGAGTCCCAGGCTTTAAGATTAATGCCTTGAACACATAAATGTTTTCTTCAGCTGTCTAGGGTAGGCAACACTGTAAAATGTGATAAATTACAAATACCACATGCACAGCCAAGGGAATGTCCAGCTCTCCATTGTCTATTGTCATTTTGTGCCCATCCATCTGAACATTCACTGAAGTGTAGTCACTCAGCAGCAATACCAAAGAGACTGTAGGGCTTGACTCAATGGATCTTCAAATAACACATTCAACATGTACAGCTGACACTCAGACGTGCAGGGTTTAGATGTTTACAGCTTTAAACATTTGACACTTTGTCACTGCAGTCTCCTTTGGTCCTTTGGGAGTTTTTCCTTCCCCCTGAGTGCTTGCATATAGGGCAGCGGTCCCCAACCTTTTTTGCGCCACGGACCGGTTTATGCCCGACAATATTTTCATGGACCGGCCTTTAAGGTGTCGCGGATAAATACAACAAAATAAAACTAGTACCGGTACCGAAAAAAAGAAAATTTATTCATAACACACCTGAAAAGACCAAGGAAAACCGAGTAAACGATAAAAACGATAACAAAATAACGCTGAAAACCGATAAAAACCCTGAAAACTATACATTTCACACCTGAGCCTCAACTCTCGCGGCCCGGTACCAAACGACTCACGGACCGGTACCGGTCCGAGGCCCGGGGGTTGGGGACCGCTGATATAGGGGGCCATATGATTGTTGGGGTTTTCTCTCTTTTTATTGTGTTATTGTAGTGTCTTTTCCTTACACTATAAAGCACCTTGAGATAACTAATGTTGCAATTTGATGCTCATTAAAATATTTGCTTTACAAAATAAGCTATTCAACTTCTGCTGATGTGAGAAGCTAACGTTCTGATGCACATTCTTCAAAGAATTTATGAATTTAAAAAAAGAACTATGTTTTTAAGTGTACTACCCTCATGCAGTTTCATAACAGCATTCTTATTTGTTAGCACAGCGAGTACAAATCAGGAGTCCAAAGCTTGAACGACAAAGCAAATAAACACTTTCAGCAACTCTAAATCAGACAGTAGTTTAACTTGGTCTTTCATTATTTTAAAATGACAGTCGCTCATTCTTTCAATCAATTGCAGAAGTGGCGATTAATCTGTGTCATTGTTTGTTGCAGACAGAAACAGTTTTAGAAGAATGTAAGTGGAACAAACGTGTGTTTGTACTATTTGTTTAGTTTTCAAATGTCAAATGTAATGGCCAAAAGTCTTCCTTACTACTCATCCTTGCAAAATGTGTTGCTCCTTTTTATGATATCATCAAAAGTGATCTTACCGTATTTCCGATTGAAAGTTTTCAAAAGCCGGTAAGTCGGTATTATGAGTTCTTTACCATCTCTTTGCATTAGGAGCATGACGCTCTAGCGTATCAGTAAGCTTGACTGTAAACAGCTCATCAGTGATGCAGCATAAAGAGTGTTTTTGAGTCTCTTTTGCTGTAAAAGGAAAGCAGGAAATCAGTTTATCTGATTATATAGTCATAGCTATTTTTCACAAATGGTGCTCTCTTCTCTGCCTGCAAAAGATCAAACATGAGGAAATGCCAAACTGCATCCAAAGCAATAGTATCTATAGGTTCAGCAAAAGAGTCTAAAAGTTTGCTGGGGCTTTGTGTAGGGACGCCTCACTCACTGCTCTTTGATGTGACTCTCTGGCTGTTAACTCTATTTGCAAGACTCTGATATAAAGCTACATATACCCTGCACAGTATGTACCACCGGCAGACAGAGGAAGTGGCTGACATCCAAATGTCCTGCCAGTGGCTGGGCAAAGCTGGACTGAAAGACAACACGGAGGCAGGTGCAGGCTGTGTAAAGATGCCCCTGAGGCGATCCAGCACATAAGAGCAGGGTGCAACATGCTAGCAGGCAGGGCATACATGGAACACCATAACCAAGTGGCCGGCATAGTATACAGAAAATCTGTGCCGAGTCTAACCTGGAAGTCCCGAGGTCAAAATGGAAGATCCCCCCTAGGGTGGTGGAGAAATGCCAAGTAAAGATCCTGCGGGACAGATACAAGAGTAATGCAAGAATAAGGAAATGCACTTCATATGTGAGCACTCCAGAAAACAGATAATCTTTTTGAGACTTTTCAATAATCAGTGCATGTACAAGTCTAATCCAATGATTGCTGAAGGTTGATTTATGAATTCGCTTTTCTATTTCTGGATCCAATAAATAAAGCTGCAAAAACTTTCTGTCCAACAAGACAGGAAAAAGTGGAATAATCCCTTAGCAGCAGTTCCAGATGTGCTGTATTTTCTTTCAGTGCAACCAGAACCTGGGCTTAAAGACTTGATAGGGAACTATTTTGACAAGAAGGGCTCCCTTGTTTGATGAAAGGAAAAATCTTCGATAAAACACTGACTGTGGATCTATAGTAATATTAAATAATTCACCCACCGCACAGTAAAGAACACAGCACCTGTGGGCTTTCTTGTATTTATGAATTAAACATAAATTGCAAAATCTTCCATCAAGGCATTGGAGCCCATCTGTGACCACCACAGGGGTCATAGGTGCAGCTTTACAGAATAAGAAAGTCCCACGTTCACAGACTTTTGGGATGTTTTTGATCACCTTCCTGCCCGACTATCCATTCATCCCACTGTAAAGAATCGGTAATGTGAGCATTTAGTGCAGCACCAGAAGGGAAGGTTCCAAATTTAATATCAAATCAAACTGAAGGTAAAACAGAAAACTTCTGCAGCAGCTTAACATGATGCATTTGACTGAACTCAAGCTAGCATGGTCCAACATTTTTAGGAAAGGGATTTCTCAGCAGAAACCACACAAAGAGATAATCCTCATGGAGACAGCAACCAAATTGGATTGCTGGTATCAAGTCCACAGTCCACATTGGTGAGGATTTGATATATGGGACATGTGCTCTACCAGTTCTTGAATGTACCATGTGTATTTCTTTCTTGGCCAAGATTCGATGTGATTTTTTTTAAAAAGGTAGAACTTTGAACCAACTTTGTACTTTTAATCATTTTTACTTCCTTCTAAAGCAGACTGCAAGTAGAAGAAATCGCTGACACGCTGAACACGTGCTTATAGCAATATTTCAGACAGGAAAAGAGAAAAGAGAGATGTTTAGACTTTCTTGAAATCTGCCTTATATTTTATTTTCTTCATCAAATCGGTCGTGTCTTTCCTTCGCTCTCTCTGCCTCACTCTCCCCTGCTATCAGCACTGCTCTTGGTGGTCTACCCCTCTGCAGAACATCACATTCTCTGCCTTTGGGCAGAGAGTCAGGCACAGCATTTCCTCAGCAATAATTCTGCATCATGTCCGAGGAAGCTTTTCTTTTTTTTTGTCTATTCCAAATGAAGCACATGGCCTTTAAACAGCTAACCCGGCCATAATGATTGCAGGAAGTGGAGAGGGGAGGTTGGCTGAGGGTGCGGTGATGACTGTTGGAGGAGTGCTTGAATCCTGCAGCTCCACTTTGTGATGACTATTTGCTAGCCGTAGGGCCACTGCTGTGCTCTGGATGCTGTGGCGGCACATCTTGCAGGGAGAGAGCTCCTGTTTCATACTTTATACATCCATTTTGAGTCAGTGACTGACAGCGTGGTGTGTGTTTCTTGACATTTTGGACTACCCCGAGGGCAAAAATATGTGTGTGCATGCATGTTTGTGTGCACCTGACCACAGTGTAGCTCCCACTGCTTTTCCATCTTTTCTTCCACTTCTCCTTCTCCCCAGACATCAGTGTTTCTTTTACAAAAAAGTACTAGAAACTCTTCTGGGGCTCTCAGATTGAGTTTCTGTGTTTCACAAGTGATATTCTATCCACTAAATACACTGGGAAAATGGGGGAAAACATAGCGCTTGGCAGCATTTTCCATTTGTGTAAGGTTGAGTTTAATCTTTAAAAAAAGAGGAGAGAAGGGGGGGAAAGGGTTTGCAAATACAAAAGAAGACGGGCCGAGTGAAGAGAGAAACTCGCAGAGGGTGATGTAATGAAGTGATAATTCTTTTACTGTCCACTGTTGGAAAACTCTCCCTGGCTTTGATAGATGTGTCTGGCCGAGTAATATGACATTTCCACGCTGTAGCAGGAACTCAACTTGAAATGTCAGACTGTGGACTGCCCCCTCCTCTGCCCTCTCTTTCTACTTTTGGTGCACTTTCTCTGATGTGACTGAGGGTGCATGTATGTGTGCATATACGTTTCTTCCTGTGTCCTGTCTCCAAGGTAACAACAGACTATTCGGGTACACACCATCATACTAAACCCAATATTCCTCGTGTTCCCAAGTCCCTCTTGGTTTTCTTTTTTTTAGAGTCTCGTGACAACCAGTCCTGTGTTTGATTTGTCTTTTCGACAGATCAGTTTAGGTAATGCAAGTGTCCATCAACCTAAGCCTGATAAGGAAAGTTTTTTGGGTTTTTTCCATTTTGCTCAGAGTGTTTCTGGAAATTCCATTTGTTCTGTTAACTGTGTCGTTTAATAAATAGAAATGTTTTCAATTAATTTATTCTCTACGCAAAACAAACCGAGAGCCATCAACGGGTCTCTGAAGAGCATTTGCTGTGACAAATGCTGGCTTGCTTCAATTGGGTATTGATTTTGAGGTTCTTTAAAGCTGCCATTCATCAGATTCCCTTGACTTGTTCTTACTGTATTTACTCAACATTTTCATGTTGGCTGCAGCACTCGCCTTTGTGTTCAGCACTCTTCATAAAAGGTGCATTTGACTTTGATCCAGTTTTTGGCACGTGATCTGGGAAGCTGTGTCATTCCTGCTTTAAACAATAGATGGATTGCCCAGGAACTTTTTAAATGATGGAGGCTACGGGACTGAAATCGAAGATTTGTGGTTGACAGAAAATCAGAAAATGGTATTGTGGCTCAGCTTTCCACGAACCATAAAAACTGATCTTTGTCTGGATTGTTTGGACTTTTTCTTCTAATCTTAAGCATCTTTTCCCATAGACATTAATATGTCCACTGTAGTCAAGGCCTCGTAGGGGGTAGTGCTGTGTGAAGTAACGAACCTATTACACAATTATCAATCCAATACTAATACCAGCACTGGTATCAATAGTATCCATTTTTAGATTGATCCACCTGCTTCTACACTCTAAAAAAAGATCTGCTGGCTTAACGTAAAAAAATTAAGGTAACAATTTGCATGGATCTTTTTAAGTTACTTCAGCTTAGCCACTATAGCGTAAATGCCACAAGAGTTCTCTAGTTAGGCAAACTCTATTCCTTACGTACAAACAACATGATTTGCTTTGTCCTCTACAAGCTTAATTAAGTTGAACCAACTTAATTTTAATTGTTTAAAAATTACTCCATTTAGTTATTAAAACTTATTTTTTTACTTTTATTCTACTCAGAAATATCCATGCAAATTGTTACCTTAATTTTTTTGAGTACTAATAACTTACAATAAATTACACATTGAAATTCCAGTTTTATGATCAAACTGTTTATTAGAACACCAGTCCACCATTCCAGACTCATTGACATTTCAATAGCAGACAAAATTGTTGCCTCCATAAAATAAATGACATAAAACACCCCTGTAAATCTGTCTCAAAAAGACTGAACATTTTGACAGTCATGCTCTGATTCAAGTTTGTTTGTGTTAAAGTGATAGTTTAGGTTTTTTTAAGTATGAAGTACATTGTGAGTGTATTACACACAGTAGACAGCAGTCAGCACATTCCTGCCACCGACACGCACGATAGGCTCAGTTTGTTTGTGTGACTTTGGTAAATCTGAACTAACCCGAACTAACACCAAAGTCACCAAATAACACAATTACACTTACTGATCAAGGCAGCAGGAGACCAGCAACTCCTGTGTGCTGTCAGGTAAAATTGCTGTTTTTGTCCATGGACGCTGGTGGGCCAGAGCGATTGAAACAACAAGCAGTAGAACTTCTCTTTCCTCACAGAAAAGGCTGTCTGATAGCAAAATAAAGCAGTAAACATATTCTTGATATAATGTACATTTAAACTGACATCAGTTTTATTAGGATGGAGGCTCATCTTGCGTGCCGGTGGCCCCGTCTGCTTCTCCGTAGGTGGAGCTTACTGACTGCCATCTACTGTGTGTAATACACTCACTATACATATGTACCTCATACAGCCTCACTTCAAAAGACCCGAGCTATCCTTTTAAAGTGCATTATTTTGAACTAGGTGTACTTAATGCTCAACGCTCAACTTTACACCTACTGCCTACTGTACAGTATGTAACACAACACATTGCAAACAACAGTGGAACATTTCCCGTTTAATTTGAGGATAGCCTCACTCTTCACATTTTTTAGTACAACAGTTTACTTTTTAGTGACATTACCTTAGGACTGGCTTTCAGATCATCCAGCTCGAGGAATATCTTTTGAAACACTTCAAAAGTGTTTTTCAGTTCTTTTGGGTAGCTGAGGTTGAGTGCATATATCAGCCCCATTAGCAAGGCACAGGCTCTGGGTACATCCAGGTCTGCTAGGACTTCTGTTCCTTCAAGTATGATCCTTGCGCTGGCTGGATCAGACGTTGTGGCACCTCTGGTTACAATCTTCATCACTTCATTGGTAATATCCCCGCCACCATCCTGGTAGGTCAGAATCAATATAAATGTTTTAAGTAATCATACTTATACATGAGAGTAACACAAAATAGGGCTGCAACTAACAATTTTCTCGATTATCTGATTAGTTGTTTGGTCCAGAAAATGTCAGAAAATGGTGAAAAATGTCAATGTTTCTCAGAGCCCAATATGATGACCTCAAATGTCAAACATATTCAGTTTGCTGTCATAGAGGAGTAAAGAAACCAGAAACCATTCACATTTATGAAGCTGAAACCAGAGAATTTGGACTTCTTTTTCTAAAATAATTACTCAAACCGATCAATCAATTATCAAAATAGTTGCCGATTAATTTAGAAATCAATTAATAATAGATTAGATCGTAGCTCTAATACAAAGTATAGTCATGTCTGATTTACCTGCTCTTTGAAGAGATCCTCCTTCTTTTCCCTGAGATACACCACTAAGCCACGGATAGCGACCTCTCGCCTTCTCTCCACAGAATCGTCCTGTGAATAAGAAAAAGAATGTCGAACTGCTCTTCGAGGAGGATGGGTTTTTGATAATTACATCCAAAAAAAAAAAAAAAGGATTGACTTTATATGGCCTGAACTGTACCAATTATAGATTTCCAGTGATAATCAAAATAATGAATTGATCATTTCAAAGAGCCATTTCTCTGAAATGATCAATTCATGAACTTGAAAAATCCAGGTAACAAATAGAAAAACTGCAAAATCTTGCAAATTACTCTGCCAATCATGATCCACATCACCTATAATTTGTTTTATTATTAAGTGTTTATAGTTTTAATTGATATTTGTGCCTCAAGCTCTAAACAATAATTTGACATAGTTGAGTTGTAAACAGCTACCTTTTAAGACTCAATATCACCTATTGGAAAAAAAAAAGTGGATTATCCTATTTGAAATAAACTACATTTCATTCATTCATACCTCTAGCAGCATGTTCTGGATGCGCCGAATGCGCATTTTTGCAGCCCCTCCTCTTGAGGACAGCAAGGACATTATTTTCTGAGAGTACTGGTCCAGCTTTGCCATGAATGTTGTCTCCAGGTTAACAGTGGTGATCCTTCTGAATTCTTGGTTTATCTGTATAAAAAAAAGGCACAAATAGGCACAACATGTTAATGTATACAATTTACTTTAAAAGAATACATACTGCAAATTATCTTATGGAAAAATATTTACCTGAACTGCATCAAAAAGAGCAGGCCATCTTTCTTTCAGGTCATTGATTTTTGGTGCTTGATTGACAACTTCCTGCCTGCGAATGGAGAATGTCTTTGCCATTTTGTCACTGATGATCTGACAGTTGTCCCTCTTCCTCACTTCACTGAGGAGCTCCACTCTTCCATATTCCAAACTTTCTTCCATTTCTCCTTGTGGGTGAGGAGGTAAATAGTTCACTTCTGACTTTTTTGGCTTTTTGACATTCTTTGCAGGTGCTTTCTCATGTAGTCGCTTCTTTCTGTGAGAGTTCACATCAAGTTCAGGGCATCCGAGCCCTCTCAACTTGGTTCTATAGTTGCCCATTTTATATTTTAGTCTCTGTTGCCATCCATAGCATCCATTATATGACCCCGGTTCTTTAAGGCAAGGATGCTTCTGAATCAGCGCCTCAGCAACATCCACAAACTGTGCGCTTGTTGGGTAGGCAACATACTGAAAGACGCTTTCAGCCAGTCTCTCAAGGATGTCTGGAAGGATTGAGGTAAAGTTGAGTGGAATTCCATCCTTCTTGAAAGCTTCATTTCCTGAGGCAAGCAAAAGCTCTGTGTCATAGGCAAAGCGAGGTACAGGAAATTCAGCCGGCCACCGCTGTGATCGCTGAATCCCATGTTCAGGTGATGATAGAATCAGTGTATCCTGGGACCCGGATGAGCAACTGCTTTGGGGAGGACCGACGGCGGTCACTGAAGTACTGACTGAGGTTGCTGAGCTATAGATGGGGGTTTCTGATTCACTTTCAAAGGAAGTGTTCACTTCAGTTAAGTTCAGAGTA
Source organism: Perissodus microlepis (assembly GCF_051167445.1). Classification (NCBI taxonomy): domain Eukaryota; kingdom Metazoa; phylum Chordata; class Actinopteri; order Cichliformes; family Cichlidae; genus Perissodus; species Perissodus microlepis. The sequence continues at coordinate 12,144,940 of NC_140481.1, read as the reverse complement.
AATGTGGGAGGTTCAACAATGTTAACCACTTTTATTGTGTCCTTGTCCTTGATGTCACTTGTTGAGGTAAGACTGAAATATTCCTCTCCAAAATCAGCATCCTTGTAATGCAAAGTAAAGTTCCCTTGAAGCCCAAATGTCTCTCTTACAATGGACTCAAGTTCACCCACAGTCCCAGGGAGGCCATGAGGTAAGTCAAGTTTGCGAATGTCATGGTCCTGAAGAACGATCCTAAGTTTGGTTTGATGAGACATTGGAGCGTCTGTAAGAGAAACCACACACTTCAGTTTGATTTATAGAATACATCCAGTGTCAACCTTAAGACATTAAGTATCAGAGGTAAATATCTGTATGCACAGGAGAAAGGACAAGTTCAACTATGTCCTTCAGGTTCAGGATGACCAGCCACGTTGGTTCACTCTCTGGTATTCTTTCTCCAACTATCAGGGGAAGGAGGCAAAGCAAAGCCCAATTCTCATGGGCATTTCCAGCGACAGTCTTTCTTGTAGCAAAAGCCAATGGAACTGCTTGTGGTGAATCAGATTTATCTGCCCATCTGTATGGGAACTCTTTGATCAATTTATTTAGTTCATCAAGTGTGAAATATTTTTTTTTGATTAAGGCATTTAAGCACAGTGCTAACTCGAAAGGTACAATACCTTCAAAGAGGTCGTGGAGCAAATCAGGTGGGTAGCCAGATAAAACATCAAAATGTTTTAGTCTTTCAGTCAGTGGGCACTGTCTCTTTACTCCATAACAATGATTATGTCCCTGTGCTGTCTGAACATGAGCCTTGTGCTCTTGTATTGTCCTAGGCTTAAATGCTCCAGTTCTAACTTCACTTACTTGGAATTGGGATCTTTCTCCAAGACAGAACCTGCAGACGTGTGTACTTGAGAAGCTCTCCACAAATCCTCCGATAGAGTGGGCGCCAAGGTTATCTGCAACAACACAATACACAGTACCTTTGACTCGAATGTCTAATGAAGGAATGCAAAGTCCTTCTTCTTCAAGGCTGGCAAGATCTTTTAGCATTGGCTCAAACACAGCACTATAGCCAAACTTTTTGATATCATCAGCCTTGCAGAGAATGGCAAGGTATATCGATGTAAGTGATGATCTGAGCAATGGTGGCACATTTGCTAAAACCCAATACACAGCAGTAATTTTGTGCTTTTTTCTTGAAGTGCCAAGTGGATTACACACTTCAAAATCATCCACATACAGAATAAGAGAAATAGCTGGATTGTTTTCTGACAGCAATGTATTGTTTTTAAAATGTGTGCCATCCTGAAATGATTTGTATTGACTTTCGGAACTGCTGTCTGCTTCATTACTAGATGTGAGCAAATCCTGGATCTCTTTTTTCTTCAAAACCTCATGCAAAGACTTCAAAATAGGTACATATTGAAAACTTCTCTGCTCCCTGGCACTGAGCATATATTCTATGGGTTCCACCACGGAAAAATGCTCCTTGAAATATTCTCTTCTTTTGTAGGAGGTGGAAAGAGGACCATTATGCCCTAGGGCTAATGTAATTGGGTTGCACTCACATAGGTCTGTTACCATCTCAGAGATGATCAAATCATCAACTTCACAATTATGCTTTTTTAAGCATGACTGTAAAATCTCTTTTAAAATAGGACCTGAAGCTGATGAGGAGATAAAGTGTAGCTCTTCAACTAACTCATCAATACACCGTTGTGGTACATTGAATATGCTTTCCAACTTAAGCAGCACGTGGGCTACATGTTTTTCTATTAAATTCGGCAATTCTCTTATTTCATTACCTTCAGGGTCTTCACTCACTGCACCTTCAGTATCGTCTTCATCCACAGGATCATCCCCTGCATTTAGAGGATTGACATACCTCTGCAAAAGCTCAGGCTTGAAGTCATCAAGTGTATGAGGAGTGTGTTTCCGGCTCCTATGAGAGGCAAATGTTCCATGAATGTTTGTTTTGAAAGGACAATTTTCAAAAACACAAGACAGTTTCCTGTTTCTTTAAATGACGACCAATATGCTCAAAGTATTCTCTTTCTGTGGAGATAGTGTTTAAAGAACAACATGGACATTTAAATGACAGTACAGTGGACAGTGTCACTGACTCACGGGTCGAGTGAGTTCTTGACAGATGGGTTCGCAGGCTGCCCCATGTTTTAAATGAGCAATAACACTCCCAATAAAGACAAGGGTGAAATTCTCCACCATGACCATGTCTTAATCTATAATGCTTTAAGAGATCTGTCTTTCTTGGTGTTTCAAATTTGCAAATTTTACAGATCCACTTCATTTTAAAAACAAACAGTTTAAATTACTTTAACTTGGGTGATTCAGAAGGCTGTAGTACAAACAACTTGTGCTACTAGCTTATCACCACCACTCGCCGAGGAAGAGTTTAGCGTTGTGTAAAAAGGATTTCTTGCAGTGCGTGTTGATAGAGTTAAAGTTAGAGTTATTAGCTGCTGTGAATAAAACAAGGCAAAAAATTGTACTCACCACAAAGCTTTAACGTTTGATAACGTTCAGTACAAAATGGCGCTTCTCCGCTTTCTCTCTTTGCCTCCGTTTCTTTCGATCAGTGGTCTGAGAGCACAACATGTTCGGGCAAGTCAGCCTTGTACTCAGCTTTTAAAGGACGCTTACGAGATTTTTAAGTTGTATTAACTAAATACACTTTCATGTTAAGTTAACACAGAAATGTCTGTTCAAAATCGATATATTACTGAGCTAAGACTGTTTTCTTTATTTTCATTTCGACCAACTCATTAAATTAAGTTATCAACTGATTACAATGTGTACATGCAACAAACTTAATTTTTTATGCAGAAAAAGCTATTGATTTTAAGCTCTACTTACTAACCCCATGAATCATTTTTTAGAGTGTAGTAGGGGCCTTGGATGCAGTGGGTGTAAATGTGCAGGCATATGTTTGAGTTGTCAGTTGTTTCTAAGGCTATTTCAACACAGTGGCAAGTTTACATACAATATTTAAGAGCATGTAAAGTCTGACCGTCTTACTGCAAACAGCTCCAGCGTGTCTCTCCACTTTCGTTGTCACATAGTTGCACATTTTCTCTCTAACTTTGATGCCATCTCTGTCCCTAACTTGTACTCTGGTGATTTTTGATTTCTCTCGCTTTACACAGAGACAACATCAGAGTTGTAGCTGTATCATCCAGAGGACGGCTGCTGTATTGCAAACTACTCCACTGTGCAAGTCTGCAGAAAAAAACAAACTATTAATTACATCAAATCATGATCCATCCAGCTATTGGAGTTACAGAGAAACTGTGTCACATGTGTTCACACTGCCATTGTTTGTTTTTTTGTTCATTTTTGTTGTTGTTGTCATCACCTCCTCCTGGGAAGAAAGTTATCATGCGCATCACATTCTATCATTTTGTCTGGAAACACAATAGCTCGAACAGTTTCTAATAAATCTAATAGACACTTTGTGAGTGATGTCCTATTAACAATCCATTAAATTAGACTTAGATCCACCAAGGTCTTCAACTAACTTCAAAAAAATCCATCCATCTATCCATCCGCTTATCCTATTATACTGCGCCACAAACTTCTCAAATTGTCTTTAAAAGGAACAAATTCCCTTAAAAGTAATTGCTGCCCAGAGAGTGACCTCCCACGGCAGAGGTTTGCAGTCTTAGAGTTCTTGTTGTTATTATTGTTGTTGTTTTTTTCCCCTGTATAATGCCAGGTATTTATATTGTAGGAGTCGGGCATTTATAAAACCACGTTTGATCATTCTGAGCTCCATTCATTTTGGGGATGTGACAAACTTTTCAAAAATTTATATTACAGATCTGAAAGAAGAAAAGAAAATCTACTTGAAAATCATTTGTGTTGTTGCAGAGCTGTATCACTGCATGTGTGTTTGTTATGGACCGATTTCTATAGTTTAACAGTTTAAAACATTGCAGATCCATCTCCTCACTTTTCTTCTTGTGTTGAGGCTATCCTGTGGCTCTCTGAAAGCAAAACTCCCACAAAGACATTTGTAACGAGGTCAAGTGCAAAACTAACTGTGTCCATGGGCCAGATTTTTTTAACAGTCTGCACCAGAGCTTCTTTTTGCCATTAGAGAGCTACTGTCTGGATTTAATGAAGAAACACAGCTTTGCAATTGAAAACCATGGACACGGGTATCATTGCATATGCATGTGTAGGAGTCTCCCTTTCACAGCACAAATCTTTGGGAGGAGAATATTTAAATGAATCATACAAATGTGATTTACTAAGGTTTGCAGCTTGCAATTGAACACTAAACGTGACACTGAGAAAAAGCACAATATTTCGTTTGTGGGATAGTAGTATAGGAGTGTTTTTCTATTAGGAGGGAAATGTCATGAGAATGCATACGTAATTGTCATGGGTAAGACAGCTGTGAGCACAATGCTAAAAACTTTGGCCCTATCCTGTAACCTGTCACTCAGTCCTCACCCTCCATGTGTGGAGCTGAGTCCTTCTCAACATAGTGTGTGCTGTGCATTGTATCGAGGAATGCTCAGACCTCTACATTGCAGAAACCGAACAAACAGCCACTTCATAAACGCATGGTACAACATAGAAGAGCCACCTCAACGGGACAGGACTCGGCTGTTCATCTGCATCTAAAGGAGACAGTTCACTCTTTTGAAGATGCCATCTCCACATTTTGGAAAGAGAAGACAGATGGTTTGAAAGGAGTGAAAGAAGCCATCTATGTCCACTGTGAACGACGATCTTTGAACAGAGGTGGTGGCTTATGACACCAACTGTCTGCCATCTATAATCCAGCTTTGAGATCCCTTCCCAGACGCCTTAAAACCCACGCACATCTTGGGTCATTTGTTCTTGGTAAGTGACATGATGGGGCAGGGTCTCACAATGGGTTCACCTGAAACTGAAATGATTGTGACCCACGTTTTAACACCTTGGCTCGTGTGATTAGGCAATCACAATAGGGGGGTCCAGGACCCTCTTAGGGACACTCCTAATAGGGCTTAAAATCTGGGACTCTCCCACCAATTGGTCTTAGAACTGAAGAAGCTTCTCAGATGAGAGGTGAAGAGTTAAACTTAAAAAGTCCAGATGCTTTTATTTACAAGCTCCTTAGACTACAATGACCTGGATGACTGAGAGCCTTCACAGACAGTCCTTCTCTGTTGTTTAATAATAGTACAAATATTTTAATGGAACCAACCAGAACTAAACTGATCGGTTTTAGTCACATTTCTACATGCATATTTTACTTACTTAATACGTCTCTGCTCATTTTTTTCTCAGCAGTGTACACACAGAGCTTTTAATGCAGGTTTGTTATCACTCTATCAGAGCGCTACATTACAAATTCAAAGTTTTTGTAATGCAGTTTCATTAGTGTATCAGATTATTATCTGATTCTTGCAATTTGTAATATTGACTTTAATAAGTATCTGCACCTCACACAGCCTTTCAATAAAAAACAAAACAAAAAACAACAACAAAACCAGAGCAATGTGAACATTTACGCACTTTGCACAGGATTTTCATGAGCACACAGGCAGCTTGTCATCTGACAGTAACTAATGTTTGGTGTTTTTCTATACACGGTACAGGTCAGCTGTTTATATGGCAGAACAGCTTGTAATGATGCGGCTTTTCTCTGGATAAATCCTGCTCTTCACTTCAGTCCTCCATACGTCACACAGTCCCCAGCAATTTCTATCAGAAGAGTTTATCCTCATATCAAACCCCAAAGATGCTGATTCTTCTTCAGTGTCCTCTCATTTATCTTGCCACACTGTATTCAGAAGAAACATATGTATAAAACCTGTGCTTATATAGTATTATCTTTGCACTGCTCCTGGTAAGCAACTACTGAAGGGAACTGACTGCATCTTTGTATATAAATTAGCACACTGCTAGTAGATCACACAAAGAACTTTCCACTTCTCCGACTACATTTTTGCTAATGAATCACCACACTAAATTGCACCACGGCTTTCAGTCTCAGAACTGACAATGCATTCCCAGTGATAGCTTTTTAATGCCAACAAAAAAGGTTTACTGGCTCTAGATATCGATGATGAGATTTGACCACTCATTTTGTCTTTACTGGCTTTGAAATAAACTTGGAAGTGACAAATGAATTTCAATCATCCAAGCTAACTATGAATATGTGAAGTACCTATGAGCCAAGGACACAGAGCACTTTGAAAGCAGCAAGAAGAAAGAACAGCAGCCGCAAGAAACAAAAAGCCCCCAATTAAGTTTTAAACAACAGTGATCCTGTGCTTAACCCAGCAACTTATTAGTAACCTCATCTTACTTGTGTAATTGATAATTTATTAGATTTGTTTTGGAAAAGATACAGACACATAATGTACTAGATGATTAAACAAGAGAAACAACAATATAAGACTAGCTGAATAATGTAAAACAACACACATGCCAGAATATTGCGCTCAAACAAAGCAAGATAAATTTGAAAGAAGGCTAACATTAGCAGTGCTAGCACCAGTGTCTTGATTTTCTTGCAGATTAGGCTATGTCCACACATATATGTGGATTTTTTTGTTTTGAACAATAACTCTGTCCACATATAAAACACACACAAAAAATGTTATGCTCTATGAAGAGCATGACAAAAGCAACGGGTGGCGACATAATGCTACCCGAATAAAAATACTGGTCTATCAAAAGATTACAAACAATATCACAGAACAGTCTGACTTCAAAAAAGGAGGTAAAGTCACACACATGTGATGTTGAAGGATAACGTCTCCGTTCTTCTTGTCCAGTGAGTTTCTGAAAATCTCCACCCAGAAAGATTTACCAAAATACCTGCATAGGTGTTGACAGGGCCTTAACATCCACACGCCTCTGTATTATACATGTATGTTGTTTGAGTTGAAGGGTTACATGCAAGTAAACTCCATCACAGGTTACAACCACATTCCAAATTAATGCAAAACCAAACTGATTTCTGCAGCTGCTATTCATTTGTTATTAATCAAGCTCATCACAGGCATCTGTAGTATATGAGTACAGTCACTAGGTATGACTAAGAAAGTGACTTAGATGATCCCATATTACTTCACATGTAGAGCATGCTCTCAAAGATGCCAATCTGTTTAGCTCTGTTGCGGTCACAGAAACTCTAACTGTTAAAATGGCTAAAAAAAACATGCCCTCATAGAAAACTTGACAGTAGTTGACCCTGTGGCGAGACAGTATTCAGGAACTTTTGAACTTTTCGCTCAAGCAATGCTTTTTCCTTTTGAGGTTTCATGTTTGCTGCACTGTGTCCAACACAGTGGGTGCCTTTAAACGGAGCCTGCGTGAGTTTTTCCCCTTTTATCCCCGTTTGCACAATGTGTTCCATTTTGCAGCTGTTAAAAACACTTCTAATAGAAGATGTAATCGAACAACACTGTACTGGTTTATTTTAAGACTACCGAGCCCTTGTGCCCTTTCCTAAGATCATTTCGATACTAACCACTTTCATCAAATGTCAGCTATTTAAAAATTTACACATGTAATTGGAAAAATCTGACAAATCATTTTGTTTTCACGATCCATGTCTGATCGTGTAGCTTGTGACATTTTGCACACTGTTGCTATGCGCTTTAAGGTAAATGCTATTTTTGTCACAAACTATCTGCAGGGTGGAATAGATGAAAAGGAATTGAAGGTGATCATAATTCCTATATGTGTTTATTCAGTCTTATCTGTTTTCCTATGTACAAGGACATGCATTTATCACACTCCTATGGCATTTTTACTTAAAAAAAAAAAGCTTGAATTTATCATACAGAACGCATAGAATCCTTTGTAGATCCTATTTCATTATTCTATTTGTTTGGCTTGAAAAATTCTCATTCAGAAATATGAAACCTTGAAGGTCTTCACACTTACTAAACAATTTCCCCAGCACTATATACAAGAAAGAAAATATTTCTTCTCAGAGTTAAAATCGGGTTAGCTAGCCAACACTTTTAGTATTAGTAGTACAGTATTTAGGTTTAATAATGCTGTTATTTACTTTATTTTCAAAAGTGACAGCAGCAGAGTGGCTCTCTTATTCATAGTAATGCTGATTCTTTCCTTCTGTAGGTCTCACCCTCCTTCCGTACCACCTACACTCTTCTTTTCCTGCGTCACAAACAGGGGAGCCCTGTGAGACACTGTGTGACACAGATCCAAGCTGACAGCTTGAAATAACAGTTAACAGCTCTTCTGCCTGGGTCCCTCTGACAAATTCACAGTGCTGTAATGTTAAATGGAGTGTACCGCAGACCACGAGCAGGTGCTCTCTGACACCACGCCGACTTCCCTTCAACACCCCTATCCTACAATCATCCATCCTGCATCATGGCAGCCTTCCTCTTTTCACTCTGTCATATCCCACCGTGTTAGTTTCCACCCAATGGCCCATGCCGCCTTCTTTACTGTCATTTTTCCTCCACGGCCTGTCATTTTTTCAAAATTTTCCTTTTTTTCCATCCGAGACCTTACCATTACTGCAATGTGAATGATTTTGCCATTATAATTTAATGATAATGAGAGTTAACTAATAAGACTAAATCTGCCATCTTAACAGTCTTTTCATGTGCATAATTCCATGTGCCTAATCATTAGCCTAATGATAACTTATCTACAACTACTTATGTTGCAATAAAATCTGATCTCACTGCTACTGCGGTTACTTTAATGAATAAAGAAGCCATGTCCAGTATGCAAAGGAGCGCTTGTAAAGTCCTAAAGTTACACAAAGAAAGATTTGACAAAGATTTCAAACTTAGTGTCATTTTTACCAAATTGTTGGATTTAAGAAACTTTAAGAAACCGACAGATTTAAAAGATTCATAAACAGAGAACTTGACAGCAGGTAAATCAGTTTACAGGAATGAGGAGGGCACTCTGCCAGGGAGGGAACAGTAATTAGGTTTAGCCAGAGGTAACCATTTCAGGATTGATCTTGGTTTGCATTTGAGCTCCAGTCTAACTTAGTTATCTCTTTCAACAGGCTAAGGAGGGGTTACAGAGTGGCCAAAGAACTCTAGAGGAAGTAGTAGAAGAGAGCAGCAGTAACCTTTGATAACAGGCTGTTGGCTTGTGGAAACAGGTAAGTGTGGAACCAGGTTTGAAGTCAGTTAAGTCCACAAAAAACGCTGCAATGGCAGAGAGGAAGCTTCAGCCATCCCTTCACCAAATGAGTAACTGGAGATAGATGAGAAAGAAGAGACAGGCAGAAAGTAGCACAGGACACAAAGAAGCCAGTTACCACCACAGAACCAACAGCAATCCGACAGAGAGGAGACACAAGCCAGTCTTTAAATACTGCTAGCTGCTAGGAGATGAGAAACATGTGTGATGGTTGAGGCCTGAGAAAATCAGAAGCTCCACCAGCAGGTGGGTCCAGCAAAAAAAGCCAGCCCACAACTCTACCTGGGAGAAAGGAGGTAGCAAGAGGCCAGAGAGAGAAAGAAAGAGAAAATGGAAACAAAAAAAGAAAAACAGACTGCCTAGATCGTTAGTCACATAGACACTTTATCATTAAAGTAAATGATTTGATTTTACATTCTGTGTAAGTGAATGGTAAAAGCATGTGAACCTTTGTTTCAGTATCTCATGTAACCCCATCCCAAGTAACAGAAACTAAACCCTTGCTCCTTTAGGTTTAGGTTCTGCTTCATTAAGGACAGAAGTTTGACGTGTCCAATCTAAAACATTATCTTCATTCTTCTTTGGTGATGGCTGCAGAACAAGACCGTCACAGTACTGAAATGGTAAGGCTAAATTAAATGCTATTGTTGATTTGCACGTGCTTAGATGAGAGTCCTATGACCACACTTAGATAACACTGAAAAATCTCCTTGACATAGGGGTGGGCAATATAAACGATATACAATAGAAACGATATAAATTTGGCCAACGATAGAGATTTTGTATCGCTCTATCGCGATAGCGCATGTTGATGATGTCATCAAGCTGCGCCTGTCTTGGTCGAAAGCATCGCAGTGGCTAAAACCATTATCATCCGCAAATTATGGCGGGCGACAGTCATAGCAAAGAGATGAAGCACCTTTGAAATATGGGGAAAGCCAAAAACTGCGCTTCCTCCACTTCCGTAACATTGATTCATTAATGTTGAATTCTCTCGCAGCTGCTCTATTCCCGTGTTGTTGCAGTATATTAATAACTAACCTTGTATTGTGGATGAATGATCTCAGTTGTTCTCCTGACTGACGTTTGCCCCGTGTATAGCATCCTGCAATGCGACTGCATTTGTCCCTAACCACCAGAATCCCTCACGTTAACTTTTATCGAGTGGAAAAAAAGTTGGCGCTCATCCTCCAGCTTCACTGTGCTAATGTTATGCTAACATAGCTGTGTCGCTAGCAATCACGTAGCACAACATTATATACCAGGTAGTCCAACTTCAGTAACCCTGCAAACGCCACTGCTGTTTAGTTTTCTGTCTTCATTTATGTTGGAAGTGGTAGCAGAGCTGTACGTTTTAATTAGTTTCAAAAATCTCTCAGTCAGAACATGGTATGAAATGTTTAGGTGTAAACTAGCGAGCTAACTTCCTGTTAACTTCTAACTCCGTTAAATTTAATAAATTCTGTTTTCATGGATACATGGATGTAAAACTTAATTGTTACACCCGATAAAGCAGCAACGCTGATGATTTAATTAGAGATGAAAGAATTTAGACCGTTTTTAATTCTTAGTGTTCATTTGACTTTGGGACCTGAAATGGACAGAGTTTTGGACCCAGATTACTCCGCGAAGCTCCTCACTACGGCAGCCATAATGCTCTGACAATCCATCAAGCAGTGCGGCTTACAAAAGTTGTACTAAAACATTTAACAGATTTCTGCACACCAAAATCGGTTCGAGGTCAGTAAGCACAACCAGAATTCATATATAAGGCACACTTGATTTTTGAGAAAATTAAAGGATTTTAAGTGTGCCTTATAGTGTGGAAAATACGTTATACAGAAGAAAAGAATATATCGTGATATATATTGTTACTGCACATGCTTCAAATTATATCGCGATATGTATTTTAGGCCATATCGCCCAGCCCTACCTTGACATTTAATTTTCAAAGGTGTATCATATTCAGATATTAATTGAAATAAAAAAATACACTGGAAATAGGAAACAAAACCCCATTTAGCATTTAATACAGCATTATTCAAGCCAGACGTAGAAATGTTTGACTGTCACAGGGACAATGGTGGTGCCTTGGCTGTTTTCATCTTCCACATGCTAAAACTCGTACTACTGTTATGTCAGTACTTAAACTACAGTTTTACACTTTCTTGATTTTTATATGACAGTACAGTTAGTTTACCTGCTGCTTGAAGTACAGTATTTCATTTACTGTTAGGTCTGGAGCTACATGATACTATGCTTTCTTCTGCTTTGTCTACTGAAACAATTCCACTGCATTTGTAACAAACGGGGACACTAGAGCGGTCTCGCCAGAATGTCGTGCTAAAAAGAAAGATTCTTTAAAATACAAGGGGGAGCACGCAAGTCAGGTACCAAGGGCACAAAGACGAAGCAGGTCTGATCAGAAACTGTTTATTACTAGGCCAAGGAACACCAATAAAAAAAAAAACCACACACACACACACACCCTTAAAAACATACACGATAAAACCTCCCCGGAATAAACAAACCCAATGCTAAAACTAGTAAAAATACAATTTTCTACATTTACTAAAATCCCCTGATGTAATGTCCCACAACCCTGGATGCATTATGGGTCCACCAGCGGCCAGAAATTCCTTTGCACGAGTGGGGTCCATGCCAGGCTTGTCTTAGGCCGACGAGGAGGAGCCTCCTATCTCCCTCTTATCCTCCCACTGGGCTCACCACATCCCAGTCCAGCTTCCATTTCGTACCGGAATCCTACACGTGATGCCACCATGGATCCCCTTGCGTCAGCACCCTGCAAATACACAAATAGGGGCCAGAAAACTTGTCCCGGAAGAGACCCTGGCTTATAGCCATGGCAACCCTTTCGGAAAAAACAGCTGCACCCAGCATACGACAGTGGGGAAAGCGTTACTCACATATGCCGGCAGAGGTACACCTCTGCCCAGCGGTCAATTACAGGCAGCGTCTCCCACTGTCGCCCTTCTCGCTGTCCGAACTGGGTCGCCGTGTCACGCTGGCCACGTGTCCTCTTCCAGTCTGGGCCTCCCTCCTTCAGTGCTAAGCTAGCCTGCTTTTAAAAGGTCTTTACACAGCCTGCTACCACCTGCTGAGGCATGGGTGTGTCCAGAGGTGTCCCATGTGCAGCCAGTCCACAGTGGATTAAAAACTATGTCACATAAAACACTAAAAATAGAAACAGAATAAAACCATGCAAATAAAACGACACTCATAAATAAACACTAAAAATCAGAATAAAAACAATATACAAGATAAATACAAATTTCCACTGTGTGACACATTTATCACATTCAAGGACTTTGACCCTTTCAACTAAAGTATACTACTGTATTTTTGCAACTATTTCATGTATTGTCATAGTCAATATTTAGTACTCCAGTCAAAGTACAAGCACATTCAATTTTCCTGAGATTTTATAGCAGCTTTTAGTTTAAGCATTATTGAAAAGTAAGACAAGATTATGTTCCAGTGTACAGCAGGTTAAGTCTGTTAAAGGAAAAGAAAATTGCATTCTCCTCTGAGTTGTGATTTAAATATCGCTAACACAAATAGGAAATTATGCTGCATTGTTCATACTGCATTTTCATTTTCGAGATTGAATAAACATTTGAATATCAGCTACTTTAAGGTAGGGTACAACTTTAAAAATTAAATGTTAAACAGCTTTCCCATTTTTATTTATGAATATAGTCAAAGAATAGCTATTTAATTATGAGAAAATGAAAATGCTAATTTGACTGGCCGGTTGCATTTTCAGTCTGATTTTTACACAAATTACATACATGTACAGCCACGGTTAAAAAAAAGTATACCTTCTGTGAGTTAACATATCACAACATCATAATCGTCGACATTGTCTGGTCTTAAAATTGAGTAAATACAACCTCAGATGAACTGCAAAATAATATATTACATTAGTTTTATTTATTTAACAAAAATTTGGCATCTATGCAGAAGAATTCCAGTCGGTTTGGGAGGGGTTATAAGGTCATTTTCAAATCACTGAAGTCCATCATTCTACAGTGATTAAACTTATTCTACTTATTCACAAGTGGATTCAAGATTCAAGACGGTTGCCAGTCTTCCCAGTAGTCGATGTCCCAGCAAATTCAGCCCTATGTCAGCCCGCGCAATGGTCAGAGAAATTGGAATAAAAACAACAAAAAATTAAAGTGCTTCTCAGACTCTTCCCTCTAAAAAGACGACTTCTGAGCAGACCACAGCACTGGTTCAACAATGCTATTTGTGACCAAAGCTGAGCTGTTTGGCTATGATGCATGGCATCACTTTTGGTAAAAACCAAACACAGCCATCAGCACACACATCTCAAACCAACTGTCAAGCACGGAGGTGGAGGGGTGATGATTTGGGCTTGTTTTGCAGCTAAAGAATCCGGGCTCTTTGCATTAAGTCAAAAACAAAGTCCTTTGTATACCAAAATATTCTAAGGTCAAATATTATATTCTAAGTGTTAAATTTGTACCAATATATAAAAAAACAAAGATTTTCATGTGGTGCTTAAAGACTTCCTATTACTTTGGCCGGGTGAAAGTGTGAGTGACTAAAAGAAATGCTTGAAAAAACAGACAGAAATGCTGTCTGTGTTTTCAGTTGAAGACTATATAACAATTATCAGTCAGCATCCATAATAACGTTCCTGTTGAACACACTGTTCTCTTATTTTAGTAATTTCTCGAACGCCAACTTGCACAACCCCGAACTATTTTTCTTTTCTGCGTTTTCTGCATAACATTGTGCATACTCCTGTTAAAAACCCAATAATTCTCGTCCACGACCTTTGTGTACAGCATATTTTCTCATCAACAGAAGCATTGTAATGGAACCCACCTCCCTGATTGCCTCCCCCTTCTCGCTGTGCACATTTCTTCCTTTTTCTCCAAAGCTCTTCTCTAGCCAGCCTTTTGTTTCAAAGCAGTGACTTTAATTACTTTAGCCCATGATGGGAGCTTCGCATGACGGCTTTCGCTCAAGCTTGGCATTGGGGAATATTGGAGGAAATGATTTGTATTAATGATGGGTGGCGGAGAAGGGGGATGACAAAAAGAAGGTAAATTATTTGAGACAGAAGGAGAGGAGGAGCTGTCAGGGAAAATGTGCCTGATGAGCCACAAATCTTGGCTCAAATGAAGCTCGTCAAACCTTTTCCCAACTAAGCCATTGTCAATTGTTTATACGTCCTACCGGATGTTTTTGCAGCTCTTCAAAGCAGTTTGATATTAAAGCACATACGCGGTAAAAATACATGCTTCTCAAACCTGTTAAATGTTACAGAAAATATCTTTGCCACTTAACTATTAAATGTGCGCCCACAGCACGTCAGTACAGGTGACAGCTTTAACCATCCGTCTATTGGCGTGTCACCACACTTGACTGCTAACATGTATTAGCAGCCGGGATCTCAGGCTGTGAGGTGACTCATCGATTGGTGCTGATGCACATCCAGAGCATGTTAACAGACTCGAGGTGTTCTCTAAGGCCTTTAGATGGCGCAGGCCTCCACAGAGCCTTGTCCAAAGGGAGCTAAGTGTTGATCAATGCAGCGAGCCAGGGCGGACAGAGGGAGGGGAGTAAAAACAGAAGAGAAAGGCCACCGCTATCGCTCTTCCATGACACTGAGGATCTGGATCCGCTGGGCTTCCAGGCTAAATTAAAACAACCGGCGTCCCATTGATTCTGCCGCTGACAGGGACCATACATCACCTCACAGCCAGGGAACGTGGAAGAGAGAGCAGGGAGAGTAAGAAGACGGGCGAATGGGTGTAATAGAGAAGCAAAGAACACATTCTGGAAAGAAAATGATCACCAAAATGATAGGAGGAGAAAAGGAATAAGAGGAGGGTAAAGGAGAGAGATGCGATTACGGAAGGGCACCTACTGAAAGACAGAACACGGACATACATGGATGGTGGGAAGTGCAGGGGCATGGTGGGAGAGGAAAAGATGAGATGGCTAAACCAGACGTAAGCAATCACCCACTGACAACTCAATTTATTTCCAATGTATTGCTTACGATTACTTAGAAGCCGAGAGAACTTTTTGGCGGAAAATTGGAGGCGGGGAAGAGGCAGGAAACACAAAGCTTTTGAGATGCACAAAGCGAACTAGTACAGGAGGAACAGAAAAGCATAAACGAAAATTATGCTCAGAACAAATTGCGATCTTTTCAGTCTGTTCAGTCAACACCTTTCCCCCACCCCTTATTCCTGGGAATTTAATTGCCTCTTGTCTCCTCACAGTATCTTAAGAACCTCATTACTGAATTCGCTGTTTGAAATATCCTTCATCTTCTGAACTCTACGACAAGAGGCATTTTTGCCCATTGATTGAAAATGACAGGGTTATTCAGCTATTGTTCTTCATCATTAAGCTCCGTGGCTGGGTATCAGTATATAAATGAGGTCTTGGGGCAAGAATAGAAGTTTGACATGTTTGAAAGTATGGGTGAATTCAAAAGGCTCTCGCAAGTGCTAGCAGCGGAGAAACACTTACACTTAGATAATTAAGTGTGAACTGCTTTGATTATTCTGCCACCTCTGATTTACTGTATTAAAATACTGTAAGGGTGCTCAAAATGTTAAATACATTCTTTGTTTTATAGTCAAGATGTAAATGAACTAATATATATACATATATATAGTTCACTTAGCCTCCTTTTAATATCACTGACTTTGCACCATAGCCAGATGTCATTCAAACTCTGGACTGCAGTGTCTTGGCAGCAGCATGTTCCAGCAATGTGATTAATTTTACTTACGAGTGGTGTAAGGGATTGCAATTTGAAATTCATACAGCTACTAATCCCCACGATGCTCTATTAGTTTCACACTTTTGGGTGTCAGCCTGTTTGCTGCCATGCTAATAGTTGAATGGATTGATAACTCAAGTTTGGTCCCTTTGCTTTTAAAGGATAGATAGGCCCCATTTTGACCGAGGATCTGCTGCATACCGCCTCCAGGGAAGTATGTGCGGTAAGATCCATGACGGCACAGGATAGGCTGGAAGGTTGTCCCACCCCTGCTTTTCAGATCCAACACTCCCTTGAAGGAGCATTAAGAGCAGCCTCAATAAAAATGCTCAATTCAAAGCTTCATCATGTAAACTGATGGTTGATCTCCGATTAGCTAGCTCCATCTTTTAAATACAGTATGTGTCTGACACCTGTTCATGTCACAACTCAGATATATCAGAGATGATGAGAAATTTCTTCGTTTTCTACCAAACTACATCTAATGGTATAACTTCAAAAAGAAACACGACCTATCCCAGCTGGCAATAGGTGAGCTAATTCATCATACATTCACAGAAAGAGGCTAAAATAACAGATTTACATTACCCCGACAGTGAAAACCTTATCATTCACACAGTACATTCAGCAATCAGGAAACATGATTTCTTCAGGTTTAGATGCTGTGTGAGCTCTGCAGCTTCCTCTGTGGGTGCAGACTCATGGAGAGCAGAGGGCTGACTGCTTGCTGAAGTCAACGTCTTGTTTCATGTCAGTCTGGCATGTGATGCGGGGGTGTTGATGCGTAGGATTTGTAGATATTTACAGTCACGTTTGACTTTTAACTGCTTTAAAAAGGAACTGGTTACAAAAGATATTATTTTGAATTTTTCAGTAAGTTAAAGGTTGTGAATAATTGACTCTATTTTGCTTTAAGATGTAGAAATAATCATAGACACATGGATTCACACACAGCCAAATGAGGAGCCTCTGGAAGTCTTTGCCCTGCAGTGCTAGAAGACAGGACGGAGAGAATAATTTCCTCCCTTCAACCTTCAGGTTATGGTTCATTCTGGTTATTCTGGGCGATTATGTTCTCCTTTAGTTAGTGGGGTCATGCTGTTCCTGTCTGTTTGTCTGCTAGACAACTGTCAGAAGAATTGGTCTGGCCAAAACTTTCTGAAAAGTTTGGTCACGGGATACGAGAACAGAAGAGGGGTTTTTTTTTGTTTTTGTTTTTTTTGTATAACTTAGCCATTTTCTTTTCACCAAAAGAAAATGAGAAAAATGAAGGAAAATACCATTTCCTTTATGAAATCTTTGCTAAAGAGCTAGACACACCAAGGACTAGAACCCATGAGACTAAAAACACCTAACATTTTGCACACCCTTTGGTAGATAAACGATGAACTCTAATAGAGTTATCACAGTGTAACGTTTGCATAATTGTGCAGCAGTGTTGAAATGTGGTGAACATCCCTCAGATTAGAGGCTACAGATGGAGCTCACCCATCACTCCTGCTGCTGTGTAATGGCTGCAAAGATTTCATAAACTATGAGGAAGGAAACTCATAAATCTGAGTTATTTTATCTCGATGAGATCAAATACAACATTACTGTGTAAATTATTTTTGTGTGTCTTTAGGCGTGTGTGTGCAGTTGCCAGTTTAGATTGAATATTTAGCTAAAAATGTTAATGTGCTGTTGATTGTAACAATCACTCCTCCAAAGTTAGCTGTGCTAAAACCACAGTACGGCAGTATACCTACTGGAAGTCCATAGGACTTTTAGGTCAATGGACTGCATACATGGAAAGCGTAGACCAACTTGGTCTAAACCACACCGACTCATTGTGTATCTGTTTCATATCCTAATTAATCAAAGTACAACTGGTGTGAATTGGAAAAGTTGAAGGCCAGTGCTGTTGATTTCTTCTGGGAAGTTGGACTAACCATATCCAGTATAGAAGATACACAATGAAGTCCTGTTATAAAGCCTTGAGCTGAGTCGTCATCTTGGTATTTTCAAACCGACTGTGAAGAGCAGTCCTCCTTTTGTACTCTTAAATCAAACTGTGGTTCAACAAACTGCAATCGCACTCAGGTGGGGACCAAACAAATGCCTTCCTGTAGCCACACTTCCTTTGCATTAAGTGATGCAGCAGAGTATGACAGACGGTTTGGTCTGTACAGCCTCACAACTAGCCGTAAAATGAATGTAAAATCTCTACATTCTCCAATATTCCAGAACACAGCACGTTCTTCCTATATTCACTTTTGTTGCTCCGGCTCCAGACACATGTGGCTGGGAGTGGTGGAAAAAGTCTCATGGGGTTGGAAATAACACACTTTGGTTCACTTGGATTTTTTCTGTGTGTGAGAAAAAACAAAAGCTTGAGACAAAGATACAAGTTTACAAGCTCATCAACTGATTGTTAAGGAACTATAAATGAGGAAATGAGCCTTAGAATAAAGAAAATTTACAGTCTGACTTAAAATGAATAGTTGAACCCATAAACTTTAGGGCCACAGCCCATTCTCCCATGAACACTGAAAGGATTGGGTCCTCTTGCAATCACAGGGATCAGCCCGTTCCATCTTAGTTCTTGGAACTCAGTTCTTTGTTCGGAGGAATGAAAACCGTGCAAAAATACATTCTAAAGTTTACCCATATATAATTAAGTCAAATGAAACATGAGGTTTACGCTGTCCCAGATTGGCCAGTGAAACATGCACAAACACTGGCTTGTCCATAGTTTTATTTTTGTTAGTGTAAAATTGTGTCTTTTCACACAGTTGCATATTTGGGACAAATAACCTACAAATAACTTTAAATTCTTTTTTTTTTTTTTGCACAGAAATAGGACTTTGTATTTAATTCAGATGTGATTTGGTTGGTTTTTGTGGACTTCTTTCAGATTTCTTTTTAGCAACTATTGTTCAAATATGAAAACTATGTTATTTGCCAAATACTTTGTTTGCAAGCATTTCTTTGTATCTGTAATCCCAGAAACAAGTCACATATAAATAAAGTTTGTCTGCAAACCAATTCAAACTTTCTTGCTGTGGGGTTTCTGCCACATGTGCGCCTCGCATCACTTGACCGTTCTTCACCGTCTAACATGTACTTCATGGCCATTGTGGATAAAAGGAATGATTACAGTGAACTCTGCGAACACACATAAGGCATTGTATTAAGACTGGAAAATTGGATTGTAATTGACAGAAGCGCTGCATGCAAGGGTTTTACAGAGGAAAGGCTGGTAAAACTCAAAGAATCTCTCGACAAGATCCTGCGTGAATGGAATATTCTTACGCAAAGAGCTGTGAGAGGTTGAAGAGGTTATTGAATGCCCTTGTAGCTGTCTATACTATATGTCTGAAACACTATTACATGAAATGAACTGGTTTAATAAAACCATTGATTATTCCTTTTCCCTCAGTTCCTTCTGTTCCTTACCCCCATGCGCGCCCCCCCCCCCCCCCCCCCCTTGTTTCTGCACTGTTCTTCTGCTGCTTTTGTTCTCCCTGTTTTTCCTCGCTCATCTTCACCGCTCTCTGCTCTTATCTCACTTGCTTAGTCATGGATATGCTCTGGCCTTTCTCATCCATCACTCCCCCCTCTGTCTGTCTGCTTTTGCTCATGTTTTCATCTCATACACTCCATCTATTGATATACATTTTTAATACTTCTGCATGATCTTATTGTATTTCCCTGCTAAGTTGGAGTGCATTCACTGGTCTATTTCTATTACTTCTTCTCCTTCTTATCTCTTTCATTCTCTCCCTCATCCCCATTTCCAGATTTTAGTTTTCCCTTTTGAACCAGCGCTGAACCTCATAGCTATGGCTGCAAAAGAGGCTTCACAGAGATGCAGAGTGTGTGTTTGTATGTATATATGACCTTGAACTAAGGTTTGCCAGTCTTTTAATGAATCAAATGTTTATTTCAAATTATTTCATGGTTTAGCCTGTAAAGATGATAACCTCTTGGCAAAAAATAAATGGATGAATTGAATGCCCAGCACATTCAACTGGACCTAATATTACATTTGAGTACCCTAAATAAATCCTACATTTAGAATAGTTTAGATATTACTAAACTGCAGTTCAGTATCTTCTAACTCCCGTGGATGTGTGACAAACAGCTGCAACCCCAAACCAAACCCAAAAAGATGAGTGTCAGTGGTTAAAATCTGTTAAATACATTAAAAGGCATGAAATGTGTTGACAGGCACAGCTTCTTAGTGTGTGGACTGTTTAGCAAATCAGGCCAAATGAGAGAATTTATAACTAAACAAAACAAGAACTCATCAGTGTGAGTCATGCAGGGCCAGAAACACGGGTGTGACATTTTGATGGCCAAGCAGCTTACTGTTAATAATGACTCAGTCATCATCTGCAAATGTTGCCTGGTTTTAATCAGCAGCATGAAGTTTTAGCCCCTGCAAATGATAAAGCATTTGCACAATGCTGTGCTAAGAAAATCATTATGAAATTGTAGTGGCTGAAGTTGAGTGATATGAAAATGGGAAAAGCTGGCAGCGCACTGTGTGAAGTCACTGTTTTGATGGGATTTGGTGCTGAAATAATGCCAACCTGTAATCCCCCCCTGAGTGAAATGTAGTCTTGTCTCTGATTGAAAACCTTTTGCCTGTCCTCGGAATAAGCCTGTCTCTCCATAAATGAAAAACTGGCTAAATATCTTCCGCTGGGTTTTAAATTATCAGTCAAATAAATACAATTAGATGGTTAGGAATCAGTTAGAGAAAGATAAAAGGAGGCAGAGTGGGGTGGGTACAAGTTGTACAGACACAAGTCGGTACACAGACAAGCAGATGAAATGATCCTTAACAAATCTGTGACTGCTTTGATGTGGAACAAAGTGTGTGTTTGTTCAGACCTGAGTAATTAAGAAACAAAGACTTTTTATGAGGCCTGCAACAGCTGCATGTGTTCTAGTCTACATGCACTTTGCCAAAAGCACCAGGACAGGACCCAAAAATAAATATTCTGCCATATACACTTCTACAAAAATAACTAAATAAAAGTAACACTTAGAAAACATATCAGGTCTCAATGAGGCAGAAGAAAATGATGCTGGATATGTACTGTATACTGTTATAGACTGGCTAATGTGTTAGGAATGGAAGGATGCCACTTTGTTTGAGGGAAACAAAAATGATCAACCTACAGAGGGCTGAATTTGAACTCTTAGACAGCCTGAGGTGCAACCTGGCAGCCTTGAATGGACTGAAACATAAGGTCCGACAGGTGTTCTGTTGGCTTTAGGTCAGGCGAGCGTGGAGGCCAGTCAATGGTATCAATTCTTTCATCGTCCAGGAACTGCCTGCATACTCTCGCCACATGACTGGCCTCACCAATTCAATTCAATTCAATTCAATTCAATTTTATTTATATAGTGCCAAATCACAACAAAGGTCGCCTCAAGGCGCTTCATAGATACAGAGAAAAACCCAACAATCATATGACCCCCTATGAGCAAGCACTTTGGCGACAGTGGGAAGGAAAAACTCCCTTTTAACAGGAAGAAACCTCCGGCAGAACCAGGCTCAGGGAGGGGCGGCCATCTGCTGCGACCGGTTGGGGCGAGAGAAGAAAAACAGGACAAAGACATGCTGTGGAAGAGAGACAGAGGTTAATAACAGATATGATTCAATGCAGAGAGGTCTGTTAATACATAGTGAGTGAGAAAGGTGACTGGAAAGGAAAAACTCAATGCACTCACCAGGTTCCTCCTAGTGCACGACAATGCACCAGAAGGAACCCAGGACCCACTGAACCAGTGTTGGGCCTGATAATGGGTTCAAGGATTTTATCTTGATACCTAATGGCAGTCAGGGTGCCGTTGCCTAGCTTCTAGAGCAGGGGTGGGGGAACTCCAGGCTTCAAGGGCCGGTGTCCTGCAGGAGTTAGATGTGTCCTTGATCTAACACGGCTGATTCAAAGGGCTAAATTACCTCATCAACATGTCTTGAAGCTTTCCAGTGGCCTGCTAATGAACTAATCATTTGATTCAGGTGTGTTGACCCAGGGTTATACCTAAAACCTGCAGGACACAGACCTTTGAGGCCTGGGGTTCCCCACCCCTGTAGAGGTCTGTGCACAGGTACATGACCGATCCATCACATAACCGGTTATGCTGAACAATGTCACAGGCAGCATAATATTCTCCATGGCTTCTATAGACCCTTTCACATCTATCAGATGTGTTCAGGGTGAAACTGCCCTCATCTGTGAAAAGCACATGGTTCCAGTGGTGGACCTGCTAATTCTGGTATTTGATGGCATTTGCCAGTCAGGATCTGTGGAGTCAGGCAATGAGGACAGGGGCCATTAGAGAATGTTGGGCTCTCAGGTCACCTTCATAGACTCTGTTCCTGATTGTTTAGTCAAAGACATTCACACCAGTGGCCTGCTGGAGGTCATTTTTGTAAGACTGTAACAGTGCTCATTATGCGCAAGGACTTTAATTGCGCCTGTGAAGTGAAATTGTTTGCTCAGATTAATATCCCAGAAGTTGAATTTACTCAATGCTACGCTCTGACTAAAAAGTTTGATTGGTGTGAATACTCTGTTTCGCACAGTTTAGTTTATTTTTTTTGTAGTCTTTGCTCGTTATCAGTGCATTTGTTTGACATACTGACTCAGATAAAATAAGTGATGGCTTGCATAGTGAAAAACTGAATTGAAACGTGGTTATAGGTTACAAAATATATCAATAACATTAAAGACATTTAAATGAGCTAATGTCTTGCCAGTTAACTGAAATGCACGCCTTCATCATCAGTGACAAAACATTCACTTGATTGGAACAGAGTTAAATAGTACACAGTTGTTGCAGTTGTTTGTCTAATGCTGCTTCTTATTGATTTTTGGGGGAGTTTCTTTTTTTTCTTTCCAGACATTGGGCCGTTTCCATCCCCCAGGCTGTATTTTACCCATGTGTGCTTTGCGTGAGTTGAATGAGTGGGGGTGTCCTTAATATGGTAATCTCAGGCACCGAGCTCTGACTGTGAGCACAGCAGTACCACCCATCTGCTGTTCCCTCCTTCTGTTTCCGAGAGGGAGCCAATGTGACTTAAGGAGAGGGGCATCTGCACCAGGGTCCAGTGCAAGATAAATAAGTATTATTTTTAACTCTGATTCATAAAAAAAACTACTCCATTAGTTTCCAAGATCAGAAATATGGAGCTGGAAATGAGTGTAATATTTTGCCTTTAAAAGCTAGGAAGCATCTTAAAGTCAAAAACCCAATCAATTTGTTACCTGAATATGGCTTAATGACACCTATTGTGCATTTGTACTGAGTCCAGCAGAGGTTTTTTCACATTATTCTGTTTGTTGTTTGGCAGATTGCAGAGTGTGTAAAAACTGTGGTAGTGAATTACCCAAAACGACAATTTAAATCCACTGATTCAATGAAAAATGGATTAACTTAGTTGTTATAGCATGAAATCTCCATCTGTGTAGGCATGGATCTGTGGGGTTTTGGTGTAAAACCCAAATAAAATTGGACTGAAAATGCAGCCTTCAAAAGCATTGCTCAAATAGTACCATTATTACCTCGCTGTATTTCCATAGCAGATGCTCAGCCATCGCTTAAAAACAAATTTTATTTATTACCATATTTATCTTAGGACTTCCGCTTCAATCTGAATTTTGTCAGTTGAGACAACTTTCACTATAAAAATATATTTATTTCTTTGTTTTACCATATAATTTTTTTGCAATAATGATATATAGATGGAAGGTGTACTGCTTTTTAAATCAAGCTATTTTAGCTTACCATAACCCGAGCTATTTTACTCAGGTTATGTTTGTCTAATATTAAAAATTTGTAAGTGTGGAAAAAATGCAAAACACTAGGAAATCAAGAAGGGGGCAAACACTTTTTCACACCACTAGCCTGGCTTCTTAGCTGCAACCTCTTCTGTTTGGACTCTCTCTAGGGGGGAGCTATAAAACTGTAGGGTGGAGGACGAGAGAAAGACAGACTGCTGTAATGTCACATGAACTGTGCCTTTACTTCTTTTTATAATGCAGTGAACGTGATGCTCAGTGTTTGTATAGCTGTAACACTGAAAATTATGCTCCGACACTATGAAACTATGACTTTATTTCAGAGACTGGATCAAAAGTTTCATTTCAGAGTGGCTAAAGTAGCTTTTCAAACACTTTGACTTTAAATTTCCCACAAGGGAGCTATGCTCAAAGCACTATCTATCTATCTATCTATTGTGGCATGCAGAGGAATCTTAACAGAGAAGCTCACAGAGAGAAATTGAGCTTGTTATTCAACCCCAAGCAGGTAGGGGGAGCTCTTTATTATAACGCTTGCTTGTGCTACAATGTGCCTCAAGGTTCAACAACAGCACAACAGAAGTCACTCATGGTACAGCACTCTCTACAAAACAACATCTGTCAGTGACTCTGCACCACAGCGTAAACACAACATGCAAGATAACAGTTAAAAGTAACGTAACCATAAACAATAAAACAAGAACATCTAAACAGCAGCACATGTCCCAAGGCATGATGGGAGAGAACTAGCTGTTCCCCCAACACGCCACACAGCCCCCACCTGAGCGGTTAGCTGTCCCCAGCAACTGGCATGTCCATAGCAAAGTCTCTGAGGTGTTGGGGAAGGCGACGGCTTCGTTGAGGACGTTCCGTGGGTCCCCCAGCCGCCTCCGAGGCCAGGTTGGGGGCCTGCAGTTGAAGCTGGGACCCTGACTCCTCCCTGGATGGACTCAAGGGCTGATAGGGTGCCAGGCGATCACGATGGAGTACAACCACCCTGTTCCGTTTGACCAGCCGCACCCTGTAGACCACGTCGGACAGCCTCTCGAGAACAGTGCAGGGTCCAACCCACTGGCTCATCAGTTTGGGAGAAAGCCCTTTCTTCCTCTCCGGGCTGTAGACCCACACATGCTGACCGGGCGAAAGTCCTTCCCCCTTGCAGCGGGTATCATAAGCTCGCTTCTGCCGGGAGCCTGCATCTCGGAGAGCCTGCCTGGTCAACTGCTGCACCTCTCGGAACCGGGCGAGGAGGTTGTGGAGGTAGTCCAACCCGGGGTCCCCGCACACTTCCTGCTCGGGGGGGGATCCAAACACCAAGTCCACTGGGGTACGAAGCTCATGACCGAACATCAAGGCCGCTGGAGTGCACTTAGTAGATTCCTGGACTGCAGAACGGTAGGCCATTAGGACCAGGGGAAGGTGTTGATCCCAGTCACGCTGCTGGCGGGAGGTCAGGATAGCAAGCTGGGTGGCCAGGGTGCGGTTGAAGCGTTCCACCAACCCATCGCTTTGGGGGTGCAGTGGCGTCGTCCGGGTCTTCCTGATACCCAGCCGCTGACAGACCTCCTTGAACACCGCAGCCTCAAAATTCCGGCCCTGGTCGCTGTGCAGTTCCTCTGGTACCCCGAACCGGCAGAACATCTCGTTGACCAGACGCTCAGCAGTGGTAACAGCACTCTGGTCAGGGACTGCATAGGCCTCAGGCCACTTAGTGAAGTAGTCCATGGCAACCAGGACGTAGCGGTTCCCCTGGTCAGTGGTGGGGAAGGGTCCCAGGATGTCCACACCAACCCGCTCCATGGGAGCCCCCACCTGATACTCCTGCAAGGGGGCATGAGAGCGTTGGGAAGGCCCTTTCTGAGCCGTGCAGGCATCGCACCGATGGACATGGAGCTCTACGTCCTGGCGACACCCAGGCCAGTAGAACCGAGACCGAAGCCGCCGCAGAGTCTTGGTAACTCCAAAGTGTCCTGCCCCTGCCGCACCATGGACCAGCTGGAGCACCCTGGACCGCAACTGTTGAGGTACCACGAGCTGGAAGACCTCACGGTGACCCCCGGGAGCCTGCCAGCGGCGATAGAGGAGGCCGTTTCGGTTTGTGAGGTTGGCCCATTGGGAGTAGTGAGCCTTGGTCTCGAGGTCCAGTGCAGATACCTCTGGCCATGATGGTCTCTGACCAGCTCCAATCCAACACTGAACCTGGGAAAGGGCAGGGTCTTGGTTCTGGTCGTGTTGCAGCTGTTGGGGATCCATGGCCTCCAGACCCTCAGTATCCCCTGCGGCGGACTGGACCTGAAGACTGCTACAATGCCCACCTGGAACAGAGTCATTCTCAGGGCCGCCCTGTGGTGACGCGATCACTGAAGTCATGCCCTCCCGGTCCTCCAAGCGTTGGCAGTACCTGCACTGTTTTTCCTCACAAGGGCGTCGGGAGAGGGCATCTGCATTGGTGTGGAGACGTCCCGCCCGGTGACGAACCTCAAAGTGGTAATCTTGCAACGTCTCCAACCACCGGGCTAGCTGTCCCTCCGGTTCTTTAAAACTGAGCAGCCAAGTGAGGGACGCATGGTCTGTGCGCAGGAGGAACTTCTTCCCGTAAAGGTAGGGTCTGAAATGGCGGAGACCCAGGATGATGGCCAGCAGCTCTCGACGGGTGACACAATAGTTCCTCTCCGGTCTGCTGAGGGAATGGCTGTAGTAGGAAATGACCCGCTCCCCATCAGGGCCTTCCTGCGACAGTACAGCCCCCACCCCTGTGTTGCTGGCATCGGTGTCCACGACAAAAGGGAGCTGCAGGTCTGGGTAGGCTAGCACCGGTGCCTCAACCAGTGCAGATCGGAGCCGATCAAATGCCACGGCACTGTCCTCACTCCAGTGGAACTCCCGGCCCTTCTGTGTGAGCCAGTGCAGGGGGCTTGCAATGGTAGCAAAGTCCTTGACGAAACGCCGGTAGTATGATGCCAGGCCAAGGAAGCTCCGCAACTCGGCAGTGTTGCCCGGAATGGGCCAGTCTTTCACAGCGGCCACTTTTGCAGGGTCAGTGGAAACCCCTGCTCCGCTCACAACGTGACCCAAGAAGGTCGTCTCCTTTCGGAAGAGGTGGAACTTTTTGGGGTGGAGGCGAAGGCCAGCCTGGCGGATAGCATGGAAAACAGCAGTCAGGTTAGCCAAGGCTTTCTTGAAGTCTGTCGCGTGAACGAGGAGGTCATCCAGGTAGACCACACAGCGGTCGCGGGGGATGTCAGCCAGAACCCTCTCCATTAGGCGCTCGAATGTGGCTGGGGCATTGCAGAGGCCGAAGGGCATCACCTTAAACTGCCACAGTCCCTGGCCAATGGAGAAAGCAGTCTTTGGGCGGGCCTCTGGCATCAGCTCCACCTGCCAGTAGCCACTGCGCAAATCGAGGGAACTGAACCAGCAGGACCCAGCAATGTCGTCGAGGGCATCATCAATCCGGGGCAATGGGTAGGAGTCCTTGCGTGTGATGCTGTTGAGTAGACGATAGTCGACACAAAACCGCCAGGTACCATCCTTTTTCCGAACCAGTACAGCCGGGGCTGCCCAGGGGCTGTTTGAGGGTTCGATGATGCCCGCCTCTGCCATTTCCCTTATCTTCTGCTCTGCTGCGGCACGCTTGGCAAGGGGAAGGCGACGAGGGCGGAGGCGAATGGGCCGTGCATCCCCAGTGTCAATGTCGTGTTGCACCAGGCTGGTTTGCGTGCAGTCCTCATCCTTGGCCGCAAAGATGTCGGCAAACAAGTCGAGTATCTCTCGCAGCTGCCGTCGCTGCTCAGCCTGGAGACCCTCGCAGCTCCTCTGGTATAGGTCCTCGATAGCTTGCTTGGTCTCTGTAGACAGTTGCGGTACTGCTGGTGAAGGGGAGGCCCCTTCCCCCGCCACCCCTTCCCCCGCCAGCGGCGACAGGTCCTCAGGCTTCCTGACGCTGGCTGAAAAAGTGGAGGCAGGCGGCGGGACTTCCTTTGTGGTGTGGAGCTTCACAGCCTCCGTGCCCAGGTAAAGGATTGCTCGGGACACGTCCACTGTGGCCTCCCATTTGGCTAGCAGGTCCAGGCCAATGATGCATTGGTCCTGGATGCTGGCTAGCCAGAACTGGTGGTCCACAGTGCAGTTAGCAACAGTCACCGGGAGGGATCTTTCCCCCTTAACTTTGGCATGCTCCCCCGTGACTGTGGTGATGTGGAGCTGAGTAGGCTGCCAACCCTGCGGTATTGGGCCATCAGTACCAGGGAGGACTCCGGCCTGTACCAAGGAAAGCGTGGATCCAGTGTCTATCAGGGCTCTACAGGTGGTGCCGGCAAGGTCACAGTCCAGATACAGTCCCTGTGTCTGGCCGAGCCGGCCAACCCACAAGTGTGATTCGGAGGACAGAGTGGTGGCAGGGGGTAGTTCCTCCATTGTGCCACCCCGCCTTAGTTTAATGGCAGCTGGGGTGCCAGGCTTTGTGGGCTTGGCGCTGGACAGTAGCGTGCGATGTGGCCTGGTTCTCCGCACCGATGGCAGTTACCCCTGGATTGGCCTCCTGCTCGCCTATTCCCTCGCCGAGATCGCCGGGGTGGTGTGTTGGTGGTTTGGCGGGCCTCCTTTTCCTGGTCGCTCCTTTCGTAGTCCGTTTGGCGCACTTGGTGACTTATGCCAGGGCTGCGTGCACCTGGGCTGAGCACATGCTCCACTCTTTCGGCCTCAGTTAGAGCTGCTGCCAGGGTTTCTGGTGCATGCAGACGTATGTGCTCTTGTAGTCGTTTTGGCTGGAGACCCCGGACAAAAGCCTGGAGAGCAAGCTCTTCTTGTGCTGCAGCATCAAAAGCAGGGTACCCTCTACGTGCATAAAGACGTAGGTCAGCAGCATAAGCACCCAGACTCTCCTCTTGTCTCCGTGGGCGGCTAGCAAGTTTATCCCGGGCATCATCTGCATGTGTACGGAGGCCAAACCTGCTCTGCATTGCTCTGGCAACAGCAGGCCAACTTAAACGCTCTTCTGGCTGAAGATCTGTGAGGATCTGCAGGGCCCTGCCTTCCAAGGCGAGGGCGACTTGGACAGCTGTCTCCTCTGTTGACCATCCATTTAGCTGAGCAGCCAGCTGTACCTGGATAAGGTAGGTCTCTGGAGGTGCCTCCCCATTATAGCATGGCAGCTTCATGCTCCCCTGGACAGGAGCCCCTGATGGCATCGGTGGCTGCACTTGGTCCTGGAGACAGTTGGCGTTGTCCCCCTCGGCTGCCAGCAATGAGGGTGTGCTGCTCCCAGGCATCACCATGAGTGGAGGCTGGCTGGCTGCTCGTGGTCTTGGAGCCTGCAGCATGCCTTGGCGGCTCCAACAGCTCCCCAGTGGGCGGGGGTGTGAGGCTCCATCTGGTAAGCCCCACAGATCTTCCCCTGGCTGGCTTGCTGCTGCCCAGGGCTCTCCGCGCTTCTTTGATCGTGCTCCATTCACCGCTTCCAGGCAAGTGATAAGCTCCTCAATCTTCCTCAGCTCCTCTTCTTCTTTCAGAATAGTGGCCATGCTCTTGGAATCCCACTTCTGACACCAATGTGGCATGCAGAGGAATCTTAACAGAGAAGCTCACAGAGAGAAATTGAGCTTGTTATTCAACCCCAAGCAGGTAGGGGGAGCTCTTTATTATAATGCTTGCTTGTGCTACAATGTGCCTCAAGGTTCAACAACAGCACAACAGAAGTCACTCATGGTACAGCACTCTCTACAAAACAACATCTGTCAGTGACTCTGCACCACAGCGTAAACACAACATGCAAGATAACAGTTA
Source organism: Perissodus microlepis (assembly GCF_051167445.1). Lineage (NCBI taxonomy): Eukaryota > Metazoa > Chordata > Actinopteri > Cichliformes > Cichlidae > Perissodus > Perissodus microlepis. The sequence continues at coordinate 12,115,408 of NC_140481.1, read as the reverse complement.
AAAGTAACGTAACCATAAACAATAAAACAAGAACATCTAAACAGCAGCACATGTCCCAAGGCATGATGGGAGAGAACTAGCTGTTCCCCCAACACGCCACACTATCTATCTATCTATCTATCTATCTATCTATCTATCTATCTATCTATCTATCTATCTATCTATCTATCTATCTATCTATCTATCTGAATGTGTGTGTGTGTATATATATGTATATGTATATATGTAAATATTTGTAAATTGAACTAGACTGCCTTTGTAGGGTAAAAGCATTGGTATTGGCATTTATCTAACGTTACCAAATTTGCAGTGTATTACTGCAGTAGTTGGAATTTGGTAACTACTGCTCAAGTTCAAGAATCTTAGTAGGGATCTTTGATTAATGATTCAAAGATCTGCTTTCTCTGT